>NW_027531896.1:3807272-3852334 GCF_008692635.1 Crocuta crocuta | reverse complement strand
CACTTGTAGCCTGGCTGTAAGATGGCCTAGGACTAGAAAAGACCTTAAGGTCACCTTGACCCTCTCTCTGTTTCCGCACATTGGACTAATACCACATTCAAGATGCAACTTCAGGGAGGAGATCCGTTACCCTCGAGCTTCATGCTGCCTGTTTCCCCTGACCCCATGTTACTTCCAGGGTCAGGCCAGCCCAGGATTAATAGAAAAATGGCCAGCTTGCTCTGTAAGGCCCCTGGCCCTCAGCCCTTAGTAAGCACTGGGGCCTTTAAGAGAAAAGCCAACCCCTCCACCCCAGGCTAAGTCCAGAACCCCAAAAGGGTGAGCCCTTGGAGGCCCCCAGGCCCTTTGCCAGTAGAGAAGCAGTAAGCCGCCTTGTGTCTGCCTCTCAGATCTGCCTGAGCCTGGGCCGCCTCCTCCACCACCTGGCCCACTCCCCGCTGGGCTCGGTCACTCTGCTGGATTTCCGCCCCCGACAGTTTGTGCTGGTGGATGGGGAGCTGAAGGTAACAGATCTGGACGACGCACGCGTGGAGGAGACGCCATGTACAAGCAGCACAGACTGCGTGCTGGAGTTTCCAGCCAGGAACTTCACCCTGCCCTGCTCAGCCCAGGGCTGGTGTGAGGGCATGAATGAGAAGCGCAATCTCTACAATGCCTACAGGTGACCTCCGCTTCCCACTCAGGAAGGCCAGGGAGGGAGACTGGGCCCAGGAGGGCGTGGCGAGGAGAGAGCCAGCATGGGCTCCAGGAGGCCAGCCAGGGCAGGGAGACTCCGCCTTGACCACCAGAGCAGCAGGGGCGGGGAAAGTCTTCCACCCACTCAAGAAGGGAACATTCAGGTTCCTGACGATGAGGCTAAAAATAGTCATCTCCAAGGAGAATCTGGGTTGGGGGTTGGCAGCTGGAGACTTCTTAAAATAGTGTCACTGTGGAGACTGGGGCTGGTGGGACCAGCACCACCCCTTCCTCCCCTGCTCCTTTACCTCTGGGAGCTCCTCATGGGCCCCAGCTACGGGGCGGCTCTGACAGTGATCAGCTTGGGGATCAAGGTGGCACTGGGTGGTGGGGAAGTCCTGGGGATGGATGGGGAAAACAGACCTCAGTTTTCAGTTTCGTGTGAAGTCAAGTTGTGGCCTAGCATATGCCCAGATCCCTACCCTGAGTCTGAGTAGACTCCTTAGTACACTCTGGGGTTATGCCTAGGCCTGAGGGATCAGGCTCCCTGGCCCAGTTAGGGTCTGTCCCAAGTTGGGACAGAGGAAAGACCTGTCCTTCAAGGCTGGACCACTAAGTCCCTGGTTTCTCCCTGCCCCAGGTTCTTCTTCACATACCTCCTGCCCCACAGTGCCCCACCCTCACTCCGGCCTCTGCTGGACAGCATTGTCAACGCCACAGGTGAGCTCTCTGGGGCCCATCCGTGTCCCATCAGCCCACCCCTCCCCTAGCAGGCATGGGGACAGCACATAGTCTAGAAACCACTGCTTCCCAAAGTGGCATTCTGTGACAAACCCCGTTCCCCATCCACTGGTCATCTGGGCTTGGGCAGGAGCCCCCGGACCCTCTCATAGCCACACTGCACTCTGCAGGAGAGCTCACCTGGGGAGTAGACGAGACCCTGGCCCAGCTGGAGAAAGTGCTGCACCTGTACCGGAGTGGGCAGTATCTGCAGAATGCCACGGCAGCTGGCAGAGCTGGTGAGCGCCTCCAACACGGCCCCTGGGGCTGGACAGGTGGGGAACAGCTGCGAGGGCAAGTGATCGCCCTAACTGGGCTAAGCAGCTAGTCCTTCTAAGGCACGCTCGCGTGGGGAGAGACCACAGACTATTTAGCCTTTACTCGGAGGTGTCCTCTCTGGTTGAGCTGTAATTCGGCCTTGATCTGGGGAGGCAGGCATGGACACCCCTTCCCTGAGTGGCTCCAGACCCCACTATGTACCGACTGTGTGGACTTGGAGCAGATCACCTACACTTGAGCCCACTTTCCTCATCTGTGAATTGGGTTTAATATCATGTGCCTCACAAAATACTTCCGGGGATTAAATGCCAGGGGAAATGTGTGCAAGCAATTAACCCGGTTCCTATACCGCAGCTGAGATACGATACAGCTTGCTCCTTCTCTTTCCTTTCTCTACCCTTCTGGGGCTAGAAAGGTGGCTGGAGGTGGATGGGGCTCCATACCAAAACGAGTCAAGAAGCCCAAAAGCAGGCGGGGAATTCTAGCCACTGCTATAGTCCCTCCGCTGAGGCCCTGGGGTTTATCATGGTTGGCAGGGGGGCCAGAAGTGGGCAGCCTCTGTATTCAAGGAGCTCTGGGCAGTCTTAGGGGTGGGGGAGCCCTCGTTAGCCCTGTAAATAAAGTTTAACGAGGTGAACAATGGCTGGCTCTGTCCCTGAGGACGCCGTTTATGGGGCTATAAATCACAGCCAGCCCTGGACTTTGGTCTAGTCTCTGGGAGAAGAAGGAGGCAGCAGGGCGGGTGGCCGGAGGCCCAGGGCCTCTGCATTATCAGTCCAGAGCTGAGGCTCCCCAGGCAGCGGGAAGGACTCAGGTGAACCAGCCGCCTGCAGCTGAGCAGCTTTCTGGTAGAGGCGCTCTCAGGGTTCTTACCGCATAATGGGAAGATTTTTCCTCCAGCCTCCTCCCCAACACTCAAGTTGTCAAGTTGTCATTGTTGTGTTCCTCGTTCATTTGCCTTCCTCTTAAGCTCAGAAGCCCCTAACTGCCCCCTCCCTCAGGGCTTGCCTAACATCTCTGCCCAAAGCCAGGAGGACGTAGGACCAGGGGGCGCTCTAAACTCTCACTACTCAAAAGCGAGATCTGCAGACCAGCCGCCCCAGAAGCTGGTTAGAAATGCCCACTCCCAAGCCCCACTCCAGACCTCCTCAGTCAGGATCTGCACTTCAACCAGATTCCCTGGAGATTCACAGGCACACGGAACTTTGGGAAGCTCGGCTCTAAATGTCTAAAATGCCCTGATCTCCAGCTCTGTGTGTTTATCCCACAACATGTCCACCATCATGTGCTGTCTGAACCCACAGCGCACTCTGAGATCTGGGAGCTGTGTGTCTCCCAGAAACGAGTATGAGCTTTGCCTTCACTGGGTGGTCAGCCCCGTCCCACAGCGGTAGCTGCCTTCGTCTCCACACCGGGGCGACTGGGCTAGATTTCAGCTTTCAGCTTTCGTTAGGAAATGAGTCTTAGCCCTGTTCAGAAAGCAGCCCCAGCCCTCACACCTAGGGACAGAGTTCTCACCTGAGCTCCATCCCCAACCCACAGAGTACCAGCGCCTCCCAGGCAGCACCGTCCCCCAGGAAGACTACCGTTGCTGGCCTTCCTATCACCACGGAAGCTGCCTCCTTTCGGTGTTCAGTGTGGCCGAGGCCGTGGACATCTGTGAGAGCCATGCCCAGTGCCAGGCCTTTGTGGTCACCAACCAGACCACCTGGACAGGTGAGCCAGTGGGAAAGGACATGCTGAGGGAGGTGACTGGAGCTCCCTGGAAGAGACTGACAGGTAGTGATCCCCCCATCAGAAGGCAGATTTGATGAGAAGACAAGAAGGCCGAGATGATGAGGGACAAGTATATGTGTCCTCTGGGCAGTCACATTAGGGAGAACGGCCCCGCCTCCAGGGAGAGAAACAGTCCTGTTACCTCTCGTCTCTGCCCCCAGGTCGGCAGCTGGTATTTTTCAAGACGGGATGGAGCCACGTGGTCCCTGATCCCAACAAGACTACGTATGTGAGGGCCTCTGGCTGACCTGAGGGCTCAGCTGACAGCAGACCAGCCCCGCCAGCTGGGCTTCCCTGTGGAGGGAGGGAGTGACTTGCACTAGCAGCTCTGCGTGTCACCTGGAAAGCCCTGCAGACGAGGCTGACATCCCAGACAGTGAGGCGACCAGGACAACGTGCAATAATGCCAAATGTTAAAATGTGAGTTTACCGGTCTAGGTATGGGACTGCTGGCCCCAGGGCCAGGAATCACGGGGGTGGGGGGCGGGCTGACCGTCTCTTCAACCCTCTGGGCTGCCCGCAAGGCTCAGGCTGGTGTGCCCACAGGGGCCTCTGGCCCTCGCTGGGACAGTTCTGTGGGCAGCCCCATCACTGCGTTCGTGGGGTGAGAATGTAGCCAGAGGCCCTGCTGCTGCTGCATGCCACAATCTGGCAGGGGCCGCGTGGGGACAATCGGTCACGGAGTGTTCTCTCAGCCGAGCTGCAGATGGGGATACTCTGGGATGTGGGGAACTCCGCACCTGGGGAGGCCGCCTCAGGCCTCTCAACCCCGGGGGGGGGGCACCCACAGACCAGCGCGGGGACGGGGACAGAGGAGCACACACACGGTATGAGCCAAGACACGGGGTCAAGGAGCAGGTTGCGGTTTGAGCCAGGACCTGGGGTGGGGGTGGGGCCGGGGCCTTTCTGCCTCATTTGCTTTCAGTGAAAGCCGCAAAGCAGCCAAAACCAGCCTCTTCCCCCCTCCTGGAGTTTGTATATCCAGAAGCTTTTGTACTTCTTGTTCTTTAAAATGTTTATTTTTGTAAAAAAAAAAAAAAGAAAGAAAGAAAATCAATCAATGAATAAATGACATCATGGCAAGGATTCTTCCCAAGCCAGTTTCTTGGGCCGACTTACTCATCCTCACTTAATGCCTTTGTGTTTATTTGGGGGAAATGGGGACTGGAGGTTGTGGGGGGTGACCTTTGGTGTAGTGAAATCTATGGTAAACACTGAAGTTGGCAAAATGTGTTTTGATGCCCCTCTCCCATGGTGCCCACCTCCCTCCTTGGCCTCCATATCCCTGTCCGGACAAAAGACATGAAAGGACTTCTTCCCACAGGGAGGTTCACGCTTTAATACACATCAGCTTCTTAAGTGCAAAGCTTTTACCCAAAGGACTGATGTCCTAATGGGGAGGTGTCAGCCCTGTCGGGGGACCTGGAGCAACCTGCAGGCGGGTCAGCTTTGTCCCATACTACGTTGGGCTGCACCATCATCACCACCGCCCACTGCAAGCTAATGGGCAATTTTTTTTCCCAGAGCCTTTCTCCAAGCATGAACTACATGGAAAGTGGGAAGAAAGGAAGGTCTATGGAAAGACTAGCTCCCTCTTCCTGGGTTTTAGGAGGGAGGGTCTAGGAGGGGAAGACTCAAGTGTGTGGAAGCCCAGAGGGAAAATGAGGACCTAAGGGTTCAAGATCACACGGACGCCAGAGGGAGCCCAGCATGGATACACATCTTCTAACTTGAGAAATCCTGCACCTTCTCTCCTACACACCATTGTGCTTCTAGAATAGAATGATTTCAAAGCACACAAACGTTTGAGGGTTTTGAAAAGAATGACCAAACTGTAACTCAGAACCCAATTTCTCTTCAACAGATGTGGTTGTTGTAAGCGCTCATGTACAAGACGTCCCTGTAGTTCTAGGGGATTGAGGAGTCCATGTTAGTTCTGGAATTCTAACCGTGGATGCCGCACAGACCCTCAGGGTTGCAGCCTACTACCGCCATGCCTACCCACACATGCCACATCTTGGCTCTGGCTACCTGGACTTGGTGATTATGGGAGGGTCAGAGCCACCACACCGTCTCACGCCATGTCTCAACCAAGCCAGATCCCAGCCGTGCTCACCACCCCCAGGCCCCACCCTTCCACAGAGGACGTTGGCTTTCCTCAGCCTCCAGACCCCTTTCCTCAATGGGACTCAGGTGCTACAACACATATAGCCTGCCCCCTGCCACTCAGTGTTAGATTTACACTGCCTATGGATTCTCCAGCTGCCTACCGGAGCATGGGGCTCCGAGGACAGAAGGAACCACGTCACTATGCTGGCACCAAGGAGGTGTCATGAGGCCAGGTCAGGAAAGTCTGCAGGTTCTGTGCAGCCCAAAGGGAAACACCCTCATAGTCAGCAGAGAGGCCCACAGGGCCCAGGAACTATGTGGCTCAGTGAGAAAGAGAATGCTGAAGATGAACCAAGAACTGCCTTCTAGGCTCTAGAAGTTTCTAGAGGTGGCTGGGTGAGAGAGGCAGGCTCTGGCCTCAGCAAGGTATAATTATCATTCCAATTTTATGGACCTGCAAGTGAAGCCTAGATCCCAGCTGCAAAGGGATTTAGTAAGCATTCAAATCCCACCCTCCCTTCCAAGCGTGTCCCAGAGGGGAGAATTGCAACAAGAGCAATCTAAGTGAGATCTAGGGACCGCTTGCCTACTTTGAGTGTGTAACAAACTAAAATGGAGGTCCAGAGCACATTTAGGAAGAGTCAGGCACAGGTGGCTGAGGGGATGGTACATTGCTTCTTCCCCAGTGAGCGAGCCTTGCCTTAGAACCTAGCTATCTGAGGGCAAAAATGGCCACGCTCCACCCTGCAGAGAAGAGAAAAAGGCATTTGGAGCCAGGAAAGGAGAGGTGATAGAGTGCTCTGGAAGGAAGGGGATACGGAGTAAAAAGGCTGAAGCAAAATCATCCCTCCCCCACAGATGGCCACTTACTGTAGCCACCTGTCTCCCTGGAAAATGTTCAGTTCCTGGTACATCTTGTCCCCTTCCTGGGAAAGCCAGAACCATACACCCCTGTCCCCAAAGCCTATGTTCTTTCCACTCCACTACGCAGCCAGTGATACCCAGGCCTTGCGCATGGGAGAAACACATTCACCCAACCAAAGCTGCAGGTGGCCGTCCCAGAGGAGGGAAGCCAGGGGGGGTCCTTTCCAGGGCTGGGGAAGGAGGAAGCAGCACGAGAGGGGTCAGGTTGCCACTGGTCCCCCGAGTGGCTCTGGAGGAATGTGGGCAAGTCCTGCTCTTCGCTCTCTGTGTGTGACAACTCCCTGAGCCTCCATCTCCTCGTCGACAAATTTCGATAAATTCTATCTGCTTCACGGGAGTGTTATAGAGACCGAATGAAGTTATGTAAGTGAAGGGCTTTGCCAGTGTCAGCAGTTAAGTGTTTAGGAAATACTAGCTGATCTGTCACTGCTCTGAGTGAGCTGAGCCCTTAGCATTCATCAGTGACCTGGCCCGGGGAGGACCAAGGCACAGCCAGACTCTCCCCCCACCCCCCCTCCAGCACCCCCAACAGGGAACACTGCCATCAACTGGAGGAGGTGGAGCCCGGCTCTCTGGGTCAGTGCCCTGGGAGTTGAGTGTGTGGCAGACAGGAGGAAGAGGATTAACATGAAAGCAGAAAATGGGATTAGGAGGCCTCAGGATAATGTGCCCACCCGCCTGCCATCCATGACAACGGCTTCTTGCTTTCACTCTGTGGCTTCTGGAGCCCAAAGCATGTAAAGCTTGGCTGCCCCCTGTTCCCAGGGGCAGAGCCAGCAAAAGACTTGGTAGACTCGGCCCATGAGATTACGGAGTCCGCTAGGAAGAGGGCCAGGCTGCCTTACATGCACTTTCTCATTTAATCCCCATGGCAGCTCTGAAACGGTGATGGCCCAGGTGAAGAGCCAGGATGCAGGCCTCTGAAAGCCTATATTCCTTCCCCTCTACCCTCTGTCTCACATGGGAGCACAGCATCTCCCTGAACCCAGAGAAGTGATGCACTCAGATCTGCACTTCCATTGGGAAGGATTCAGACCCACAATTTCCTTTGATAGAAAACCCAAAAGGCAACTTAAAGAGACCAGGTCTGCCTCTCTGGCTCATCCCAAAGAGGCTTAACTTTTTAAAGGACCCCTTTGTGGTCTGTCACGTGGGACTTTTATTTCCTCGGTTCACTTCTTTGTGAATCCAGGTCAACGCTCCGCCATCAGGTGGAGAAAGTGCTACGTAAGTCCCATCTATGTGAAGGAGATAGACCACGATATTTCTTAAAGTTACCTCTTAAGTTCTAGAGGATCCCTAACAACCATGTACAAGGAGTTCATTCTCCCACTCCGTTCTGTAAATCAGGACAAGGCTCACCTCAGCCTCCTTTTTTAAGACTGCAATCCCTTGTCCTTCTCCCCCATCCTACGTAGCCCCTGACCCCCAATCATTCACCTACCCCCTGCTGGCTCCTTTCAGCTCCAGGGTGTTTCTCCTGAGATGCAATAACAAAACCTCCCCCCTCTATCATTCAGGGTCCCAAAAGGAAATGGAGAGCACACTGAACGTAAGATATATTGACAAACGTGTGGCTAAAGGAGAACTCTAAGGGACAGGGCTGTAAGCTGGGGCCAGTAGCAATACAGCTGTTACCAACTCTACCCAAGGGAAGGGAGTATAATCTGTACCAGACCCAGAGGAGAACCTGGAAGGAGTCAGGTGACCAAAGGACATGACCAGGCAGGGTGACCTCACAAGGAGGGAGCCAGAAGATTATGTACACTCGTGTTACTCTTCTCCCCACCCCCTCTCCATTCCCATCTCCTGTGGCACTCTCCATTGGCGCTCTTCACTGGTCCACCTGAAGCCAGAGGGACCTTGATGTGAGGTCTGTAATTGTCAGGGAGTCCCTCTAGAGCATGCCTTGTCCTGAGGGCTGTGATCATCCCCAAGGAGACAAGACTTGGCTCTTGGGACATGAAAAAAATCTCAGATATCCCAGCGATTGGTGGCCCTCCCAGATATCCAGTATACCTATGCTATTAAAATCCCATGGGGGTGGTGCAATTCGGATAAAAGAATCCATAAAGAGGGGTGCCTGGGTGGCTCAGTCAGTTAAGCTAAGCCTCTGACTTTGGTTCAGGTCATGATTGCACAGTTCATGAGTTCAAGCCCTGTGTCAGGCTCTGAGCTGGCATTCAGAGCCTGGAGACTGCTTTGGATTCTGTGTCTCCCTCTTTCCCTCTTCGCCCCTCCCCTACTCATGCTCTGTCTCTCTCTCTCTTTCTCTCAAAAATGAACATTTAAAAAAAATTTTTTTTAAGTATCTACAAGAGTACTTGGCAAGGGAGTGGACAATGATGAAAAATAGGTTAAGAAGCACTGGATTGTAGTGACCCAAAACCCTTTCTTGGACTGTCATGGAGAGCTTTAAATCTGTCACCCTCAAAAGCACAATTTTTACTATTATTCTCTAAACTGATGTATATATCAATGTACATTTGCATAGACTCTCTGGGCTATTTAGAGTAAAAACAATCACAGTGCAATTTGAATTATTTTTCACTTAATGCTTTACTCAACTGACCCTTGCCCATGGGGAACGTCGGACCACAAGTCTCCTGCATCTCCCTGCAGCTTATAGCTTTTGGTTGACATTTCCCCACATGGAAGAGCTGAGCATCATTGGCGAGCCAGGCAATTTCAATGTACACTCCTCTCTCAACTGCTCAAGCCACAGATTATCTCTTAAGCGCTGATCACTGTAATGAATACTGAAATATCAAACATGCCCCTGCCTTTCAGGGGCCCACAATGTCACTAGAGGTGTCACAAATCCACCACGGTAATATACGAGCTGTGACTCCAGGGCAATGAAACCAATTTCCACATATGGCTTGTGAAAGCAGAGGGCTTGCTGGTCACATCTCAAATCACAAAGGGCCAGTTAACCTGGTCTCCCTCAGGAGCATCAATTCCCCACCAGGAGCCTCACTGTCAACACTTTTCCATCCAGAGAAAGCCCTATTTATCCTTGCTCTGTATTTCTTATCTCTAAGCCCGTTCCCTATTGTCACCAGACATTCCCCCCATTTCCATGGCGACTCAACAGGCTTTGGTGTGGAGCCTGTCAGAAGCTCCTTAAAAGTGTAAATAGAGTGTGTCTACTGTTTCCCCCCTTATCCATACACTTATTTGGCCCTTCAAAGAGCTCTAGTAGATTAGGGAGGCACGATTTCTCCTCACCAAAGTCAGGCTGCCTTTCCACAGGAGGTGGAGTTTGCTCAAGTGCTCGGTAATCCTCCCCTGAGAGGTGCTGCCGACATGCCCGGCGTGGAGACAAAACTTGTGGGCCGTTTCCCAGAAGCCCTTCTGGCACCCTTCGGTTCTTCAGCACGGATGTCCATCTTTAGATAAGCCTCTCATTTTGTCCTACACGGAGGTCCATCTTTAGATAAGGCTCTCGTTTTGTCCTGCCCTTGCATAACATCAATCCCCTTATTTATTTGGGGAAAGATGTGTAGGCAAGATGAAAATAAAATACACAGTGTGCTTGCTTTCCATTACTCAGAGATTTAAGGCACTGCTAGTCATCTGAGCCCGTACAGAAGATAGTGGTAAGGTTATCTGTATCGCATTTCATTTTATGACATATCACCTTGTTTATGCCCCTCTTTAGGTTGTTTATAGGATATAAAATACCTTTAAATGCTCTGGTCTTGTTTAGTTTTTTTTCTCCCATCAATAAAAAATTTTAAAGGCAGCCATTGTTCTAAGAAATGACTATTGTACTTAGGGCACAAAGATGCTTTAATAGGGAAAGACAGTTTGTCTTATATCTTGGCCTCCCATATCTTTTTGAGCCAGGATTTGATGCTCTGTGGAGTATTCCGACTCCATCATTGAGCTATGTGAAATTTTGCAGTTATTAAGAGCAAATGAGTTTCTTCTTTAAACATAGGCCTCTGCTTAGTACATTTAGTACTTTTTGACTTGGGTCTCAAGATAGTGCTATTCCTGGAATGGACTTCACATGCTGAAAAATTTTTTTAATTACCCACAATCCTATCACATACGCTGAAATGACTTTTTTTTTTTTTTCCTACAGCCTCTCCAACAATTTGCTGAGATGAAGAGATTTATACAAATCTCTTTGGGGGTAGGAATTTACAGGTTAACTCTTTAATACGCAAATGCTATAACCCACTTATGCTACTTTTGAAAAGATATTCTGAGCAAATACTTCAAAATACAAAAAGAAGAGATCCAAATGCATACAGATGTTCCTTTGTTATACAGAATAACAAAATAAGGATTATATAGCAATGTGATAAAATATGCACATTACAGCGTCCAATGTGAAAAGATGCTAACACATGTATGCAACTATATAAAAATGCATGTGAAAAAAAGACTGGAAGAAATACACACAGCTTAAAAATTCTATAAGGGTGACAAACTAATCAGCATTTAATTTCTTAAACTTCTCTTGCGTGTTGTCGCTGAATTTTAAAAAAATGATTTCAATTAGATCATTGTTTCAGTGGATTGAGGGAGAAGCTAGATTTTGAAAAACCAAAGTCTCTCTCCCATTTGGTTGTATAAGTTTCATTTAACTTGGACTTTTGGAAAGTCAGCCCCGCTAACCCCCTGATCCATAAAAAGTACTTGATGGCTTAATACAGGAGTTAGAATCACTGATGACTGTAAGAAGCCAGCAGGGAGGAGGGTTGTGGTGCCTGATGCCATCCGGAGAACTTAGGTCTGAGCCCATAGGTATTTCAAGAGAATCAGAATTGTGTGTGTGTGTGTGTGTGTGTGTGTGTGAGAGAGAGAGAGAGAGAGAGAGAGAGAGAGAGAGAGAGAAAGAAAGAGAGAGATTCTCCTGATTTATGTGTTTTGGCCTCCAATTCAAACTCAAAAGTAAAGACATTTGTGGGCCACCTAGTCCATGTCTACAAGCTGGATTCAGCTAGCTGGCAGCCAGTCTGTGACCTCCAGCATAAAACCCATTATCTGAAGTTACAGCCAACTGCCTGATTTCCAAGCATTTAGGCATCCCAACCTTCCCCATGTTCTCCCACTCACTCATGTCTTCAGTGAGCCGTGCACCACTTCCACCTGTTTGATGAGGGTGATGAAGGATACTAGTCCTCAGGGCTATGAAGTCTTGTGAATCTGTCCCTAGTTGGAAGCGTTTCTCTCGCCAAACTGTGAAAGCTGGTGACATTTTTAATATTAATCTGTTTTTCCATCTGTCGCGTACATTAAACGTGCCGTTGAAGAGTGGATTTGATGCCCAATTTCATCCCTGAGCCCCTCACAGCTGTCAGATGGTGCCAGCCAGGCCCAGGCTGTTTCCAGCTTGGCGATCAGACCTGAGCAGTCAGTGTATTTATTGCTGTTTCTTCCAATACCGCTGCCCCAACACCAGTTACCAGCTTCAGAGGGTTGACCTCAAGATGTGACTCTTCTGCTCTATCTCAACTCCCTCTGCTTCCCCTGCCCTCTCATCCCTGGAAGCTCCTCTGGCACCACCACTGACCACGGAGGGGTCCTACCTGCTTCCACACTGGCATCTGATCCTGATTGCTCATAAAGGGGGGCCAGGCGAGCTCCACTTCTGCAAAATGGCCCTTTTCCCTGCAGTGACCCCACAGGTTTGCCGCACTGTTTTCCCACTGTTCACAGGTCCTTGGATATTTGACCCTGGACTTGCAGCAAGGGGCAGCTGACACTTCAGGAGACCATCATTCCCAGCCCTTACTACACCATGAACCATCTGGCCCCGCAAGATTTTAAGGTGATGTCCTTGCTGCCCTGGGAGCCATGGCAAATACACCGGCAGGACCTTCTAGAAGCCTGTGCATTGACTGATCAACTAATCAACCACCCATCAAGACACAAATGAGTTGAGGCTCTGTAAGTAGCCAGCTTTGGCTTCTACACAGAAAACCACCCCTTCCTTCCCTATCCAGGACCTGTTGTGGTTACAAAAGCCTCCTATTAGTTCTTGGTTTACTTTGAGCACTGCAGATGCTGCCAGATGTTTACTTTTAACCTGAGGAGAATTACACTGTTCTTGTGGTTGAGGGGAAAGAAAGGGGAGCTCAGGGCTGTGGGTAAAGCTGGCGAGCCCCTCCAGGGCCCAGTCACTGGGGGCTCCTTCCCTCTCCCCTCCAGATGTGGACCAACCCCCATCTCCATTTTGCCAAGTCAGCAGATCCAGACTATTCCAGGCATGGAAGACCCTGCAGGTTCCAGAGCGCAGGCTCTGGCACCCACGGCCCCCCATGTGAGGCACACCTGTGTCACTCAGATCATGCCTGGCCTCCACTGGCCCTCACAGCACCCTGAGAATGGGACTCCTCACCACAGAGTCCCCTTTGTTGTTTTTTTTTTTTAATGTTATTTATTTCTAGGAGAGAGAGAGAGAGACAGCGTGAGCAGGGGAGGGTCAGAGAGAGAGGGAGTCACAGACTCTGAAACAGGCTCCAGGCTCTGAGCTGGCAGTCAGCACAGAGCCCGACGCGGGGCTCGAACCCACGAACCGCGAGATCATGACCTAAGCGAAAGTCGGACGCTTAACCGACTAAGCCACCCAGGCGCCCCTCACAGAGTCCCCTTTGAAATAGCTCCCTCTCTGGCAAAACCAAAAGGCAGAATTTCCTTTTGAATGACTTGGACTATGGGAAAATCACACTTTGGGCAGTTGTGATGACGGTAGGACCCCAAGACGAACGTGGGGACCCCCACAAAGCCTGACCCATTTTTCAGCTACAACCCTGTTGCCAAACTCTACCCACAGCTTGTAGAGTCCAGTGGGACTCAAGGGATCTTGTGTTCCTAACACAGGAAACTGGTGGCAGAAGCCAGCGCAAATACGGGTTCTTCCCACTGGGGGCCAAAGTCTTCCAAAGACGTGGCAGGCAATTACCCACAATCCATACCCTTTGAAGGAAAGTTCCTGATCCCATATCAGCTTATGCCATCATTATCTGGACAAGGAGGGATAGTCTACTCATTTGTCCATCCTGTGAGGAGAGGCCTGTCGAGTCTATCCTCCTCCCTCTGCTTTCTTAGGCCTTAGTAACCTAAAGGCTAAAAACATCTTCTCTTCTTCTGTCTTCGTGGAGTCTAGAAAGCAGGACCAAAAAGCACAAGTGCTCCATAAATCATGCCCCGTGGGACCTTAACACGGATTCATTTATATCAGGTAGCATTGGTTTCTTCATCTGTGATAAGGGAATATAATAAAACTTATTTTACAGGGAAGGTGTGAGGCATTCACAAAGTTGGTAAATCCTTGAGCCTGCCACTTCATAAGTCCTCAATAAGCATTAGCTGTTATCATCATTTTTGTCTTGTGCTATTGGGTTCCAGACCTCACCCTCTCTAAGAGGTCCTGAGGGACGATGCCCATCTGTCCAGAGGTCAGTGCATCTAGGCTATTCCGGCAATGTATTCAGCCAGATGTGGCTCAGTACACGTAGCAGATGAGACAGACTGGGAGGGCGAGGACAGGACAGGACCACCCATCGGGCTGTGGAAGGTGCTGGCAAGACAGCCTCAGCTGCAGCTGCTGGGCAGCCGTCCAGAGTGACAGGCAGAATGCAGTGTGCAAGGGTGTGGAAACGGACAACAGGTGGCCGCTCAGCACCAGTCAGCGGCTGGGGAGGGGAATGGCGGCGCTTCCCGCATTTGGTGACAGGGTGTCCCTACCAGCAGATGGGCCACAGCAGTGGGCAATTCCAGAGGGGTATTCCAAAATCTAAGCAGGCATGCGGCATCAGGAAGGTCTGTCAGCAGACTCCAGTACTCACTAAAGACCGGAACTAGTGAGGGAAGAGGCCAGAGAGAATAAAGCAGGGCCCTGGGCCTAGAAGGACAGACAGATTATCAAGACAAGGCTGAGGGCCCAGGAAAAGAAAAGAAAAGAAGTGGCATTGCTAGAACTTCACCTCCAGCCTGGAGAAGGGGAGAAGGCCTGCGTGGAGTAGGTCCTACTGTGCTCCAACCTGACCCCTGACCCCTAGACCCAGGCCAGGCTAATCAGCAGAGCAATCAGGGCAGGCCTGCGACTGTGCTGTTCCTATGATGAGGGTGCAGGAGAGAGAGGCTGAAGGTCATCATGGTGTAGCTTCTCTCTCTCTCTCTCTCTCCTCTGTCCAGCTACTATACTAGCTTTCCTGATTCTTACCCCTTTGCCTATTTGTTTGTTTGTTTGTTTGTTTTTGCCTCCAGATCCTACTTGCTGATAAGGAAGAACCAAAATAGATAGGGTAAGGTATTTTTTAAATGAAAAGCCCAACCCATCAGGGGCTAATGCTCCTCTGATCGCCATCTGGAAGGTGACTTGGACACAGGCCTCTGCTGTATGCCCAGTGCAGGGAGCTGCAGTGGTAAACACAGCAGGAGGGAGCTAGACCCCAACTCAGGAAGGAAGGTGAAGGTCCCCATAACCCCTGCCTTGGGCTCGGCTCCCATGTGTCTCTTTCTTAGGCCTAGCTAACAACAGCTTCAAAAACTCTGTTCTGGACCCAAGTCTCATCAATGACACTGAAGACTTCGCCTTAGAGACCAAGGGACTTTGGGAGCCCATGCTCGAGGTTCATCTATGCTAGACCCACATCCTTAGAGAGATGGAGACCTAATCCATATTCATCTTTGTAAGCCAGTATAATCTACACTGCACATCCACATTAGCCCCTAAGCTTTACACACACACATTTATACTGCTTCTCAACCTGCACATGTACTCTTAGTCACTAGCTTCAGAAGCATAAAAGCACAAGTAATGAAAGTGAGCAGCCCATCAGAGGCCCTCATAATGGCAGAAAGCAGTCACTAGAGCACCCCCACCCCAGCCTCTGTGCACATCAGCCATACTATCCCTTTTCCTGCCGTGGCTGGGCCTCTTTCTTCTTAGCAAGGTGGTCCAAGGAGTGCTAGTGGCCTGGACTTGGTGGGCTCAGGCCAACTGCCTCCTTAATTTGCTCTCGGGTTTAGAATATGGTTATTGGCATGCATAACATTTGGGCCCACCTGAAGCTAGGTCACAGGACCCTTCCTCCGCTCTGGGGCTTCCTGGATACATACAAGGCTGATGACCAGTGATATCAGTCAGAGGGAACTTAATAGAGAAAAGAGGTTACATTGGTAACCAAAAGCTAAGAAGCCACATAGGAATGATAAGACAATCCAGGCAGGAGCAACAGCAGGAAGCCACTTCTGCACTCAGGCCAGAGGGAGAAAGCGGGGTTATCAGAGTCCAAAGCCAAGGCTGTCCAGTGGGAACCACAACTACAGAAAGAGGGGTCACAGATGTGAGCTGAAGCCATGAAAAGATTTAAATTCTGCTAAAGACACCAAAGGAAGCAGAAAGAAATGCCCCACTTTTCCCCCTCCTACCATCTTCTAATCTTCTGCCAGCCTACACTTCCCCCCTCATTGAATCAACTTACCTGGAAGCCAAAGGGCAAAGAGACTAGGAAATGTGGTTCTTGCAGAGCAGCCCGCCAAGGTCAAGGAACCAATCTGAAAGTGAACAGGCAATTGACCAGCACAACGCCGAGAACAATGACCCAGTAGGCCTTGGATGGGCCAGTTGTAAGTGCCTGTTTTAGGGAAACACTGTAATCACCTTCCCAAGAAGCAGCACCATCCTTAGACCTCTCAGCCTCACAAAGATAGAAATGGGTCCTGAGCCTCTGATGCCTTTAATGTGCACAAACAGAAGGTTATTTTGCACATTTATCACAGCAGGAAAATATCCCTGAAGGAAACTGGGCATTGTTTGTAAAGAGGTGGTGCCCTCCCCCAGGAGCTGTCTGGCTTTGTGCTCTAATTAGGGCCTGGGTTGGGTCTAGGTACTAGGGGGCCTTTGAGCCATTTCCTACCCTGGAAAAAAGGCATGCCCTTGCCGATTGGTGAGGCATCTGGCTGAGGATTTGGGGGGAAGCATAGGGGCACCAGAGAGTTCAGCATGCTCCCTTCCTATCCCTCCATCTCCTCCCAGAAACCTTGACCACATTTGGCCCAGCTTCCTTCAGGCATCTTCCAGTGACTCAAGATCTTCAGCCTGAGCTGGGCATTAGGCTCATGTGCCTTTGCATCTTCCCTCCCTCCTCCCCTCACCCTAAGAGCCAGTCCTCATGTGGATAGCCCCTCCCTGCAAATCCTTCAGCACAAGGGTTCTAGGAATCAGGCTAAGAGGCAGGGTGGGGAGAGTAAGAGGACATTTCTAAAATTCCTGGAAGAGAAGGAAGGCTTTGCCCAACATGGGCTGAGAGTCTAAACATGAGCCCAAGACAACATGCAAAACAGAAGGATCCTCTCCACCCCACCGTAGCCCTCCTTGGCAATCACAGCCTAACTTCTGCTGAGACACTGTCATTCACTAGCTTCAGTGTTTGCCCTAAGTCTTGTGTCCCCACCTGGTCTACACGTTCTCCACAGGCACAGAGCCCAGCACAAGCCCCACCCCTCCCCACACTGCACAAATACTTCACAATAGGTCCTAGGCAGGACCAGCTACCTAATTTGCAAGGCCTGCTGCAAAATGAAAATAGGAGGTTCCTGGAGTGGCTCAGTTTGTTGAGTGTCCAACTCTTGGTTTCAACCCAGGTCATGATCTCACAGTTCGTGAGTCAAGCCCTGCATCGGGCTCCACGCTGACAGCATTGGAGTCTGCTGGGAACTGTCAGTCTGCCTCTCCCCCTGCTCATATTCTCTCTCTCTCTCTCTTTCTCTGTCAAAATAAATAAATTGAAAAAACTTAAAAAAAAAAAAAAGAAAATTAGGGGCGCCTGGGTGGCTCAGCTAGTTAAGCATCCACCTTCAGCTCAGGTCATGATCTCACAATTCATGGGTTTAAGCCCTGTGCCAGGCTCTGTGCTGACAGCTCAGAAACAGCCTAGAGCCTGTTTCTGATTCTGTGTCTTCTTCTCTCTCTGCCCCACCCCCTCATGCCCTCTCTCTCCCTCTCTCTCTTTTTCTCTCTCTCAAAAATAAACATTAAGAAAATTTTTTAAAGAAAATTTTTAAAAAGTTTTGTAAAATTTATTCTTAAGTATTTTATTCTATTTGCTGCTATTATGAAGACAATTGTTTTCCTTCACTTTATTTTTGGTTTGTTCCTTGCTGGTATATAAAAATGCAAATTGATTTATATACCAGCAAAATAATAAATAAATAAATAAATAAATAAATAAATACCTGGGGCTCTTTGTTAAAAAATTATTAAAAATTTCAAAATGATGATGACAGAGAATTAAACCAAGCACAGGAGTCTTCTAAGTGGTCCTATGTGGGATGAGTGGCTACCTTACCTCCCTGTGCCTACATGCCACTCCCACGTTAACCAGTGGAGTCTAACTCCTTTCCCTTAAACCTGGACTTGACCAATAGAACACACTGGAAATGACACTCTTAAACTTTCGAGGCTAGGTCATAAGAAGCCTTGCAAATTCTGCTGTGACCTGTTAAACATTTGCTTTCAGGACACTGCCTCTCAGCAGCCATCATGCTATGAGAAACCCAAGTCACATGGAGAAACCACATGTAAGTCAACGGCCCCTGGCTGAACCCCAAGTGGACAGCCAGTGTCAACAGTGTCAACTGAGCGAACCACCTGGATCACTTAGCCTCACTGACGCACTACCGTGTCAGAGACATCTGACTGAAACCATGTGAGAAACCCCAATGAGAACCACCCAACAGAGCCTTAGCCAACTCACAAAAACATGAAAAATAATCCTAAAGTGTTGCTTTTAAAAGCTAAATTTTATGGTGATTTGTCATACAACAATAATAACTGGGACATGCTTCAAGAAATGGCATTCATTTGGAATACAGTGTGAATGACCTATGTTGTGTGCCACAATAGTACAGGCTGAGCGCACAGTAGGAGCTCAGGAAAGGTAGCCCCCATTCCTGACCACTGGCGTGTTGGCACCAGACAGGTGGACCCGTGACCGAGGACATGCCCTCTCGCTGGCGGATGTCCTTTGTGTTGAAATATTTGCCATCTGGTTTCAACCTGACTTCTCCCTGGACGATGAGGGCGCGGATAGGGCTGTCTCCAGAGATTCATGACCACTTCCTCCCACCCTGTTCCCACCCTTCCTATCTCAGGAAATGAAAAGCAATTTTTCCCCAGGGCCTGTTTACCCATAGCAACATAACAGGATTTCCAAAACCAATCTCACAGCCAGTTCCAATATCTGTCTTCACTGTAATAGTAATGCAGATGCTGCACCTGCCCCCAGATTCCATTTTCTGCCCTTGTGTTTCTTCATTTGTTTCTTCAGGATCTTTAAACATCTGATTAAATTTCATGCTTCAGATGAAGAGTTGTGAGGATGGAAGATTATCAGACTTTGTCATTTTCATCAGCACTTCTCTCTGCTCAGGGGCTTTTCACAGCTCTTATTCTCCTTCTTCTCACGCTCTGCCTCCCGTGAGTTCCTCTCGTGCCCTGTGACTGCCTCTCCCAGTTGTGGGTCATACTGTCCTCTGGCTGAAATCCCTCCAGAGACAGCAGCCCAAGGAGGAAAACAAGTCAGCAGGTGGCCCAAGGCTGACAGAATTTGCAGTTTGGCCGGGGATGGGATTCCCTCTATGCCAACTGGACAAGATGGGCGGGGTCTAGAACCCCAGGCTAACATAACACTCCTTCCCTGTGATTCTCCTGATGACATGGCCCTGCTTCTTATGACACCAACTCCCCCCAGATTCATCCCTCCGTGAAGTGTGTAGACAGTGCAGGCAAAACTAAGTGACCAGAACCCCAGGCCCCAAGGCCAGAGTGTGTAACCACAGTGCAGTCCTAAGCCTGAGTCTCCCACTGCTCCTTGGAAAAATGGACACTTGCAGTGGAACCCAGGCCATGCTTCATCCACATGGCATTATGTCTATTTTCATTTTGCTAATATACATTGCCACTTTGAAGATCGTGGTCACAAGATGGGTCCCCAGGCAATTGTCATTTACTATATTACTTGCAGGTAGCATCCTGGGCTACCAGGTGAGTGGTGGCTTCTGGACCAACTACTAAAATGCATCAGGAAGCATTCTGGAGATAATGACCAATTCCTTTCCTCTCGGGAACTCCCTCCTGCCTCACCCCAACTCACAATCAAGCAGCTAGACCGCTTCTGCTTCAAGGAAGAATGTGATAGGGAGAAAAGGAAAAAATCAAGCTTTGATGTCCTGGCAAGATGAAAATATTTAGAAGCATCTTGAACGAGAGCAGGGCTCTTCTCCACCCTTCCTCTCCACTCCCCAAAAATAAATAGTGAAGATTCCTCTGAGACAAAGAGGGGAGGAGACGGAGTGAAGGTAATGAGAATGGAGAGGCCAGTGAATTCCTGGCCTGAAGAGCCCACGCAGAACAGATGAAGACCATGCTGGCAAAGGGTCTCTGTAAGGGACACTGCTGGCCCTAGAACCCTGGGCACAGGTTATCACCAGCACCAGCGACCCCATGGCTGTCTTCCCTGATGGCCCCACCAGTGGCTATTCTTTCCACAGCATCCGGTACTGAGGTCCATACTGAGATCTTTCCACATCCAGATTACTGCCCCTGGCCCCACCTTGTCCAAGACACCTGACTCTTCAAGAAAGGGAAGTCAGGGCCTCAATCTCCATGAGCATCACCACCACCCTAAAAACCCACTATGAAGCAGCTCAAAACCTTCCTCGTGGCTCACGGGCTGGAAGAGGGTTAAACCAACCTACCTCACTTACAGCACACATGGACAGAATTGAGCACGTGCATCTAAGTAAGGCTTTTCATGCCTTAGTGGTAGAACTCTCACCCACCTTTAAAACTTGAACTCAGACCTGGCCTCCCTGCCAAGCCTTTGCTGAGCATGGCTCCACTTCATTGAGCAGTTATTCTTTCTTCAGTGTTAGTCTGTAACCTTTTCTTCTATCAGCCCAGTTTTGTACTGCATTGTGATTCTCGACTAATGGGACTGTATCCGCTATCAGACAGGAGCATCTTGGGATGGGGACCCAAGCCCTACTCATTTTTGCATGCCTTGTAATTGGCACACATAATAGGCACTAAATTAATGTTTTTAAAAGTAAATTGAATTGTCCACCCAATTCTCTTTTTTAAAATTAGAAACAGGGGCGTCTGCATAGCTCAGTAGGTTAAGCATCCAACTTCGGTTCAGGTCATGATCTCACATTTCATGAGTTTGAGCACCGCATCGGGCTCTGTGCTGACAGCTCAGAGCCTAGAGCTTGCTTTGGATTCTGCGTCTCCCTCTCTTTCTGCCCCTCCCCTACTCATGCCCTGTCTCTCTCTAACACATACAAAGAATGAACACTTAAAAATTAAAATTAAAAACAGAAATCCTCATTAAAGCACCTCCAGAGCAAAAGATATAGTCCTAAAGAGCAAGAAATTAAGAGAAACACAATTTGATAAACCATCATCAGGTCATACCTGTTCCCATTCATGGCTTAGCTTTTCCCACAGCAGTTGCTCTGAGCCATCTCACTTTGATCCTTCGCACCTCCTCCACTCTCCTTGAGTGACAATCTTACCCCTGAACCCCTGATTCTGAGCTAGGGCCAGGACCTTATCTCTTATCTTGTTGAGAAGAAGAATGTCTGATATTAACTCCCTCAAAATCTCATCCTTCTGTTTCAAAATCTCTCTGAAATGATTGGCAAAAGATGTAGGAGCAGAGGGAAACCCATACACTGCCTGGGTGAGATTGATAAAATCCTACTGGAGGGCAATTTTGTTGATGTGAATTGAAATTTCACATACACATAAACTTTGACCTAGATGGTTAACTTCTACAACTTTATTTTTCCCCCTACAACTGTATTCGAAAGAAAGAATTGAACAAGTGCACCAAGAAGTCTACAAAGATGTTCTTTGTAGTGTTGTTTATAAAACGTACCCTCCTAGCCTTGCATTTGTACTGTTTGTGCTTTCTGGGCTTCAGCGACTCTCTAAAATCCCAAATTTTAGGATTTTCTCTAAAATCTCTAAAATCCCAAAAGTCCCTACATCCCACCCTAAAGTCTCTCCATGTCTCTTACCCCATCCAATTGCTTCAACCTAGCTCAGACCCTCCATAAACCCCCTATAGACTCAAACTGACCGCAGTGAAGACAGAGCATCCTTGTGAAGGGCGCACAAAGAAGGCTTGTGAAGAACCACTCTGGAGGTGAGAAAGGAGTGGCTTACGGGTGCTTGCCAACCCTGGCCTCTGAGTCTCTCTGATTCCCACTATGGCTGCACCACTCTGCCTAGGCATGGGCAAAATCCTTTTCTCCTTAGTTCATCTGAAATAGACTGGAATTTTTCAAAAGGGACTTTAAACCTTTTTGTGTTTTTTCTCAAGAAGGGAGATAAATTCTGATATATGGAACATTAAAAAAAGGGGTGAGGGAGAGAATCTGCATGTTTCCTATTTTAAAATAATGCCCACCTGGAAAGATATCTCTTCCCTGGTAAAGATCACCAAACTCCCAAGCCCTGGCTCCCCGTCCTTCAGTTCTGGATACAACCCCACAGCACAGCCCACTTCTCCTTCCCATTGGAACAAGGCAGGTGACAAGCTGGACATTGAGTGAAATGGAAATCACATCCTCCCTTGTGGTTTCTGTTGCATGTAGTACTATATTTCATTGTAAATCTCCACCTTTGAAAAGATGGTCCCTGAACATGTTAAAAAATGTTTTTCAGCCATACCAAAACATATATAATGAAAAAACTTGCTCCCTCTTACCCCTAACGGATAAGAGGGACACTCAGGTCTCTTCCCCAGAGGCAGACACTGTTGCTCGGTGAGGATAAATGGAGATGTGTATGCTGTGGCGTACTCTACACTCTGTTCTCCTCCTTGCCTTTTTCATCAAATGTATGTTACAGAGTGCCCATATAGATAGAACTTATTATTCTTACCAGCTTTATGGATGTACCATAACCCATACATCAAGTTCCCTATTAATGGATATTTAGCTTCTTTCCAATCTTTTGTTATTATGAACATGGTACAGTCAATATCTCTGTATGTTTCCCCTTGTACATCTGTTAGAAAAATGCTAGAAATGAAATTTCTAGGTCAAAGCAAACGTGTATTCAAAATTTTGATACATATTGCCAAATTGCCTCCAAAATGATTGTTCCTGTTCACACATGTACCAACAAAATGCAAAAGTGTTGGTTTCCTCTCAGTTTTCCCAATCATCCACCAAAACTTTTTATCTTTGTCAATCTGATACATAGAATGATGTTTTGATATATTTTTAATCTGAATTTCTTTTAGAATAGGTGATATTGAGCAAGAAGGGTAGCATAATGCTTGAGAAGACAAAAACTCTGTCCTTGATTGCTTGGGTTCAAATCCCAGCCCAGTTAGAGGGTATAGCTCAGTGGTAGAGCATTTGACTGCAAATCCCAACCCAGTCATTTATTAATTGGGTGACTTTGGTAATTTACTTAACCTATGTTTTTGGTTCCTCATCAAAAAAAAAAAAATGGTATCATGATAATAATACATTCTTCAGACAGTTATTGTGAAAATAAAATGTATAAGTGAATATAAAACTCTATGTATGTATTATTTATCATTATATTTTCATATGTCTAATGACTGTTGTGTTTTTTCTTGAAAAATGTTGATGTCTTTTGTGCATTTTTCCATGTTTTGTAATTTTTTATTTTTGAAATATAAAAGATCTTAATATACATTTAGGAGATTAACCCTCTGTCATGTGTAGAAAATATTTTCCCCAGTTTTTCCTTGTCTTGATTTTATGGCAATTTTAAAGTTTTATGTAGTTAAATATATCAACCTTTCCTTTTATGACTTTTAGACTTCAAGCTGTGCTCCAGGAATCTCTCACTTCTTAAAATAAGAAGGAACACAACTAGAACAACTTCCTGTTTTCACTCTCCGCCTTTCCTCCTCTCACTCTTTCCCTGTCCTATAAATGAGTCAAGGTTATCTCCTAATACCTCCTCAGTGGCTTTTCCGAATTCAGTCTCTCCCCCTCCCATCTATAGTCAAGAGGAAGTGCAATCAGGGCACAGCCCTGCTCAACAGTGTTCAATAACTTCCCATCACCACAGGAACTAAAAACAAGCTAGAGGCATCTGCCTAGATAACACCAACTTCCTTTGCCAGCTGCTGATTCCCCTAAATGTCTCCTACCTTCAGTCCAACTCCACTTTTCAGTGTTCTCTTAATAGTCTTTCCCTCCTCCCTGATTTTCATCACATCATTTCATCTTTGTGAAGCCTTCTGCCCATCTCTGCCTACCGAAATTCTCATCTTTCAAAACTCATCCCAAACACCCTTTCCCCATAAATAATCAGATGTGAGCTTTTCTGCCTTTGCACAGTCAAAGGGACTTTGTTTGTTCTTTTCCTGAGACACATCTCAATCTGTCCTAAATAAACCAAGAACTCCAGGGGAAATGTGAGCTGCATTTCATTCATCTCTGCATCTGCCCATTTCCTTAACCTTTTATTGAAATAAATTGTAGACACAAGTAATCAGATTGATGGAGGGGAGGGGGCGATTGTAGGGGTGGAGTGGTGACCAAGAAGTTACTGTTCTCTGGCTAGACCACCGCATTCAAGCAGCTGGGCTGGAGGAGGCTGGAGCTGCCTTCCCTAGCTGGTCTCCCCTGCTGTGTCAGATGATGGGTATTGGTTAATCTTCTTTCATTTACAAGCGAAAGAATACCTTTAAATAAAAAAGGGACTCCTTGGGTGGAGGAGCAGGTCTCTCTCCTCTCTCTCTCTCTCTCCCCCCGCCTTAGCCTCACTTCCTGTGAATTGGCTCTGTTATAAGAAAGGCTGTCCCCAGCGGAGGCAAGATGGTGGCAATAGCTACATTGATCTCTGGTACTTGCACATCATCTCAAATTCAAGTCCAAAGAGAAAGGGTATCTGCCTCCCTCCTAGCAACCCTAGCAGAGGTCTCATTGCCTGGCTTTGTTTTCAATGGATTAAATGTCCGTATAGAGCCAATCACTATGGCCACGGTAATGTATCACCCTGATAGGTAGGGCCTGACCACATACCCACTCTCAGTGCCAAGGATTGATTGGATTCTATGAGCACATGGGCGTGGTCTACAGCCAGAAACAGATCCACAGAAGGAAACGGACATAATGTTACCAAAAGAAGAAAGAACAGATGCTATGGACCCAACCACCAAATATCCGCTGCGTGGAGAACACTGCTGCTCTTCTGGAAGAGGGGAATGGGCCTGGAGCCTCAACCCGGAGCTAGCTCTCTCCTGCCTGCCACTCTCTCCTGCCCTGGAGGCAATGGGTCTAGCTTCCAAACACAACATGGTCCCCCAAGGTTTGTGGCTTAGCCGCAGGACCAGTGTGAACAGAGCCTAACCAAACCCCAGACCAGGCGATGGCTGGCGTGGTCCAGCCGGCTCCAAGTTATTAGAACCAGGAGTCCCAGCTCCAGTCCCAAGAGTTGTACGATTGTTTATCTTCATTGGGGAAAAACTGCAGCCAGAGCCATAAATCACTGCCCAGCTGGATGGCTTCGCTGAAATGTTTGTTTAAACAATGAAATCTCCTGACGGACTGAAAATATAGGATGGATCACCCTGTCCTTCTTGGGTCTTGTCTTGCAGGCTGAAGCCTGAGGCCCTGCGAGAGGGGCTCAAAACCGGCTCCCCAAGCCCCACTCCCTACTCCTCCCACCCCCAATATCAGCACTGAAGAATGAAGCCACAGCATAGCTAATCTGAAACAGCAGATAATGCAAAAGCCATGTCTATCAATCTTTGAAATGCAATCTCTAAAGTGGTTTGCCTCGGACGTGCCTTCCTAATGGAAGTAGCATTTCTTGGCTAATGCACACAAAGACGCGGCTCAGGGGGTGGCCTCTAGGAGGACACTGCATGGAGCGTGGGAGATCTGGCTCTGCCCTGACCACTGCCCTGACCACTGTGGGCAAATGACTTCTGCTCTCCAGACCTTGGTTTCCTCACTCACTAATATGACAGCTAGGTTTGGTCTTTACGTTTTCTTCCAGGTCTCACTCACTAAGTAAGGCAACTGTGTGTTTACATTCCCAAAAGAAAGACTAGATAAACAGGAGGGGGGCAGGGAAAGGAGAGGGAGAGTGGGGGAGAAGAGGTGTTGACCTGGATGGCTCCCTGAGGCCCCTTTCAGCCCCCTAGATGCTCCCTTCTATGCTCTCTGGCCCTTCAGAGACGGAGGGAAAAAGAAGCCTCAGACTGGGAACATGGTCGGCAGACTCATAATCAGGAGCATGGTGTGCTCTGAGGAGGAGGAAAAAGGGTGACCAGTAATGGGTGTGGGTGACAAAGACCAAGTCAGGCTGCAGGACTCGGCCTGTACCCAAGCAGTACCTTCCTTATGGAGGCAGGGATCCCATCCGGCCTGATGTGGCCTGAGGGGGACAGGGAAGGATCCGGAGATGAGCAGCTTCCTTCTCAGCCCCCTGCTGAAGGAACAAAGCAACAGAGGCCTGAGCCTTTCCAGTCTGGGGGCTGAGACCCTGGCTCTGTGATAAGAGCCATGACAGGCCAGTGATAGACTATGTGATATGGGGTATCAAGCCGTCTGGTCTTCGGCTTGCCAAATATTGTCAAGAACATATGACCTGTCTGATACTGTGGGAGGCAAAGATGAGCAAGACCAGGGTCCTTTGAGGTTTTATGATGAAGCATCCCAAAGGGGCGAGTGGTGGGGTTTACAACAAGGGTCATGGTGGAGGCTGGGAAAGAAGAATAAAGGGATTTGTTCATGGTTACGCGAGGCAGGTGGAGGAAGTAAGTAGCATCTGTAATTGCAGTGGAATCCATGATAGGGTTGTACGATGAGATGTTCTGGGGATCCATAAACTATAAAATGAGAATAAAATGCATAAAATAGAGTGTGTGACAGTAGGTGCAACAGGGTATGTGAAGGGGTGATACGGATTCATGATGGTTCATTAACAGCAGCCTTTCCTGACGGCCCAAAGGAGATCAAATTCTTCCCCTTACTATGGTCTCAACAACACTTTATACTTATCATTTATAACATTTACCACAGTTGAAATGAGTTCATTGTTTTGTAATTATTTGCTTAATGCCTATCTCCCTTACTAGGCTGTTAAGAGCCACGAAGGAGAAGCCTTGTGGGCTCTTCACCTTTGTACCTCCACCCTCCACTCCCCTGCAACACGTAGCCCAGGGCTGGACACACAGTAAGTTCTCAATAAATGTTGATTGGACAAACAACTCTGTAGAAGTCAAGGTGGCCAAGCCCCTCCCCAAATTCTTCAGGGCAGCTGTGTGTCCTCAGAATAAGTAATAATTTTATGTATGTCAAGAAGCTGGTGACTCTGGTTCTGTTTAAAGGGAGGTGTCGCCATCTGGTGGTCAAAGGGGAGAAATACACTGAGAAGAGGCCAGTATCCTGCCCAGTTCAACCTGCGCGGCCTAAGGGGCCAGCAGTCAGCAGCCACCCCTCAGCCTGCAGCCCAGCCCCAGCCACACAGAAATCAGTCCCAGCTTTCCACTCTGCCTCTGAAACGGAGCAAGAAGAGACTAGAAAACAGAGATCATACAGGCCCTGTGCTGGATTGTCCCTTCACCAGTCCATTGACCCTCCACCAAATCTGATGCTTTTTCACATTCATGGTCACCCAGATTGGTCTGCCTCAGGCTGGGCTCAGGCCCGCTTCTCCCTAACTTTGAACTCAACTCCTCGTCCTGGGAAGCAACTAGTCCAGGGAAAGGGGGAACACGCAAACATCCCTGATGCTATGGCTTCCATATGAAAATTTCTCATCACCTGAGGTTTCACTTGGAACTTTGATCAAAACAGGTACAGAAATGGGATGGGGTGAGGGTCTTAATTGAGAGTCACTCACCATTATGTAGAGCAAAGATGCTGCCTATTTTTTGGTGAAATTGGGTTGACCTTCTCAGGACAGTGGATGCTGGCAGGGCTCTTGGGAATACATAACTTCTTTCTTTGACCTCTTTAACAGATGAGTGCATTCCTCTACCCTTACCCTCTTCCTCCCCTTCCTCGCCTCTGTCTTTCCCCTAAAACCAAACATCCCTTGGATCACGTTACAAGGCTCCAGACCTTTTTAAAAGTCCAACATTAAAACCAAGTTTATAAAATAGAGGAAATGGAACTTCACCTGTAACATAAAGGATTAGTTGCCTTACAGTGTGAATCACTACAGCTTCGCTCATTCAAGAAATATTTGTTCCACACGTACTTGTGCTAAGTACTACTATAGACACTAAAGAATCAGCAACAGACAAACTAGGCAGCTCCCCCAAGGAAGCCTAGATTCTAATGGAGCATCCTTTAATTACATGGCCTTTACCATTAAAGTTCCTCATCCTCAGCTATGAATTGGGTAATGATTTTCTCTTTGCTACCTCGCAAGGCACTGTGCACATAAGATATTAAGAGAGAGCTGAACATTGAAAGGACTGGCTCACAGGAACACAGCAGCCCTATAAATTGAGTTAATAACAATACCTGTCAGTGTTTGTAGTTGTCTTTTTACGTTTGCATGTAATGGGTTTTATTTCCATTATTGCAGTTGAGTAAAGGAAAGTGGGAGGGCCCACAAAACCATCCCATATAAGCATGTTAGCTGAGCACAAACAGTGCACTGGCTAAGCAAACCAGCGGTGCGTCCCTCTGCAACTCCCCACTCGGGCCCCTATGCCATTCTATACGAAAATGCTGAAGCTGTGGTGGCCGGGTGTCCCCTAAGGACACTGGAGCACCTCTGAGCTTCAGAATGCTGTTCCCCAGTAGACAGCTCACAAGTCATGAAAGATTCCCTCCTGCTCCCACAATACCACTCCTTGCTGGAGCCCCGAGGGCCCAAGACAGCACTGTTCTGACGCTTCAGTTCTTGCCCAGGTGGAGAAAAGTCTTCCCCAGTGTGCTTGGCTCTTTGCATTAATTTTCCAAAGGGTGGCCTGGTTCTTTCCATTTCACTACAGACCCTTCCGTTCAATAACTTTAAAAATGTTCCCCCAGGGCAAAGTTGAAGGACAGAGAATACTACCCACTAATGTCACCTTATAGCTCCCTCGTGGAGCAGCTCTGAATTTGTACTCCACATCTAAATCCTTCCCAGCTTCAGGGTACATCAGCACCCCACCCCCAGCAGCAGTCAATACTGAGACAGAAAGAGAGACTGCCCACAGCCTCATCCCCTACGTTTTTCATTGAATTTGGTCCTGACAACTGATTCCAAATTTTTCCTCACTGTTCTCCCAGGAAGCCCACAATACTCTATCCACATGGGCTGGAATTCTCGCCACAAAAATATAGATTCAGTCTCCCAGGGGACACTTACTGTAAGTCAAAGGATCTTAAATCATTTATACAAATAAATAAAACAAGGTAAATCAGACTAAAAGAAAAATGGATGAATAAAATAACTCTGCCAGGTTGAACCATATACATGCTCAGAGCACTTTCTCTAATAAGAACAACTAAAAACAGGGCACCTGGGTGGCTCTGTTGGTTAAGCATCTGACTCTTGATTTTGGCTCAGGTCATGACCTCACAGTTTGTGGGATCAAGCTCCATGTTGTCACAGGCTCTTCGCTGACATCATGGAGTCTGCTTGGGATTCTCTCTCTCCCTCTCTCTGCCCCTCCCCTGCTTGCACATGCTCGCTCGCTCTCTCTCTCTTTCAAAATAAATAAATTAAACCCTGAAAGTTGAATCCTTGACAGGAAAACACTTGAGGGATGAAAAGATAAGACAAAAATTATATCAAACCATCTTGTATGCTGGACAATGAACTTTCATATCTTGTCATTGGATCTACATCATATATGTGTGTAACAGAATGGAGAAAGCTGCATTTCTCAGAACTCCTCTCAGGGAGTGTACTAAATATGGTCAGAAAGAATATTCTAGAAGATGCTTGAATGAAGATACAGGCAGGGGTGGCAGGAGTCAGGCCACTATGGGTAACAACAGATGCTCAAGTGACAAAGGATGGGTGTTCAAGTTTGCTCTAAGGAGACAGGCTTTTGTTTAACTGGTGGGGTGTGCATTTTGGGGGCCAGAGCACAATTGCTCAGGGCAGTGGAGGGAAGGCAGAGACTGTAAGGAAGAGCCACTAGGAGAGGCAGCTTTGTAAACAGAGGAACAAAGATAAGAATTGGAGTAGCCCTCTCATCAGAGATCATGAAGGCCAGAAGAGAAAGGACTGACATATTTAAAATGCTGAAAGAAAAAAAAAAAGGTCATCCTAGAGTTTCATACACAGTGGAATATTTTTCCAAAATGAAAGAGTAATAAAAAATTTTTCAAACACTACCTAAGAGAATAAAATATCAGTAGGTCTCTCTTATATGAAATGTTAAAGCAAATTCTCCAGGGGAAAGGATCATGGTATCAAACAGAAATTAGAGCTGCACACAAAAAAATTAAGATCTCCAGAAAAAGTTAAAATCAAAGTAAATACAAAAGATTTTTTTAAATTTCTAATTCCTCTAAAAGATAAATGACTGTCTAAGCCAGAATAACAGTAAATTTTGTGGGTTGATAGCATAAAAGTGAAATGGATGACAGTAGCCTAGAAGTCAGAAGGAAAGCATAGGGATTAGACCATTGTAAGGTTCTTACGTGATAGATGTAGATGTATGATATCACTTGGAGATAGACTGTGAGTAATTAAATATGTTTACTTTAAATCCTAGGATAGCCTGAAATTTTGGTTCATTAAATACATGCAATTTAAACCAGCAGCCAACATGAAATGTTTTAAGATGTAAATAATAATGATGGAGAAAAAACAAATAGAAAACAACTGGCAATAGGTTAAATTTAAATCCATGTGAATGGTCTAAACACTGAAAACAATCCGATGAAAAGACAGAGACTGTTGTATGGGATAAAACAGCGAGATCTAACTATATACTGTCTACAAGAAGCCCATTTTAAATATAAATGCATACATAGGTTAAAAGTAAAAGGATAGTGAAAGATATACTCTGTAAAAACTCATCAAAAAAAAGTATGGTGGCTAGATTAACATCAGGCAAAGTCAACTTCAATACAATATATATTACCAAGCATAAAGAAGGATGTTATTTAATGATAAAGGGGTCAGTTCACCAAGAAGGCATAATCATCTTAAATTTGTAAGCACCTAACAACAGAGTTTCCAAATACATGAGGCAAAAACTGACAGAACTGAAACGAGAAGTAGATTAATCCACACTTACAGTTGGAGACTGTAATTAAGTTATAAAACAAGTAGACAGAAAATCAGTAAGGATATAAATGATCTAAACATCACTATCAACGAACTTGATCTAACTGAATTCATAGAACACTCCACCCAACAACGGCAAATCGACTTTTCTTTCAAGTGTGCATGAGTCATTGACTAAGATAGACCATTTGGAGGGACATAAAACAACCTCAACAATTTTAAAGACTGGAAATTATACAAAGCATGTTCTCTGGCCAAACTGCAGTTAAACTAGAAATTAATAACAAAAAGATACCTGGAAAACCCCAAAATGTTTGGACGTTAAGTGTCTAATGGGAGCATCTACTAGGTTATGGCTGTTTGGTGTGCGATATACCTCTCTTCTCTACCACCTTACCAAAGTCCTTAGTTAAATCTGTGCAGTTTACTAATGGTTTAGCCCAGTGGGTGGCAGACTGGGCCCCACAGGACTAATCTGACCCTTGTCAGGTTTTCTGTAGACTGTAAAGTAAGAATGGCACAACCCCTCCTTTAATCTCATAAAATGAGTTGAGAAATTTTTTCTCTCCTATTTTCTGAAAACGTCTGTGACACATCGGTATTATTTTTTCTTTACCTGTTCACCAGAAAAGCCCAGTGTTGGGGTATTCTTTGTGGGAAGGTTTTAAATTATAAGTGCAATTTCTTTCATAAATATAGAGTTGTTCATGTTTTTATTTCTTCTTTTGTTAGCTTTGATCATTCATCCCTCTCTGTTAAAGTTTCCATCTGCTATCATTTTCCTTCAGTTTGAAGGCTTTCCTTTAACATTTCATTTAATGAATATGCCAGTGTTGAGTTCTCTCAAGTTTGGGGGTTTGGGGAGGGGGGGAAATTCCTTTATTTTCAATTCATTTGAAGGATTTTGAATGATCTTTTCATTTTGGAGGATATTTTTTGCCGGATATGGAATTCTAGGTTGACATTTTTTTTCTTATAGTACTTTAGAAACATCATTCTTCTCTCTTCTGGCTTTCACTGTTTCTGATGAGAAAGTTAGTGTTCATTCCTACCTTTGGTTTTGAGGAGCCTAAGTAACGTCATTTTGAGATTAAGGCCTCCATTAAGAGCAACCTCGGGCTGCACGTAGCCCCAGGTCCAGGAAAAGCCTCAGAGCGCTCAAGGCTGAAGCCACCCTCGGACCACCCTCAGATCGGCCAATCAAAAGAAGTTAAAAACATTCCTGTGGTCTGAGTTAGGGACTAAGGATTATAAATAGTTACTTTGTTCAAACTAGCTAATCACTCACCGCTTGCCTAAAACCTCACGTGGGCCCTTTGAACTCACCTCATAATTGGTCATTTTCAAAGGAGTCTCAAAAGTCATGATTGGGTCCCACCAAAAGTAATGAACACCTCACAGATACTGAATGGTCAAAACTGTTGCCATGGGTGCTGTACAATTATGATTGGTGCTTATGTGATGATGCTATGTGTACACCGTGTGCACTGTAACACCCCCGTCCCTTACCCCATAAAAACCCTGCTCGCTATTGTTCGGGGCTTCACCTTGCTGCCGCTGTGCCAGTTGACGGGTGAGCCCCTGCTCAAGCTTGTAATAAAGACCCTTATGTACTTGCATTGGTGTCGGCTCCTTGGTGGTCTCTGGGGACTCGCAATTCGGGCACAACAGTTTCTATATGTAATATGTCTTTTTCTTCTGGCTGCTTTTATTATTTTTCTCTTCATGATTATATAGTAGCAATGATATGAGGCATCTTTGTGTGGTTTTCTTCGTGTTTATCCAGGTTGGAGGTTCATTGAGGTTTTTGGATATTTTAGTTTTTAGCTTACATCAAATTTGGACATTTTTCAGACTTTGTTTTCCAGTACGTTTCTGCCACATTCACTCTTTTCTCTCCTTCTGGAATTCTAATCAGATGTGTATTAAACTGCTGATATTATCCCACAGGGCAATGGGTTTCTGGTGGCTTTCAGTTGGGATAGCTGCTATGTTTGCACATTCATAGATATTATCTTCTGCAACTTTTAATCTATGTGCTGTTGAGCTCATTTAGTGGATTTATATATATATATATATACATATATACATATATATAACATCTGGATATTATACTTTTCAGTTCTAGAAAATATAACACTTTGGTTTGTTTTTAGATTTTATATTTCTCTTCTCATTATGTTCATGTTTTCCTTGAAATCCCTGACCATCTTTATAATAGCTCGTTTAAAGTCCTTGTATGATAATTCAATAATCTTTGCTGTTTATAGATCTAGTTCTTATCACTAATTTTCTCTCTGGTATGGGTAATGTTTTCCTTCCTCTTAGTAGCTAGTAAGTTTTTATTGGATGCTGCGGCACATTGAGAATGTTACATTGTTGAGTGGCTGAATTCTGTTCTTTGTTTGAAGACTAGTGAGACTCTGGGTGGGGGCAGATAGTTGAATTACTTAAAAACAATCTAAGTGCTGGGGTGCCTGGGTGGGTCAGTCAATTAAGCATCTGGCTACAGCTCAGGTCATGATCTCATGATTTATGGGTTCAAGTCCTATGTCAGGCTCTGCACTAACAGTGTGGAGCCTGAAGCCTACTTTGGGTTCTATATCTCCCTCTCTCTCTGCCCTTTCCTGCTCATGCTCTGTCTCTCAAAAATAAACAAACATTGGAAAAAAATAATCTAAATGCTTTCATTTAGATGAAAAGTCTTGTTTTTGTGCTTTGTTAGGGTGGGTCTAGAGCAGCGGTTCTAAATCAGGTACAATTTTCCCTGACTCGTGCTGTCAGGATATTGGCCATGTCTAGAAACATTTTTGGTTAGCACAACCAGGAATGTGCTACTGGTGTCTAACAGTTAGAGGCCAGAGATGCTGCTCAATCTTGTACAGGACACAGGAAAGCCCTCCAAAACAAGAATATCCTTCCCCCAAAATATCAATGACACCAAGAATGACAAACCCTGATCTAGAGCACTTTACTCTAGAGCCAGTTGCCCAACCACTAAGCTCTCTACTGAATGCTTCATATTCAATGTCTCTCCATGCTCCAGTCTGGCTAGTTGGAAATCAAAATCTCCTGACCTGATGTGAGCTCTGGACATTGTCCAACACACCTTCCTGGTAGTTGTTTTTCCGTAGCTGTTCCTTGCCTGGTTTAGGAAGAGCCTTACCACCACCACCACCACCCCCAGCTTAGTATTTAGCCAAAACTCACGGGAACCCCATGTAAATTGCTAGAGTTCTTTCTCTACATGGCTTCCTCCTTGCTAGCCCTCTGTCCCACAAACTCCAGCTGCCTCAGCCTCCCTGACCTCTCATCTCAGGCACTTCAATGAAATGAGCCCTCCTGACTCTGTTTGGGTTGCTCCTTCCCCGTAGGGGTCTATAAAGTATGCCAGGCAGCAAGCCTCAGTGATTAGAGAGACCTCCATGCATATCTCCCATTTCTACACATCTTGCAGGCTGAGGCACTAACTTCTTTGTTCCTGACTATCTTTTCAAACGTGTTGGTATAGTGAACAGCCTTGAAAAGTAAAGATAGTGTCTCCCTGTGGAGCAAAGGGAGGCTTATGTCTACTGTTATAATGTCTCCCTGCAGGGCAAAGGCCAAGGAGGCATACTGCCCATTATAAAAGACTCAGGTTCCCTAAGTTCAGTGTTCGTCTTCTGTAATGCAACCCACTCCCTCTATGTTTACCACCTGGACTTCTTCACGATACCCTGTGGGAACTGGGACTCCAAGAACCAGTGCAAATGCAGATTCTCTGGCAATTACTCAAATTCTCTGAGTAATAAAGTCCTTTGTCTTTGACCTAGTGTCTCGTGCCAGCATCCATGAAAGAGCAGAAAGCTGCCTTGTTAACCTGTAAGTAGAATTTCAGCCTCCTTCACAGTTCTTGACATGCCCATTACACACTAGGCACTATGGTGGGCTCTGATCACAAGAAGTGAACCACATACCAAAAAAGGCCATAAGCTGCCCCTCTGCAGTCCAGAGTCTAGCAGGAGCAACAAAGATTTTAAAGGACAAACATAAATTTTTAAATTTAGAAAGGAATTGGGAAATTACAATGAGAAAATGACAAGGGTGACCATTTTAAATGAAATGGTTAAGGGAGGCCTCTCTGAACAAGAGATATTTAAATTGAGCCTGAAAGATGAAAAAAACAAGCAGACATAGGATGAGCAGGAGAAAGAGCTTTCCAGGCAGAGGGAACAGCATCTGCAAAGGTCCTGAAACCAAAAAGAGTCTTGCGTATTTGAAGAATTTTAAAAAAGACCAACATAGTTAAAGCAGAATGAGCCATGTGTGCGTGGTGGCACTAGGTGACGATGGAAAAACAGTCAAGTTCAAAATCAGAGGTTCTAAACCCTGACTGTACTTCTGCATCTACTTTAGGGATTTCTAAAAATGTCCGTGCCCCAGACCCCATCCCATAAGAATTAAATCAGAATGCATAAAAGTGGAGTTCAGCCACTGATCATTTTTATTTTCAAGTTTATTTTTACTTATTTTGAGAGAGAGAGAGAGAGAAAGCAGAGGAGGGACAGAGAGAGAGGCAGACAAAATTCGAAGCAGTCTCTGTGCCATCAGCACAAAACCCAATGTGGGGCTCGATCTCACGAGCCGCAAGATCATGACCTGAGCCAAAAAAAAAAAAAAAAAAAAGAGTCAGATGCTCAACTGACTGAGCCACCAAGACACCCCAACCACTGAACATTTTGAAAATATTCCTAGGTAATTCAAAAAGAAAAGAAAAGGAAAGGAAAAAGATTCCTAGGTAATTCTAACGTGAGTCAGGGGTTAAGGACCACTGATCTGCACCCTGCAGATCCTTGTAGATGTTTGGGTTTTATTGAAGAGTTTGGGCTTGAGTCAAAGAGTAATAAAAAACCACTAAAGGGATTTAAGCATAGAAAAGACATTTGATTTGAATCATTTTAAAAAGATCTCTGGCTGCTGTGAGGAGAATGGAATAGAGGAAATCAGTAGTGGGAGCAAGGAGATGTTTCTGAAATTAACCAGATGAGAGAGGATAGAGGCTTGGGCTAGTGCGTGGCCATAAAAAGATTTTTTTTTTCCTTTGGAAAAAACTGGAAATTTTTTGAAGTACTGGAAATTCAGGCTGGATGAGTAGAATGGAGCCAGATAATGAGTGCTCTGCCTCAGGACTTTTGTAGATGCTGCTCCTTCTGCCTGGAAAGCTCTTTCCTTTGCTCATCATATATCTGCTTTTTCTCATCCTTTAGACTCAATTAAAAAATACCAGGTTGGGGGAGGGGGGCACCTGGGTGGCTCAGTAGGTGAAACGACCAACATCGCCTCAGGTCATGATCTTGAGGTTTGTGGATTCCAGCCCCACGTCCAGGAGCAGCTCAGAGCCTGCTTTGGATTCTGTGTCTCCCTCTCTCTCTGCTCCTCTGCCCCTCCCCCACTTGTGAGCTCGCACAGGAGCTCTCTCTCAAAAAAAAAAAAAAAAAAAACCAGGTTGGGGCACCTGGCTGGCTCACTTGGAAGAATATGTAACTCTTGATCTTGGGATCGTGAGTTTGAGCCTTATGTTGGACACAGAGATTACTAAAAAAATAAATAAACTTTAAAAAAATTAAAAGTTAAAACTACCAAGTTAAGGAAATCTGACTTTATCCTGTGGGTATCGGAGGAAGGGGGAGATTTAAAAATCATGAATTAGGGGGGCGCCTGGGTGGCTTAGTCGGTTAAGCGTCCGACTTTCGCTTAGGTCATGATCTCGCGGTTCGTGGGTTCGAGCCCCGCGTCGGGCTCTGTGCTGACTGCCGGCTCAGAGCCTGGAGCCTATTTCAGTCTGTGACTCCCTCTCTCTCTGACCCTCCCCTGCTCACGCTGTCTCTCTCTCTCTCTCCTAGAAATAAATAAAAAATATTTTAAAAAAAAATCATGAATTAGGATTACATCCAGATGAGCATAACAAAAAACACGACTTGCAGTGGCTTAAACAAACAGAGGCTTTTTGTTTTGTTTTGTTTCATATAAACAAGGAATCTAGAAACAGTAGTATTTGTTCAGCTACTCAGTGAGGTCAGGAGCAACAGCTTGTTTTTTTTTTCCTCCTGGTTACAAAGTGGCTGCTGCAGCTCCTTTGTAACTACATTCAAAGCAGTAAGGAGGGAGGACAAGTGGCACCAACCACAATTCTCCCTTTTAACAACAGGTAATGACCAGCTGTCCCAGAAACCACTTCCACTCACTTCTCACTGATTATAACTGTGACTCCCTTACCTGAAGAGAGAGTAGAAAAGAAAGGATTTAGTTTTTTACAGATTTTATCATGCAAGGCAACAAGAACTGCTAGAGTTCTTGAGCTAAAGAATAATATCATCAAAGAGATGTTTTAGGAAAGTACAGGTTGGGGGACCATGGAAAAGTGGAAAGGAAAGAACTAGAAATGGAGTTAATGCTTTTGGGGGTCCTGGGTGGCTCAGTCACTAAGCATCTGACTTCTGCTCAAGTCATGATCTCATGGTTCGCGAGTTCGAGCCCCACGTTGGGTGAGCATGAGTCCCTCTTTGGGCGAGCCCCACTTCTCTCTCTCTCTCTCTCTCTCTCACCCCTCCTAGGATTCTCTCTCTCTCTCTTGCTCACTTGTGCCCTTGCTCTCTCTCTCAAAAAAGGAAAGAGAGGGGGCGCCTGGGTGGCTCAGTCGGTTGAGCATCCGACTTTGGCTCAGGTCATGATCTCACGGTTCGTGGGTTCGAGCCCCACGTCGGGCTCTGTGCTGACAGCCAGCTCAGAGCCTGGAGCCTGTTTTGGATTCTGTGTCTCCCTCTCTCTCTCTGACGCTCCCCTGATCACACTGTCTCTATCTCTCAGAAATAAAAAAAAAAATTTAAAAAAAAGGAAAGAAGGAAGGAAGGAAGGAAGGAAGGAAGGAAGAGAAAGAGAATGAAAAGAATATATTGCTGTCAGTCCGTGGGATCGTGGGATAAAGATGTGGATTAGAATGAAGACAGCAGAAAAAATAAAGGGTTTAAAGTAAACAGCATGTCTACCCACAGCTACAGGCACAGGTACCTGCGTATCCAAAACACGTGTATCTGTGCTTTCATGTAAGTGTGTACCATTTTTGCAAGGATAAAGAAAATTTCTGTAAACAGGTGCATTTCTGTATACAACCTTTGTTTTCCTCTGTGTCTGTGACTGTGTCATTTACTCGTTCATCCAGCAAATACTTACTGAGCCCCAGCTTTGTGCAAAGCAATGTGCCAGGCACTATGGGGAAACACAAACATGAGTCAAGCACAAGTCAAGTACCCTTGAGGAGTTTAGAGAGTAGAAAAGGAGAAAACACATGTCCCCAGAGCTAAAATGCAAGTCAGTGAAATGATAAATATTATTACGTTATGGAAGTTCAGAAGAGAAAGTCATTATCTTAGCTAGAGAGGTAAGGGGGGAAGATGGCATTTGAACTTGGTATTAAAGAATTAATAAGAGAGGGCAGGGAAGGAATATAGGCAGAAGGCAAGTGATGATGGAGTGCTCTTAGCCAATTGGCTAGAAAGGGGAGCAAAGAATAAGCCTGAAAGAAAGCTAAGCTGAAGAATTTGGATTTTGTTTTGTAGACTACCAAGTACTGTTGACCCTTGAACAGTGCAGGTTTGAACTGTGGGTGTCCACTTATAGGTATTTTTTCTATAAATATACAGTACAGTACTGGGGTGCCTGGGTGGCTCAGTCAGTTAAGCGTTTGACTTTGGCTCAGGTCGATGTCACAGCCCATGAGTTCAAGCCCCACATCAGGCTCTGTAATGACAGTTCAGAGCCTGGAGCCTGATTTTGGATTTTGTGTCTCCTATTCTCTCTCTGCCCCCCCCCTCAAAAATAAATAAACATTAAAAACATTTTAAATACAGTAAAGTGTATTTTATCTTTTTTGGGTTTTGGGTTTTGGGTTTTTTTGGAAAGATAGAGTGCAAGCAGGGTAAAGGGGCAGTGGGAGAGAGAGCAAGAGAAAGAGAAAAATCTAAAGCAGACTCCACACAGCATAGAGCCCCACATGGGGCTTGATCTCATCTCCGTGAGATCATGACCTGAGCTGAAATCAGGGACACTTAGGGTGCCTGAGTGGCTCAGTTGGTTAAGTGTCCGACTCTTGATTTCAGCTCAGGTCATGATCTCAGGGTTCATGAGTTCCAGTCCAGCAAGGGGCTCTGTGCTGGCAGTGCAGAGCCTGCTTGGGATCCTCTCTCCTTCTCTCTCTGCCTCTTCCCTGCTCACTCGCTCTCTCTCAAAATAAATAAATAAATAAGCTTTTAAAAAAATAAAGAGTGGGATGTTTAACCGACTGAGCCACCCATATGCCTCCCTTCTCTGATTTTCTTAATAAAATTTTCTCCAGCTTACTTTATTGTAAGAGTATAATATATACACACGTACAAAATATGTGTCATCGACCATTTATATTAATGGTAAAGCCTCCAGTCAACAGTAGGCTATTAGTAAGATAATATTTGGGGGAGTCAAAAGTAATATGCAGATTTTCAACCTCACGGGGTACGAGTCCCTAACCCTGACTCCCCCCCAACCCAGCCCACCCCCGTGTTCAATGGTCAACTGTATTTATTGGACTCCAAAAGTAAAGTACTGTGCTAGATCCTGAATTTCTACCTGTGATTATGTGTCTTCTTTCCACGTATATTTGTTTGTGAACACGTATGTGTTTTAGGTATGTGCATAGCTGTGTTGCCCTTTATGTTTTAATAGTCCATTTCTTTGGGCAGACATTTACACCTCATCCTATGTAGCTACATGTGACCAGCAGATGGCGCCACAAAATCACAACTAGCAAGGACCGTTCTGCCTCTTCCAGCCAAGTAGCATCTCAGACCTCATCAGGCCACAGAGATCCCCAGGCCCTTTAGGGCCTTTATCTGTTTCCATCATCAGCATTATTCACCACTGTATTCCCATGTCTAGTACAGAACCTGGCAGATTGAAATCATAAATATGTATAGGATGAATTGATGAAATGCTAACATGCTCCAAGGGAGAATTAAGAGAAGGTGGGGGTGGGCTGGGGGCAGCCAGGGAAAAGAGAGACATACAGAGGTTGGCAGGGATTTCAGTCACACGCATAGAAGTCACAGAGGGACCCAGAGGGGGATTCGTGATAAAACAGTAAACTCAGCCATTCCTATCATCCCTGAGACTTCCATTTATAATGTGGCATCTGACCCTGATTCTTTCCTTCTTTTATTTAGTGCCCAGTGAGAACCAGGAGCTGTAGGAAATACCACCGTTGCTCTCTAGGAGTTCAGAATCTAGGAAGATAAATCAAGTTTATTTTTAAAAACACAACAACCGGGGGCACATGGCTGGCTCAGTCAGTGGAGCGTGTGACTCCTGATCTGAGTCATGAGTTCAAGCCCTACACTGAGCATAAAAGCTCACTTAAAAAACATGTAACCAGGGGCACCTGGGTGCGTCAGTCAGTTAAGCTTCTGATTTCAGCTCAGGTCATGATCTCATGGTTCATGAGTTCAAGCCCTGCATCAGGCTCTGTGCTGACAGTGTAGAGCCTGCTTTGGACCTCTGTCCCCCTCTCTCTCTCTGCCTCTCTCTCTCTCAAAAATAGATTTAAAACATTTTTTTAAAATACACAACCAATACAATTCTCTCTGCCTATGGCTGAGAAAGTTCCTTCTCACCCCATGTGAGAAGTGTTCTGTTAAGGTCAGAGTCCCAGACTCAGCAGAGGGTCCAGCTGAGTCTATTCAGAGAACTTTTGGCCCAGAGGCCATTGCCCAGTGCCCCTCAGGCCCCTAATACCTCCTCCCAGACCCCTCTGCAACCCAGCTGCTTCAGGAGACTGTCTCTCACCCAGATCTGGGCTACCCCCAGCATCTCACCCTTCCCCATGCTAGCACAGGTGCTGCTCACTGGCCTGTCCACAGGGAGGAAGCCCCTGATTGCCCACAGTGATTACCACTCAGAACACACAGGAACACAAAAACCATCTTCAATACTCAGTTTGCAGGGTGCCTGGGTGGCTCAGTGGGTTGAGCATCTGACTTTGGCTCAGGTCATGATCTCTCATTCATGAGTTCAAGCCCCATGTTGGGCTCTGTACTGACAGCTCAGAGCCTGGGGCCTGCTTCAGATTCTGTTTCCCTCTCTCTCTGCCCCTCCCCCCTCACATTCCATTACTCTCTCTCTCTCTCACAAATAAATGCTAAGAAAAAAAAATTTTTTTTTTAATATTTTTATTTATTTCTAGGAGAGAGAGACAGCGTGAGCAGGGGAGGGTCAGAGAGAGAGGGAGTCACAGACTGAAACAGGCTCCAGGGCTCTGAGCTGGCAGTCAGCACAGAGCCCGACGCGGGGCTCGAACCCACGAACCGCGAGATCATGACCCAAGTGAAAGTCGGACGCTTAACCGACTAAGCCACCCAGGCGCCCCAAGAAAAAAAATTTTTTAAATACTCTGTTTGCTCTCACAGGAGAACTGAGGCTCAGACTTTTATAGCAAAAACCTGTCCCCAGTAAAGATCCACTCAATGGAACCAATTTCAGGTCAGCTGAACAGATGAGGAGCTGGGAATATAAAACACCTTAATGGTCTGGTTGGGTTATCCACGCGTGGGGTCTGGCTGCTTCCCCTTCTCTGCCCAGTCCTCCCCACCGCCTCGCTTCTTCCTGAGCTGCCAGCAGCACGATGCCATGCCACTACCGGTCAAGTCCTCTGCACAGCCCTCTGAGAAGTCTCATAGACCCCAGTCTGGCATTCGGGACCCTCTACAAAGTGGACCCCACCTTCTACTCCAGCCATTTCTTCTAATACATTTTCGTACTTTTGCCCTGTGGTCTCAGTGCCTTCAATGCACTAGCACCCGACCTCCCCTGCACCTTTGCTGTTGCACTTCCTTCCTGGCCTGGAGGGAACTCCTTCCCCACCTCTACATGGCTAATGCCCATTTGCCTTTCAAGGCCACTCAAATGCCAACTTCTTCCCAAGGTTTTTCATACTCCATCCCAACCTGCTGCAGACTCTCCCTCCTCTCTCGGCAATAGTTACTGTCAGCTTCATTCTCGTAATGCTCTCTAATTTGAATGCCAACTCCTATTCAGCTCTAAGTTCTGGAATGGAAAAAGCTGTCTCTTATTCACTCAGCACCTAGCAACTTGTTTGACATGTGGTAGGTCCCCAGTCAATGCAGAGGAGGTAATACAGCTCAGGGTGTTTGCCATACTTCAGTGCTAGGAGAATACGGGTCCAAAGAACCATGAGCTCTAAGGGACACACAATTTGGATGCTCTTCCCATGAGGAGATGAAAATAACACTGAGCACCTATTAGGTGCCATCTGACCCCAACCCCATCTCTATCAGGCTCCTGGCCTCCTCAGTCCTCAAGGACACACCACTTCAAAAATATCTCCCCTTTGGGACACCTGGGTGGCTCTGTCGACTGAACATCTGACTTCAGCTCAGGTTATGATCTCATGGTTCATGAGTTCGAGCTCCACATCAGGCTTGCTGCTGTCAGCACAGAGCCTGCTTTGGATTCACTGCCCCCCCCTCCTCTCCCCCCCCCCAATGAATAAATATTACATATATTTATATATCTCCTTTTTTCCCTCCACCACTCCTATCTCCCTTTCCTTTTCCTTCCTTCCCTTACTGCTCCATAAAACCCTGGGGCTCCTGCCCACAGAACCGTGGGGAGAAAACAGAAGGGCTTAGGGAAACTTTTCTAAGCACTGAGATGAAAAGTGATGATCAGAGGTCACTGTCTTGGTCAGTTCCTGTTTCTGGAGCAAAGATGCCAAAATTTGTTCCTTTTTCTTATGAAAAATGTAGGGGCTTTGACTTCCAAAATTCCCAGAATCAATACTGTCACTGTGAGCTGTCTGTGTTTCTGTCTGCCTGTGTCTGTGTTAAGGGTCTGCCAAGGTTTCCTGGGTGAGTGTCCAGGGGTGGCCTTGGAAATGATACCTCATCCCCTTCTCCCCAGTCCCAGGGCCACAGACCAGGCTTGGCTGAGGAAGGGCAAGGGCATTAGGACAGGCCTGCCTCTGGTTCCTATTTCCTCCCCGGCCCTTGCAGAAGAGTCCCCCTCCCCAGAGCTTGGTCTGGCTTCTCAGGAGCCCCTGGGAGAGGGTAGAAAATAAGCTGGTAACTTGGACTCAGAAGTGGTGTGGGTCAGTTTGGAGAACTCTGTCACTGTCCTGCTCCCAAACCTGAAGCCATTCCACTCCAGGGGCAAGCAAAATCACCATCAATCCCTGCCCACAGCCTTGGGCCAGGGCACCACCTTCTGTGCTCCAGACCTTTGAAAAGGTGGACGGCACCACTTTACGTGGAATCAGACCCTCCTAGGCCCTGGGCAGAGAAATGGGGAGGACCAGCATGGGAAGTATTGGATGTGGAGATGGAGAAGGGCAAGAGATGGAGACACGTCTCAACAAAGCCAAACCTAGAGGCCAAAGCCAGGGGAAGAGAGAGAATGGACATTAGGTAAAAGTTAAGACCACAGTGTGAAGGTCAGACAGATTTGGGATAAGTAATGGTGTCAGGCTCTCTGGACTGAGCGCACCTGAGAATTGCAGGTGAGAGAGGACAGAACAGGACCTAGATAGTATTCTCTACATAAGCAGGAAGCACAGATTAGAGCTTTCTAGCAGAATCCTCATGGGGCCTGTTTTTCTTTGATCTCTCCTTCTGTGTGTACTGTGCGCACCCAATTCCTTCCTCTGTCTCTCACTCATTCATTCAACAAACACTTAAATAGTGTCTTTACTATAAGGCAAGCACCATACTAGACAGTCAGTCCACAAAGATACTAAGATTCAATCAGTCATTGACCTTGTGGAGGTATTATCTAACTGGGGAGGTATATTTATAAACCAACTATTCACAATCCTGTGTGAAAGATGAAATTATGTATGCAGTGGAAGCAGACTGAAGGAGTAGAATCTAGCGGAGGGTCGAGGAAGTATTTATTCACAGAGAGGGTACAGGAGTTGAAAGCCCAAGTGGGACTCACCAGCCAGAGAAAGGAAGGGAGGAACTTCCAGGATGCTGAAACAAAGTCTGCACATCATAAATACAGAAGTCCTGGCGAGTTTCCAATAAGGGGGCAGAAGGAAAAGCCCTCTCCAAATGTTTTTTTTTTTTAGTTTATTTTTTAAAAAGTGAACGTGCATAAGCAGGGGAAGGGCAGAGAGAGAGGGAGACAGAGAGAATCCCAAGCAGGCTCCACACAGTCTGCACAGAGCTGATGAGGGGCTGGAACTCACTAACTGTGAGATCCTGCTCTGAGCTGAATCAGGAGTCGAATGCTGAGCCACCCAGGCGCCCCTCTTTTTAATGTTTATTTTTGAAACAGAGAGACCACGCATGCGTGCAAATAGGGGCAAGGCAAAGAGAAAGGGAGAGAATCTGAAGCTGGCGCCCACTGTCACCACAAAGTCCCATGAAGGGCACAAACCCTTCCGGTTCGATCATTACCTGAGCCAAAGTCATCTGACTCAACAGACTGAGCCACCCAAGGTGCCCCTAAATGCTATTCTTGATTGAACAGATCCCTTGCCAACCAGCCCCTGTTCAAGCCCCCCAGGGGCTACCCTCCTAGCAAAGATTACCTGAGCTGCAAACTAAGGTCCTCCATCCAAATCCTCTCCTACCCCTAGTTATGTTTTGGTCTTGTCCAGGGGAGGCACGCGAGTCTTCCCAGGCTAGGCTGACCCTAAGAAGGTTTTCTATCCCCTCATGACTGCACACTCTGGAGCAGTCTGAGACAGCCTCATTACTCCATTCACCGCTCAGGCTGTCTCTGCTACCCTGCACCCCTCCCCCAGCTCCTCATGATAGCACCCAGATGCCTGCATTCTCCTGCGGGATCAGCCTCGCCTTCCAAGCCAACTCCTGCTTTGCTCCTAAGGCCTGTAGTAAAGAAAGGCCTCCGCAGCAAGCCACAGAAGGCCAGGCCTAGAACATTTGGAGATACCGGGCCAGGGCCTTCCGGAAAACATGGGTAGGCTGAGGCGTGCGGAGCTCTCACTCGCAGAGCTTCGGCAACCCTCTCCGCAGGGGCCCACGCGTGCTGGGGGCGCTGTGTGTCGCGCGCCACCCCAGAGGCTAGGGACCGATGCCGCATTAGCAGGGGTGCAGTACCACTCCGCACTGGGCCTGCCCAGACAACCTGAGCCCCGGACAGGTCGAGGAGGCAGGAGGCTGGGCTGGCCTGGGGAGGGTCCTGGCGGGCCAAGTCCGTGCCCCTTCACGAGGTCCCGGAGCGCTCCCGGGGGAGGCGCCCTGGCCCGTGC
>NW_027531896.1:3743761-3807192 GCF_008692635.1 Crocuta crocuta | reverse complement strand
TGGCAGCTGCCCGGGCCTCGCTGTGCCGCTCAGGATTCCCGGCCAGCCGCCCCTGTCCCGGGCCACCAAACCGGCCTTTCCAGCAGCCCGGGCCTGCGCGACGCGCCCCCGGCTCCGCCCCTCTCCCCGCGCCTCGTGTGTCCCCGCTGCGCCCCTCCCCCGCTCCCCTCGGATCCTTGGGAGTCCCCAGAATCCGAGTTTGAAACTGAAGTTGGCACTTGCTGCGTCACCTTCGGGCAAGTGTCTTAGCCTTTCTAAGCCTCAGTTTTTCCATCTGTGAAATGGTGACCCTAACAATAGTGCTTCCTCATTTGTGCTGCCCTTAGGTTAAGTGAGGGTAGTAACTTGCAGGACAAACGTCAACGATGTTTTTGTTTCTCTGGGTATCGCTACTGCCCTTGGCTTTCCTCCATCTTCCTACCCACCCTGCCTGTGGCCTCTAATTCCTGTCTGATTTGCAGAAGGAGCAGTCAGGGCTGGCTTTATAGGTAGGCATGGTAGATGGCTGCCTCCCAGCCCAGCCGGCCCAAGACTGCTCCCTCATGCATGTACAGAATGCCTGAAGGTCCCAAAGCAGTCTTCCTGTGGATTATTTGCCCTCTGGTTCTTGAAAAGCTTAAAGGACAGCTATTTACAGTTTGTTTAATTGTGTCATTATAGTCTGAGAGCAGCCGGATACATACCAGTTAGGGTAAATTGGAGGTGCGGACCTGGATGATGGATCTGCAAACTTGGACTCTCATTTTGCTGTTCTGGAACAGAGGATAGGCCACCACGTGTTCTCTGGGCTCCTCTTTCAAAGTGCAGATCCCCAGAGAGAGAGAACATTCTTTCAAGCTTTAACCCTTTGGAGGAACAGCCCCAAGCAACTGGGAGGGTGGGAGCCACTTCCCCCCCAACCCCACCGCCCACACCTGCCTCACCCACGCCCACAGCTGCCATAAATATAACACTAGGTGGTGTCGGAAAGCCCCGGGTTTCACCAGGCCTGATCACCTGACTGGTTTGCAGACACAGCACGAAAGAGCCACTCTGTCTCGGTGTTCCCCCAGATGGACCTTTGTTTTGATTTTGTAACTTTCGTTGCAGCCAGAGTCCCACCGCCAAGAATCGGCCCTCGCAGCAAGATGTGCACCCCTCATTCGTTACAAACGCTACAGCCACAGACGGCATAAATCCAGGTAGAGACGGGTTCAGAAACACAGGTGCTATAAATATCCTAGTAGGGCCAGGAGACTGAGCTCTTGGGCAGCCCCTTTCCATCCACCCCTCTCCAAGCCTGGCATTTCAAGGCCACTGGGGTGCTGCAGGCCAGTGTCCCCAAGGTTGGAAGGGCAGACTTCATGTGTCTCAGAAGCCTGATTTGTTCCCTTCTCTGAGACTCCCTGACTCCCCAACCTAAGGGTTTTCCTTCTTCCCAGGATACCCCTCCCTAATTCCCAGTGTAGACACTTTCTCCCTCCTCTGGTATTTGTAGAAGCCTTCTCACAAGAATCCCCATGCTGACACCAGACTTTAAGAAAGTCTGACTCCTCTTTCAAGATAGACCAGATGGTGCCTTTGGCTGGAAGGCAACCACCTGAATCAGATTTTACAATTTACAACTTGATTCTAAATTTTTGGTAGCATTTTTTGTGGGGGGGGGATTTGAAACAGGATGGAGGCAGAGTAGATTTAAAAGAGGGGAAAGAAGATGCAGAGAGGGGATAAAGTCCCACAAGAAAAGGGAATTGTTTTCCCAGCAGGCTGGTTCCCAAGAGCTTAGTGGGACTTTCTAGGCCAGTCTCCTGGGCCTGGGGTGCAGTTCACTGAAGCAGAGTCTGTTGGTTAGCAAGAGACTTCACCGGAGAAGAGGTTACTAGAGTTCTTGCACCTAGGGCTAAGGGACTCAGACACCAAAAATGTTCCCAGGAAACTCAGACACCCGATGGCTTGGAGAGAGGTGAGCAAGAGTAAGGCAAGTTTGAAGATGATGCGTGAAGTGGATCCGAACTATCAGCTTTTAAATATGGCTGTAAAAATAACTTTAAATGAATCACTGCATTAAAACACAGTAGGTAATCCGTCTAAAAATGTAGTCACAATGCCTCTTACAATGTGGGAGCATACTCTTTAATCCCTATGCTAAGGAAGCACTTTGCCAGCTCTGTCTCAACAAATCCTACTTAGAAATCACTATCCATTCCCCATTTTACAGTTGAGGAAGCTGGTACCCAGCTAGCAGAAGACAGGTTTGAACTCAGGGATCTGACTACACTGGTCATGACTTGAACTTCTGCTGGGGGGATAATCAGCTCTGATGGTCTTTCTGACTTTCAGTGGAAACAACTCCACTGCAGTCCTTAACTGCCTTTAGCAGTGAAGAAGACATTCCTACAACACTCACGGGCACCTAGCACCTCTGAGTGATTGCAGCCTCGTTGAACTGAGTGGCCCCCGGGGAGCAACGCCAAGACGTCAGAATGGAGGAACAAACTGTCCCTAGAAACAGGATTCTAAATGGACTGGATATAAGTCACCAAGGTCAGGGTCAGCCCTGGACCAGCCCTTCCTGGGTGATTTCAGGACCAAGTGGAGGCCCAAGTGGATTTTTCACTAAAAATCAACCGTAAAAGAACCAGATGTGTGCTTAAATTGATATAGGTCACTGGTATCTCACTTTGAGCCATAAAGACCTATTTTGTCTGACTTTCCTAGCTTTTTTAAAAAAAANAGAGAGAGAGAGAGGGAGAGAGAGGGAGAGGGAGAGAGAGAGAATCCCAAGCAGGCTCCGTACTGCCAGCACAGAGCCTGACTCTGGGTCAAACTCACAAAACCAAGAGTTAGGCGCTCAGTCAACTGAGCCCCCTAGCCACCCCATCCTATATATATATATATTTTTTTTTTAATCGAGTTAATTACCAAACATTTAAAATTGGAAAATTGCACAGAAATATCTAGATTTTTTTTTTTAGCTTCTCCCCAAAATCTGAAGATCTGCCTGCAATGACATGTACTTTGACTTCTACCACCTTCAGAGCTGTCCCATCCTGTCTTTCCCCACTACTGCCTGGCCCATTGGCATTTGAATTTGCTGACCTTCATCTCCCTCACTAAAATACAGATATTCACTAAAGAGGTAATTAATTATTGAACCTAATTAGTCACATACCAGTATGGACATTTTACCATACTTAAAGTATTAGGGAGATTAATTGTGGTAAATTAAGGTAAAGGTAGGAGAGAAAGTAGGGCTCCTCCAGACAAGGTGTCAGGCCATCCCAGAGCAGAGGAGAGAAGACTTCTAGGGTCCTAGAAGACCACAAGATGAGAAATTGTTCAAACAGCTGTCATGGATGTGCAAAAGAAACATCACCTGTTTCCCAGGAGCTCATCCTTTCTTCTAACTCAGCGAACACCAAGCTTTTATTAGCATCCTGGGCTGCCTTCCCCAATCCTCATTCTGGAAGTACCTTGGGTAACGTCCAAAAGCAAACCCTGGAGATGATTAGAGGGCCGCCGACTCAGGCTGTGAGCGAGCCCAAAAGAATGGGTCTGGCTTGTGACCAGGGTAGAGCTAAGCCCAGAAGAGGAGCTGAATGAAGACAAGGACCAAGTGATTAACTGGGGCCTGGGCAGCCAGGGACTGAAGCACGATCTGATTCACCAAGATGGTGAGCAGATGTGTTCTCTGAAACGTGGACCACGTGAGGAAAAACCATCTTCCCTGAATTTGGAAGCTCTTCTTCCCAAAGCAGTTTATTGTGCAGGCAGAGAGGGGAAGAGGTTTCCTTTGGAGATGTGGGAATGGATGACATAGCCTTAGGTGGACTGCTAGACCCCAGGGCTGCCTCATCCTTCCCCAACTGCCCATCTGGGAGGGTTGCATCTCTATGACTATTTGAACTCAGATGTTTTTTGGCAATAGCCCATGTGACAGGTGTCAGCAGAGCCCTGGATGTGTCCTCTTGGATGGGGAGAGGGGTGGATGTGGTGAAGTGCTTTTAGGGCTTTTAGAGAAACAGGAAGTTCCGTAACCAGAGACGGGAAAATCTGACTTCTTTCAAAACCAGTGGACAACATGACAGTCAGAATTGTCGTAACTGCTGGGTGCAGCATTTGGAAAAGGTGAAAAATTACAGAGTGGGGGTGGGGGAAGTTGCCAGGCTGGGACAGGGGCACACTCTATTTGGAGAGCTTCCCTAACCTTCCCCCATCATCAGGAGCCCTTGAAACCCCTCTGGAACCCCAACACTCTTGCCACCATCATCCACTTTGTATCCAATGGCACTAATCTCATTGTGTCCTTGTCCCTGTTTATGTCAGTTCTAAAGTCTCCTTGTCTTCCAAGTCATCTTGCTTCCAGACCTCTGATCCCCATGAGATCCTGTCTTTCCCCAATTCCATGGCCCTCTCTCAGCCTCCCTAACACCTGAAATTCTTCCTCTGTGGCCTCTAGAGTTCATACTCCATGATTAGCAAAATCTCCCTTGTCCTATCTATTCTCTAATCATTCTCATTGCTTCTTTCCCTACAGGACACCTGGCTCTCCCCTGAGTTCCCTGCTGCCTGGCAGCCTCCCCAAGCGAGGCCTGATTTTTCTGTCATAGCTCTCATCCTAGGCCTGGAGGTAAGACAAGTGTCCTGGTTGGTCCTCATTGTCACTTTTAGAAGTGTTCTCTCCCTTTTCTATAAACCCTTGCACCTCACATTGAATTTCATGTCATCAGATAATAGGAATCACTACTGTCTTCTCCTGCCCCCCCCCCGCCCCCCGCCAGGGGTCATTGTTCAATTATTCTAGATCCTGGTTCACTGTCACTCTTTCCAATACCATCTTTTTTGTTTTAATGTTTTATTTATTTCTAGGAGAGAGAGAGAGACAGCGTGAGCAGGGGAGGGTCAGAGAGAGAGGGAGACACAGAATCCGAAACAGGCTCCAGGCTCTGAGCTGGCAGTCAGCACAGAGCCTGACGCGGGGCTCGAACCCACGAACCATGAGATCATGACCTAAGCGAAAGTTGGACGCTTAACCGACTAAGCCACCCAGGTGCCACTTTCCAATACCATCTTAACTATCGGCAATTGCTGGATATACACAGATGACCTGTCCACTGCTCAGGCCACTCAGTTCATTCAACTCCTCTCTCCAATAATTTTCCCTCCATTAAACCCAGAGTTATGATTACCCATAACTGCAACACCTCCATAATCTTAGTTTCATGCACCCCATTCTCTGACCCCAACCTCCTATCTTTCTAGGTGATCCCCACCATCCTTTGACCCCATCAGAACCTCCAATCTGTTAAGCCCACCAACCTTCGCTGTGGCCATGCCTTTGATGTTCTTACTCCCCTCCTGACCTAATGTAAATTTCTGGTCAGTCATTATAATTGACTGAATTCTTTGCCTCTTTGTCATGCTCAAGACAATAGACTTAGTGAAACCAAATTCTGACTCTTGCACAACTCCACACCTGCAGCTAAACGTGGCTAGAGAAAAATACACAGCTACACAGCTTGATCTCACTTTAAATCCATGCTGATGGAACTCTGGTGGGTCGTTAATTCTGCCCAGTGGTCATACTTCTATTTCCCTGTTCCATTCACTCGCTTATGCTCCCAGATGACAGTTCCATACCTTCGTTTCTCAAAGCCTTACCATGACCTTCCCATCCCCACTCTCAGCTGCTAATTGGATTCTTTTTCCACTGGAAAAATACAAGCAATCAGAAGAGAACTCTGCAGATTCCCACCCTGACATCTCACCTATTCAAGGACATCACTTCAGCAATTCTTCCTTTTCTCTCCTACACCAAATTGTCACTCTCTACTGGACCATTTCCATCAGCACACAAGCATGCTATTGTTCTTCCCATCTTAAAAAACATCTTCTAATGGCTGTTGGCAGCCTCTGTCTCATTTGTTTGCTTCCCCTTCGATCAAACTCCTCAAAGAATGATATACTTGCCAAACAACTCTCCTCTGTCCCTCTCTTAAACCAGCCCCAAATCAGGCTCATGTCCCTGCCACTCCACAGAGATTGTTCTTATCAAAATCACCATGACTTACATGTTACTAAATCCAGACACCAATTCTCAGTTCTCATCTTATTGATTAATAGCATCCAGTATAGTTCACTACATTCTCCCTCTTGATGCACTTTCTTCACTGGGCTTCCAGGACATTCCGGTCTCTTGGTTTTCTTCCTACTTCACTTCTCCTCCCTTCTTGACCTCTTTTTCTGATTCCACCTCTTTTGCCTGACCTCTAAATGTGGAAGTACCCAGGGCTCAGACCTCAGCCTTCTATTCTTCTTTATCCACCTCTTTTGACCCCATACGGGTATGTGGTTTTAAATACCATCAGTACACCCATGACCTACATTTGTATCTCTAGCCAAGACCTCCTCTCTAAACTCTAGACCTGTAATTCCAACTGTCTGCTGTATATCTCCAAACTCAAGATGTCCAAAATGGGACTCATGAGATGCTTCTCCAAGTTTGATCTGCCTGCAGCCTTTCCCATCACAATTGATGGGAACACTGTTCTTCCAGGTTCTCAGACCCAAAACCGAGTCACTCTTGACTTCCTATTACACATACACCAGATGTGACGGAATTAATTATCTTCAGAGTATATCCGAATCCAACTACATCTTACCTCCTTCACTGCTACCAAATTAGTCCAAGTCTCCATTATCTGTCACCTGGATTACTACTGGAACATCCTGTCAAGTCTCCCTCTTTATACAGTTACCTTCAACATGGAAGCCAGACTGACTCCTTTAATTTTTTTTTTACATTTATTTATTTATTTTGGGGGAGAGAGAAGGAAGGAGAACTCATGAGAACACAAGCAGGAGAGGGACAGAGAGAAGGAAAGAAAGAATTCCAAGCAGGCTCCGTGCCACAGAGCCTCATGCGGGGCCCGAACTACTAACCGTGAGATCAGGACCTGAGCCAAAATCAAGAGCCGGACCCTTAACCAACTGAGCCACTCGGGCACCCCAGACTGATCCCTTTAAAATATACCTTAGATCATAGCACTTCTCTAATCAAAATCTTTCAGTAGCCACCTCCTCCATTTCTTTAGAGTAATTCTTCAGTAACTCCCCATTTCTCTCAGTGGGAAAACAAAAATCTCTACAACAGCCAGAAGGGTCTTGCATTATCTGCCCTATCCACTCACCCCTTACCTCTCTCCATCTTTCTCTCCTGATACTCTCACCTTCGCTCCTTCTGGGAGTCCAGCCTCCTTGCTTTTCCTGTGCCTCAACACACTAGGTAACTCATGTCACCACAGTGAAGTCCCTGCTCTAGCTCTACCCTCTACCTGAACACCTTTGCCCCAGAGATTTACCTGATGAACTTTCTCATTCCTTCAATCTTTATATCTTACCCTTCCAAGAAGGTCCACCCTAACTACCATGTTTAATACTGAAACTTGCCTGTTCCCCTGTATCCCGACCCTCCAGATCACTTAACCTGCACAACATTGGGTTTTGTCCCCATGAACTTATTACCTTCTAACATACTGTGTAATTTATATCTGTCGTATTTATTATCCATCTCTCCCAACACCCCACCAGGAATCTTTGTCTACTTTGTTCACAAATAAATCCCAAACGCTCAGAACAGTGCCTGATGTATGGTAGGGAGACTCTCTCTCTATATTTTAATGAATGAATGAAAAGAATCCAAACAGAGATAAACTGATCTCCTTGGCCATCAGAAATGGCTAGGCCAAGGGCAAAGAAGAGCATGGAACTAGCAAGAGCAACTGAACCTGACTATCAACACATGGTTAAGAGCAAAGTCAGGTCCAGTTGAAATGAAGAACCAAACTGCATGCTTATATTTACAGATAGAGAGAAAGAGAGAGAGAGATGAGATCTCCCACATGGTAGGTAATAAGGTGACTTTATTCACTTAGCATGTATAGAGTAGGTACAGGCCTAAGCCAATGACACTGACATAGTTACCATTCATGGACAGTTGCTTTTTAGCTGCTCTCCCAGCCTTACGTGAGCCATTTACACAATTTGACAGAGAGGCACCGGAAGGAATAAAGCTAAAAACATAGGATCCTATGAGTGAGGTCTTTGGAAAAGAAACTTCTCTCTCTTCTCCTGTTCTCTTAAGTGCCTTCTCAGTAGAGGACATTGCAGTACCAGATGTTTCATGCAATCTCAAGGCCCATTTCATCAGAATTCTGCAATCATTGGATGCAGACAGGCTAACAGTTTGGCATGTCTGGCCCCCACCATGTCCACTGTTAACAGAGGCCCTCTGGAGGCCATGCCTTCCTTTCCCTCAGCAATTGAAGCCTTGAGGCTGACTGCCAACATATCCTTTCTCAAAAGATGCCAGTGTTATGCAAGGAGCCTGTGCACTCAGGATAGACTAAGTTCAATGTATCCTCCAAGGTCCTCCAGACATTTTGGTTACAGGCTTGGGAGTATCATCCACGTTGCTGCCCCAGGGGCTTGAGACCAGGGTAGGGTCTGGGGCAGGGGGCTTTACCTGTCCTAAAGAGAAGTAGAATTTCAGAAGCCTTTGCAGTCTTGAGACTTCACTTCAAGACCTACCTAAACAACCCCCAACATCCCTTAGTTTCTGAAAGACTCTGGGCAGAAGCTCTAGAAGATGTCTCTTGACCAGACATAATAACAAGACCCCAAAGCACAGGAGACACTCAAACCTTAGTGCACGCAGCGCCTTTCCGAAATGGGTTTGCTCAGCTGCATCTTTCATCACGCAGGATACGTGTGTACTGTCGGAGGCCTCCTAGTGCTAAGAGAGTGGCCAATAGGCATTGAAATAGGGTAAGCCTGTGTCATTTTCTCCATAGAATTCTTCCATTCATGAGGAAAGCATTCGTGTGTGTGTAACCCGAGTACAATAAGGAACCCTTTGTCGTTCAGAGGAAGTACAAAAACACAGTAGAAAAAAACTGCACTCCTGTAGAGAAATGCAATTTAAATCAGTTAAAATATTTACCCAATCTCCTTAGAAAAAGTCAAAGCGGGTAAGTATAGTCTCAGTATACAAGGTAGCCTCTCTTTTCCATTCACAGCTGCCCCATTTTATCCTCTTCACTCTCGGCTCATACCCTTCCCCCACCCTCTACACCTCCATTACACACACACACACACACACACACACACACACGGCTCTTGATTCTTTTGCACTTTCCCTGCCACCCTGACCTTTTTCTGTTCTCCATTTCCAACATAAGGTTTTCTGGCTTGCTCCGGCTCCTTCCAAGTCTTTCTGGTTATTATTCCAATCAGCACAGTAACAGAGCAGCTGAACTGGAATCTTAGGCAGTAGTAGATAAAGCTCTACTCTTGTGGAGATACTGTGTGAGCCTATGCTTCTCCATGTCTCTTTTTAGCCCCCAGGAGGTGGTTTAAACATCCCCATCCATCAGCATTTTATTTCTAGGGGAAAAGAGAGTGAGTCGGGGAGAAAGGAATAAGAGGAATCAGAGTATGCCTGGGGAAGGAAAGAGGCAGGTGTTATTTGATCTGTGCCTTCTACTCATCTTGGATGCCGACCCAAACAGAGCCTAAGTTATCAGAGGATTCTGAGACATTCCTATGTTAACCCAATACATAGTCAAAAAAGAAAGCTGACCACAGCCAACAAGGGGTTAAGGCACAAAGTCAAAATAGAAAGAATTCGCTGGGCTTCTGGACCTGGCTTGAAATATTCAATGTGAAAGCAAGTGCTGGGGAAAGAAAGAAAACATGGAATTGTATTTTGGATTATTTTTTTTTCTGATTACAAAAGTAGTATATATTCAATGTTGAAAACCAGAAAAATATAGGAAGGGATTTAAAAAAACAATACTTGTGATCTCACCACCCAGATATAAGCAGTGATAACATGTTAGTTCATCTTTCCAATACTGCTTCAATGCATAAATATTCTTTTTTAATAAAATCATTTTTAAAAAGTAGTAAAATGCTTTTTTTGGGAGAAGTTTCTCACTTAACAGTATATCATAAATATCTTGCTAAGTCATTAAATATTCTTTGACAATATGATTTATTAAAGCTATTTATGGTTTTGTGTTCAATAGATTTTACCAGTTTCAGATGGAAGAACATTTAGGCTGTTTCTGAACATTGAATTTTAACTGTGGCAAGGTTATCTTGTACAACCAACCCCTGTTTTCAAGCATGCTGACATATTTGCTTACAAGCAAATAAGGATCCCTTTAAAACTCTAGACCAAGACAGCACCTGGACAGACCAGTTGGTTGAGCATCTGACTTTTAATTTCGACTCAGGTCATGATCTCAAGGTTCGCTGAGTTCGAACCCTGGGTCAGGCTCTGTGCCGACACCATAGAACCTGGTTGGTTGGAATTCTCTCTCTCCATCCCTCTCTCTCTCTCTCTCTCTCTCTGCCTTTCCCCCACTCACATTTTTTTCTGTCTCTCAAAAATAAGTAAACATTTTAAAAAATAATAATAAAATCCTATGCCCAAGAAAATCTTGCCATGGCGGAAAAATTCTTCATAAGGAATCAGCTGTCCTGTGTTCTTCAGAGAAAGCCTGAACATCCTTACCATCCTTACTGTTCTTGAGCGGATGGAGAAAAAATGTTTGTCATTCTGTCAGGGACTTAGCCTAAACATTCAGTGCATCATTCTTAAAAATACTTTTTGTGTGTGTGCTGGTCCTGAGCTGGATATTATAGAAGAAAAGATGTGATCTCTGCCTTTCAGAAACTTGTAGTCTCTTGGGTTGAGAAATTATAAACATATAATTAGCAGAAGCTAGGTAGGAGCACGGGACTATACATGACTCTGGTGTACTCCGGTTCAAATCACAAGGGCTTTCAGAGGTGAGGAAAGTATAGGCACGGCGTGGAATTGGGTGATTTGAGAAAGCTCCATAGAGATGAAGCTTGGAGGTGGAATGAGCAAGGAGCATTCCACACGGAGGGTCACTATGCCACAGGCACAGAGGGGACAACGCATGGGCGCGTCCGGCTGCAGCTGAGGGAGAAATGGCCAATCAGATCAGATAACTCATACATGGGGGACATAAGCAGAGATCCAAAAAGAGTCTGTTGATATTTCCCCTTCTACTGTCAGTATTACACCAAGAAAGGAAGCATTAAATCGAACCAATTCAAGCTGAGTTTTTGTTTTTGTTTTTGTTTTTTGATGGTAGTGTAGATGACTTACAAGCAGGACTTCTTGAAGCCTTTAATATGCTTATGTATCTGGCAAAGGCGAGAGAGGGATATCAGATTTCCCAAGAGTCTTTAGCCACAGAACTGTTTTTATCATGGAACATCTCTGGTGTTCCATGAAGCTCAATTAGGGGCTAGTGAGCCCCTGGAAATTTTTGAGCAGGAAAGCAACACACGGGGGAAAGCAAATTCTGGAAGATTGATCTCTTGGTAGTATGTCAGGTGAACAGGAGAGAAAAGAGCCTGGATTCAGACAATACAATTAGGTAATTGAATTAAGATTCAAGAGAAGCAGAGAGCGTTGAAGTACAATGGGGCAAAGAATGGAGAACGAAACATTGATTGTAGGCACAGTCTTTTGTTGGACTCTGGGGTGATACAGAAGTGTCAGAGTCCCCGGATCTTATAGGAATTTGAATAAGTATTAATCAAAATTTTGATTATAAGGGACAGAAACCAATGTGGACCAGCTTAAGTAAAAGGAGTATTCTTAGGGAAATCAGGAAGCTTCACTAAGAATTGGATCCATGTACTAGAATGCTGGCAATTGGGGCACCTGGGTGGCTCGGTTGTTTAAGGGTCTGACTTCGGCTCAGGTCATGATCTCGTTGTTTATGAGTTTGAGCTCTGCGTCAGGCTCTGTGTTAACTGCCAGCTCAGAGCCTGGAGCCTGTTTCAGATTCTGTGTGTCCCTCTCTCTGACCCTCTCCTGCTCACACTGTCTCTCTCTCTCTCTCTCTCTCTCTCTCTCTCTCTCAGAAATAAATAAAACATTAAAAAAAATAAAAAAAAAATAAAAAGAAGAAAACTGGCAAAAAGTTCCCTATCTGGTCTCAGCTTCTCTGTGTGTCTGCTTCATGTTCTTTATATTCTATTTTTCTTCTCTCTCCTCTCTTCTCTCTCTCCTTCCCTCCTCTCTCCTCTCTCTCCTCTCTCATTTGTGGAAAAAAAATGGCTTTCCTACCTGAGTTTGCCTGTTACAGTAACTTTGCATATAGTTGTTCCAGACCCATAGGAAACAATTCTCCATCCCTCTTTCCCAGTTTCAGATTTCCAATGGAAAGAATCTTGTTGACTTAGCTTAGGACTCATCACTCTGACTGGGGGGACAGGTTTTAAAATAGAAACATGGCTGCAGGAGACTTACCCAATGTGGAGGGAATTAGTTAGGGGGCCAATTACCAGGGAAAAGGTGTCTACTGTGGAGTGACACTGTGACTTTTAATTGAAAGTATACTTCTGGGGATCCCTGGGTGGCTCAGTCAGTCAAGCTTCCGACCCTTGATTTTTGGCTCAGGTGATGATCTCTATGTTCAAGTGTTCAAACCCCACATAGGACTCTGCCCTGACAGTGCAGAGTCTGCTTAGGATTCTCTCTCTCTGCCCGCCCCCCCCCCNCACCATCATGATCTCTCCCTCTCTCAAAAATAAATAATCATTAAAAAATTTTAAAAATTAAAATGAGTCTACTTCTGGAAGAGTTGAGCAGGAACAGGCTACTATTGAATGGATGGACGACTATGAAACTTTAAAGCAGTTCCATTAAAGAGTGCATGTTCCTGTCCCTTTCCCAAACTCCTTCATTCCCAGGTCCTGAAGGAATCTGCAGATGAGGGAAGCAGGATAGCACAGTGGTTACGAGCACATGTTCTGGGGTTAAGTTGTCTGTCTTTTGGATTCTGGCCGTGAGGACTTGAGCAAATTGGGTATCCTGCCTGAGCCTCGGGTTTCTTGTCTGTAGAATGGGTATCATGAGAATTAAATACTTAATGTGTGTAGCGCATTTAGCATAATACCCTCAATAATGTTAACAACATAATTTTTTAATGAAGATTAACTGATTGGGGCTAAAATGTGTCATCAGGAGATCCAAATGTCTTTGATAAACTGGGAAAAGGAAGATGAATTGGCACAGAGTCAAGTGGGTCAGCTTGGTTCTCCAGATATCCCCATGAACGTGGCCTTTGGGATCGGGGGTTGGGGAGAAAAATATGCCATGGAGATCTTATGGCGCCAATGGGGACTTCAGAGATCACAGGTCATTTGGGCCAGTCCCACAGTCTTTTGTTCCTAGGGACTTAATATTTAACTGCCTATTAAATGATCATGATTTGGAGGAGAGAAGACAAGAAGAGGAATTGCTTTCAGCTGGCCCTAGTCTTTAAATAACCCGGGTACACCATCTTTTAAACACAAAGGAGACCATGTGTAAAACATTAGTTAAACTCAGATATAAATCTAGTCTTTGACCAGTCCAGAGCTAATCAATATGCTTTTCTACTCTCTTTGAACTTCGAGTTTTCTGGCAACAACAAAAAATCCCAAACCCCATCCAAAACCATCGTCCAGACAGCCTCACTTCCCTGCTCCCCTCCCTCATGTCACATATTGTTGACAGAACTACTCTCGTTACCACATTCATTCCAGTGGTGATTCAGATTCTTCTGCAGAAACGGACTTGAAAGACAGAAAATTGCTCTTGTAATCAGTTAATAAGGAATCCTGGACAAGGAATACAGAGCTATGAATATGGATTTACTCTCTGCTTTTATGGATGCATTTTTCTCAGTTTTTTTTTTTTCATTGAAAATCACGATGAGCTCATTTAAATAGCAAGGTAAACTGAGAAGGAAAATTACCCATAATAAGAATTTTGATGAAAATATAGACTGGCCTGGTTTTAAGCACATCAAGGACGCTTTGTTTAAATTGCAAGTTCGCATATATTCGAAATGTGTTTGTTTAAATGTGTCAGTTTTAGGCAAAACTAAGCCACTCTGTTCCTTTCCAAAAATCAAGAATTTGCTTTGGAAAAAAATCATGCAGTTTGATGTACAAAGCAGAGGGGGAAGAAAGTAAGTAGTGGGTGAGAAAGACCCACCCAAGGGCTGCAGCCAGCTTCCCTGGGAAGATTCATGACCATGCCTCAAAACTGTCCTGCAATTCTTTCCAACGGATTTTACTATAACTCTAAATCATTAGAAGCAACTGCTGCTGTTACCAGAACTGTCTGCCTCAAAAAGAGGAAAATTCAGGACCTGCAATATAATCTCTCACTATCTAAGAGAGAACAGCCCATCTATCATAAGAACTAAAAACATCAGCTACGTAGTATACTAAACGTTCAAGTTTCATACCTCAGTACTATGTATCCTTTGCAAAAGAGGAGGAGGGGAGCACACAAGAGGTGACTGGATGCAGCAATGATAAAATGGCTTACATTGGATTAACTATAACTACAAAACCCATTCTATCTACTGTCATCCATTGCAGAAAAAGGTAAGGAAATTTAATCAGCAACATTTTATAAACCTTCTGAGCTAATCACAACAAATGCATCCTTATTCTTACTGGAGGTATAAACATTTATGTAATGCAGGGGTTTCATAACTTGATGAGTGTCATCAAAGGCAGTGTGAATACTTTGTTCTTCCCTTTGACTTGAATGACCTCTACCCTATTCGGATCATCATTGCCCCATAGTGTACGAGGGAGGAAAGGACTTTGAAAGGTCATTTGTCTTGCAATCCAATCAGTAGCATTGGCGTTACAAGGGAGAAGCTGTTTAGAAATGCAGAATCTTGGGTCTAACCCCTATCTTACTGACTCAGAATCTGCATTTCAACAGGCCCCTACGTGATTCATAGGTACCTTGAAGGTAAAAATATTTCCCTATCTCTGAGCAAACTGGACACAGCAGATAGACTCATCTCATTCAGCCAATTTCAGGTCCTTTATAGTTTGTTCTATATGAGTCATTGAGAGGAAGGGGAAATATACTCATTTAAGGAAGTCTTGCATATAGCATAACAAAGCAACTTCTTCAATATATTCAAGTATCTATTCTCGGAAGCCCTGCAGATTGGGTCAAAGGAAAGAGAAGCAGAAAATGGAATGGGTTCAAAACAACCTCTAATAAAATAAGGGTAATTCAGAAGCTGAGTCTGTGAGGGATGGGAGGAGCCATTTCATCAAATTACCAGTTCCAAAATCATCTCTGCACTATGGGTGATTTATAGCCCTGGAAGTTTAAAGCCTGGAGTATCTTGCTATATTTCATTTCAGATTAGTAATTTTTACCTAGTACTTCCTTGCAACTTAAAAGGAAACCTCTGGAACTACTAACATGAATCGATCTGATGATTTGTATGCTCATTCTGTAGCTATCCTATGGTTTTCAGATTTGTAACTGGCTGGAATCTGGAAAACAGAAAACTCTCTGTGGCTTAATGGTAGCCCAGCCTCTAAGTCAAAGGCTAAAGACTTAGGACAGTTATATATGTGTTCCAGTGGTCCTCAAACTTGGCTGTACATGAGTCACCTGCATTACATTTTTTTAAACAGCTTTCTTGAGGTTTAAATAACATATACAATAAGGTGCATATACTCGAAGTGTATAATTGGGTAAATTTTGATATATGTTGTATACCTGTGAAACTATCACCACAATCAAGCCAGTCACCCTGAAAACTAGTTGTGCCCCTTGGTAATCCCTTCCCCCATCCTACAACAACTTTTCTGCTACTATATCTGAGTTTGCTAGAGTTTTCTAGAATTTTACATAAATGGAACCCTGCCCTTTGTTTTTGTTTTTTGTTTTTTGTTTTTAGTCTGACTTCTTTCACATGACATAATTATTCTGAGATTCATGGATGTTGTGTGTTTTAGTAGTTTGATCATTTTATTGCTGAGTAATATTCTGTTGTACGGGTACACCACGGATTATCTAACCATTCATCACTGAAGGACTTTTGGGTTGTATCCAACTTTAAACCATCATGAATGACACTGCTATAAACTTTCATGTACAGGTATGAATATTTAAGTTTTTACTTCTTTAAAATTTTTTGTTAACATTTTTAAAATTTATTTTTGAGAGAGAGAGAGAAAGATAGAACTTGAGTAAGGAAGGGGCAGAGAGAGGAAGACACAGAATCTGAAGCAGGCGCCAGGATCTGAGCTGCCAGCACAGAGCCCGACAAGGGGCTCCAACTCAGGAACCATGAGATCATGACCTGAGCCACAGTCGGACGCGCAACTGAATGAGCCACCTAGCTGCCCCAAGTTTTTACTTCTTTAGGTAAATGCCTAGAAGTGGGTGTGGCAAGCATACATTTAACATTAAAAGAAGCTGCTTGGGCACCTGAGTGGCTCAGTTGGTTGAGCGTCCCACTCTGGATTTTGGCTCACATCATGATCCCAGGGTCATTGGATGGAGCCCCGCGGCAGGCTCTGCACTGAGCGTGGAGCCTGCTTGAGATTCTCTCTCTCTCCCTCTGCCCCTCTCCCCAGCTCACACACACTCTCTCTCTAAAATAAAAATAAATTTAAAAAAATAAGCTGCCAAACTGTTTCTCAACGTGGTTGTACCATTTTGCTTATCCTCTAGAAATGCATAAGAATTCCAATTATTCCACATCCCCTCCAGCAGTTGATATGATTGGTATTTTTTACTTTAGCCATTCTAATAGATGTGTAATGGTACCTCTGTTATGGTATTAGTTTACCCTTCCAATGACTACTGATGTTGAGAATCTTTTCATGTCTGTATTTGTCATCCTTATTTCTTCTTTGGTGGAATCTTTCAAATCTTTTCCTCATTTTTTATATTACATTTTGTTTTCTCAACTGTTGAGTTTTCAGAGCCCTTTATATAATTTGTACATAAGTCCTTTGTCAGATATGTAATTGACAAATATTTTCTCCCAATCCTTTTGTTCTCTTAACAATGTCTTTCAAAGAGAAGTTCTTGATTTTGATGAAGTCCAATTTATTAACTTTCTCTCATGGATTGTGCTTTTGGTAATATAGCTGAGCAATTTTTACCTAACCCAAGCTCTCAAATATTTTTTCCTATATTTTTTCCAGAAGTTATATATTTTTTATACTTTATTTCAGGATTCTATATTTTTTTCTAGATTTTGTATTAGGTCTATGATCTACTTTGAGTGAATTTTTATATGTGATGTTAGGTTTGGAATGATTTTTACTTTTTTTGCATATGGATATCCAATAGCTGCAGCACCATTTATTGAAAAGATTGGTCTTTCTCTACTGAATTGCCTTTGCATCTTTGTTGAAAGTCAATTGGCTATATATTTATCTATTCTAAATTCTCTATTCTGTCCCATTGATCAATCTTCATACTAATATCACATTGTCTTTATTACTGTAGCTTTATTATTAGTCTTGAAATTTCACTCTATTGTTTTTCAAGGAAAAATAATTTTAGAACAAGTTTATCAATTTCTGGGTTTAAAAAGCCTAGTAGGATTTTGATTGAGATTGCATTGAATCTGTAGGCCTCTTTGAGGAAAACTGACATCTTAGCAATATTGACTCTTAAAATCCATGAACATAATGAATCTGTCCATATATTTAGGTCTCCTTTTACTTCTCTTAGCAATGTTTTTTCAGTGTACAGGTTTTACACTCCTTTTGTGAGGTTGGTTTATTTTTTTTTTTTAATTTATTTCTGAGGGAGAGAGAGAGACAGACAGACAGACAGCATGAACAGGGGAGGGTCAGAGAGAGAGGGAGACACAGAATCTGAAACAGGCTCCAAGCTCTGAGCTAGCTGTCAGCACAAAGCCCAACGCGGGGCTCGAACCCACGAACCGTGAGATCATGACCTGAGCCGAAGTTGGACGCCCAACCGACTGAGCCACCCAGGTGCCCCTGTGAGGTTGGTTTCTAAGTATTTGATTTTTTATGCTCTTATAAGTGCTAATACTTATATAATTTCAATTTTTCACTATTTCTTGAAACTGTTTAGAAACACAGTTGATTTTTACTATTGATCTTGTATCCTGCAGGCTCACTAAACTCACTTATTAGTTCTGTAGCTATTTTGTAGATTCCATAGAGTTTTCTACATAGATAATTATGTGATCTGAGAATAAAGACAGTTTACTTCTTCTTGTCCAATCTGAATTCCTTTTTTTTTTTCTCTTGTGTTACTGCACTAGATAGAAGAAGTACAATGTTGAATAGAAGTCATGACAATGGACAAGCTTGCTCTGTTCCTGGATTTAAAGGAAAAACAGTCAGTCTTTCCCATTGATGTTAACATGATGTTAGCTTTATATTTTGCCCTTTCCTAGGTTAAGAAGTTCCCCACTTTGCTGAGAGTTGCTTTTTTTTTTTTCCAATCAGAAATTGATCTTAGATTCTGTCAAATCCTTTTTCTGGTTCTATTGGGATATTCACATTGTTTTTCTTTTAATTATATACAACTATAAGATATTCCTGTATTAACATGGTGAATTAAATATCAAACCAACCTTGCATTCCTGGGGTAAACTGCTCTCCTCTCCCAATTATTCTTTTTAATATATTGTTAGATTCTGTTTGCTAAAATGTGTTTAAGAATTATTGCATCTGGGGGGACCTGGCTGGCTCAGTCAATAGAGCATGTGACTCTTGATCTAGGAGTCATGAGTCTGAGCCTCACACTGGGGGAAGAGATTACTTAATAAATTAAAAAAAATTTTTTTTTAAAGAATTTTTGCATCTGTACTAATGAGGAATATTGGTTTCTAGTTTTCTTATAATGTTGTTGTCTGGTTTTGGTATCAGAGTAATGCTGGTCTTATAGAATGAGATGGGCTATATTCCCTCCTCTTCAATTTACTTGAAGTGTTTGTGTGTAGAATCAGTATTATTTCTTCCTTAAATATTTGATAGAATTCACTATCTAGGACTAACTCAATTTATTTGATATATATAGAACTATCCAGGTTATCTTTTTCTTTATGAATAAGCTGTAGTAATTTGCATTTCCCAAAGATTTTTTCCATCTTCTCTAAGTTTATAAAATTTATTGGCATAAAGTTGTTTTTAATATTCTCTTATAATGCTTTTAATATCTGTAGAGTCTGTAATGATATCACCTCTCTCGTTCCTGATACAAGTAATTTGTATCCTATCTCCTTTACCTAATAAGTCTTGCTACAGGTCTATCAATTGGATTGATCTTCTCAAAGAAACAGCTTTTGGTTTCATTGATTCTTCTCTGTTCTAATTCTCTGACTTCTTCATATTTATTATTTACATTTTTCTGCTTGGTTTAGGTTTAATTTGTTATTTTTCTAGTTGCTTAAGGTGGAATCTAAGATCATTGGTTTGAGACCTTCCTTCTTTTCTAATACAAGTGTATAGTGTGATAAATTTTCCGTAAATATATGTTTAAGCTGAATCTTACACATTTTGACATGTTGTGTTTTCCTTGAGGTGCAAATATCTCCTAATTTCCCTTTTGAATTCTTCTTTGACCCATGGGTTATTTAGAATATTGTAAACTTGTATATTTACAAGTATTTGGATATTTCCCAGATATCTTTTTGTTTTTACTATGCAGCCTAATTCCACTGTGGTCAAAGAACATACGTTGTCTGATTTGAATATTTTTAAATTTTTTATTGTTTTAATGTTTATTTTTAAGAATGAGAGAGAAAGAGAGAGATACAGAGTGCAAGTGAAGGAGGGGCAGAGAGAGAGGTAGACGCAGAATCCAAAGCAGACTCCAGGTTCTGCGCTGTCAACACAGAGCCCAACGTGGGGCTCAAACTCACAGACTGTGAGATCATGACCTGAGCTGAAGTCAGATACTCAACTGACTTAGCTACCCAGGCGCCCCTATTTTAAAATTTCTTAAAGCTTATCTTACAGCCTAGAATATAGTCAATCTTGGAAAATTTTTCTGTGTGCATTTTAAAAGAATGTGTATTCTGATGTTGTTAAGTGGAATGGTCTTAAAATGTCAAGTAAGTCAAATTGGTTTACGGTATTGTTCAAGTCTCTTATATCCTTACTGATTTTCTATTTGTTCTATCAATTATTAAGACAAAGGGTATTAAACACTTCAATGATAATTGTGGGTTTGTTTCTTTCTCCTCTACACTTCTAAACATCTCACTACCAAATCCACATATGATACCAATTAATTCAGAATCTCTGAGAGCGTGATCCAGGCATCAATATATATATATATATTTTTAATTTTTTTAATGTTTTATTTATTTCTAGGAGAGAGAGAGAGAGAGACAACGTGAGCAGGGGAGGGTCAGAGAGAGAGGGAGTCACAGACTGAAACAGGCTCCAGGCTCTGAGCTGGCAGTCAGCACAGAGCCCGAGGCGGGGCTCGAACCCACGAACCGCGAGATCATGACCTAAGCGAAAGTCGGACGCTTAACCGACTAAGCCACCCAGGCGCCCCATCAATATACTTTTTTTAAACCTCTGAGTGATTCCAATGTGCAGCCAACTTTGAGAACCACTGCCTTATGCAGTCCACATTATGGATTTAACAGATTCCCAAATAAATGCATTATCTTACTTCATACCTTTGAGGTAGGCATTATTCATTCCCGTTTTGAAAATGAAATTAAGTTTTAGATACTTAACTAAGTTTAGATACTTAAGTGTCCAGGATGACACAGTTCACCAGAGAGCCAGCTGGGATTTAAACCCAGGTTTCCTAACTCAAAGTTGATTGCTTTGAGCTACTTGCATTTTATTCTGTGAGACATGTTTATTGACTTGAATTCTATTTGCATTTCTATTCTGTCCCTCTAATACATAGGCAGGAGCCATGTCTAACCCAAAGCTTATAATTTGCACTGGACCTACCACAGTGTCTGTACCCTGGAGATGATTCGAAGGTTTTTCTTTTTTCCTCTTGAAAGACATGAGTATCTAGGGTCATCTGACCACATAGTAGTCATCAATCTGCCTTTTTCTTGGTCCATCCACAACCTAAGATTTAAACCAGGCTGTAATTAACCCTGACATACAGGCTTTTCTCCAAAAACCTTCTCAGGCTGCAGACTCTCCGCCTGCTTCACTCCGTTAATACATGACATTGGCACCCAGGGACTAGGTTTTGCCCCGAGCCACCCACACAAGTTTGGGGTGAGATTATGAGGGAAGAGCAGCTTGAAGTGGATGCATCTCCTATGTGTAAAGGCTGTTTTGTTTGAGTGCTTCCAAGTGCTGGTACACTATGATTAATTATGTTGGCCAAGGATTAATACTTAAAATCAGGAATGATTTGAATCATTCCTCCAGCTGCCCCAGGGAAAAGATTGGTAAAAAAAAAAAAGACCATTAATGTTTTAGAGACATTGCATTCCAGAGAGATAAAGAGAAAGACTAATGAGATGCCTCTTTGACTCTCTCTCTCTCTTTCACTCTCTCTCATTCATAGGTATGTCAGTTTCAGTACATGCTAATGAATCAATGTGAGTTTGTTTCTTCTCATAAATACTCAACTATACAAATCCTTTCCCCAAAACTGCCTTCTTGGATCTATTTTCTTTTTTCTCAATGTTTTATTCATTTTTGACAGAGACAGAGTATGAGCAGGGGAGGGGCAGAGAGAGAGGGAGACACAGAATCCAAAGCAGGCTCCAGGCTCTGCGCTGTCAGCACAGAGCCCGACATGGGGCTCGAACCCACAAACCATGAGACTATGACCTGAGCTGAAGTCAGACGCTCAACCGACTGAACCACTCAGGCACCCCTTGGATCTATTTTCTATATCTGTTCTCTTCAGATCCCCTTACCTGACTCCTCTCATTATCAATAAGCCACAATCTAAGCTCAAAACTTGGTAGTTGCTAATGTGACTTCCTCTACGTTCTGAATGTTTTCTCAGTTATTGCCCAAAGTAGAAGACAACCACAACAAGTAAGAGTGCCTGAGTATTTTGTTAAAGGATTATTTGTTACCAAAACAAATCTACAACACTAAAGGTATTTAAAAACAAAACTTCACTCATTTTTCCACCACTTAATCACTTTCTCTTCTCCCAAATTTCCTTCCAGTCTTCATTTAGAGATATTTTACATAATTATAACATAAGGTTCATAGAATTTCTGTGTTCTACTTTCTTGCTTAACATCACTTAACAAACATTTTTCATTGTCTTTATATAGTCTTTCTAATTATCATTTTGTGTGGCCACATGGTTTTCCGTAGACATACCATAATTTGTTTAACCATTCCCCTACAGCTGTATGTCAGCTTGTTTCCAATTTTCACCATTGTAAGTGATTATCCTAGAAACATCTAAGTATATGTAAAGATTTCTTCTCTTCTTTTTTTGTTTTAAATTTGTTTAGTTTTTTTCTAATGTTTATTTATTTTGAGAGAGAGAGTGCATGAGCAGGGGGAGAGGCAAAGAGAGAGAAGAGAGAGGATCCCAAGTAGGTTCTCTGCCATCAGTGAAGAACCCAACATGGGGCTTGATCCCATGAACTGTGAGATCATGACCTGAGCTGAAATCAAGAGTTGGTCACTTAACCGACTGAGCCACCCAGGCACCCCATCCTTTCTTCTTCTTTTTAATTATTTCCTTTGTAGAAGTTTCTAGGCCTGTTATTGCTATGTGAAAGGGGTTGAGTGATTTTTAAGGGGTGATGAGCCCTTAAAAAAAGACAGTACCACAAAGTTCATAACCTATGTCATATCTTGATTTATAAAAGAAGTTATGACACAGAGGGGCTGGGGCGCCTGTGGGGCTCAGTGGGTTAAGCACCCCACTCTTGATTTCAGCTCAGGTCATGATCTCACAGTTTGAGTTCAAGCCCCACATCAGGCCCTATGCCAACTGCGCAGAGTCTGCTTGGAATTCTCTCTCTTCCTCTCTCTCTCTCTCTGCTTCTCCCTTGCTCTTTCTCTCTCAAAATAAACAAATAAAACATTATTTAAAAAAAAAAGACATAATACAGAAGGGCCGTGATACTTCCTAAAGCATCACTTATTGCAGTCTTATCCCACAGAGTGACCCAAGTAATACAAGATGAATGCATGTCCATTAGCTTATACTTTATTCCACTGAAGCCCACTAAAAAAAAAAAAAAGAACCAATTCCTCCCACAATTTTTAAAAATGTTTATTTGTTTTTGAGGGCCAACAGATACATGAAACAATGCTCAGCGTCACTCATCATCAGGGAAATACAAATCAAAACCACACTGAGGTACCACCTCACGCCTGTCAGAGTGGCAAAAATGAACAACTCAGGAGACTAGATGTTGGCGAGGATGTGGAGAAACGGGCACCCTCCTACACTGTTGGTGGGAATGTAAACTGGTGCAGCCCCTCTAGAAAACAGTGTGGAGGCTCCTCAAAAAATTAACAATAGAACTCCCCTATGACCCAGCAATAGCACTGCTAGGAATATACCCAAGGGATACAGGAGTGCTGATGCATAGGGGCACATGTACCCCAATGTTCATAGCAGCACTCTCAACAATAGCCAAAACATGGAAAGAGTCTAAGTGTCCATCAACTGACAAATGGATCAAGAAGATGTGGTTTATCTATACAATGGAATATTACATGGCAATGAGAAAGAATGAAATCTGGCCATTTGTAGCAATGTGGATGGAACTTGAGGGTGTTATGCCGAGTGAAATAAGTCAGGCAGAGAAGGACAGATACCATATGTTTTCACATATAGGTGGATTAGGAGAAACTTAACGGAGGACCTTGGGGGAGGAGAAGGAGAAAAAATAGCTGGGGAGAGGGAGGGAGGCAAATCATGAGAGACTCTTGAATGCTGAGAACAAACTGAGGGCTGATGGTGGGGGGAGAGGGGAAGGGGGGTGATGGGCATGGAGGAGGGCACTTGTTGAGATGAGCACTGGGTGTTACATGGAAACCAACTTGACAATAAACTATTTAAGAAAAAAAAGTTTATTTATTTTTGAGAGAGAACATGAGCAGGGGAATGGCAGAGGATCCAAAGCAGGCTCTGCACTGACAGCAGTGAGCCCCATGTGGGGCTTGAATTCACAAACTGCAAGATCATGACCTGAGCCAAAGTCAGAGACTAAACATCTAAGCCACCCAGGCGCCCCTCCTCCCATGTTTTAAGTGACGAGCTTTGGAATAAGTCTCAAGAAGCTCCACAAGAAAACCATGGGGCAAATCAAAGACGCAGCTTCTGAGATAAACCCTGCCTTAGAAATGAAATGAAAGCATACAATGTGTGTGGCAGGAGAGCATTGGGGAGGGGGTGTGGGTCAGGTATGATTGGAACGCCAGTGTCACAGTTGTGCCCTGCACACTGGTCTCTGGGAGCTGGGTCGAGGCAGCCGAGTTGAAAGCCAAACACAGACAGCAGCTGTTAAGGATGTAAAGTCTCTGGCCAGAGTGGATAGGGAGCTGGGTGTGGTTGCCCAAAAGCCGATTTCCACCCCACCCTACAGGCCCAGTGACAGAATGAGAGGAGAGAACTTCCCCGAGTTGCATTCCAGTCGTTTCTGGGCTTAGTGGGAATGTCTATGAGAATGCTGGAGACTGGCTGCAAGCTGCCTGTTACTCCACACACGCCTCCCTCAACGTCACCCCTGGAAGACACCGATGTTCAGAGAACCAGGGTGTAGGACTGACCTGCAACTACCACATGATTGCAGCTACTGCCCTGGGTATAAAGTATGAGTAAATCCCAATGAGGGACTAATCGAAACTTTAGGCAGTACAGGATCTTTCCTCCATTGCACAAGGAAGCGGGGGACTACGGGCCCGCACCATCCCCTTCAACAATTTCCCAGAATGTTTGACTGGAGCCCGGCAGCCTGCATCATGAAGCAAAGAATCCTCGTTATTCATTTCAACATCACTTTTCTTGGAAACCCTGACCGCTCCACTCTCCAGAAATAATCCATCAGATTTTTCTCTTTGTTGAAGTCATACTGTGAAAACTCCCATAATCAAATTCCCCACGTTAGGACCCCTGCTGATATTATGTAACAACAGAGTCAAGAGGGAAAATAGTGGGTCAGACACGGACATCTTTTTTTTCTTCCTTTTTTAACTGTTTAATCATGAAAACTTTCAGACACGCACAAAGCAAGAGAGAATGGAATAATAAAACTCCCATGTCCCCACCACCCAGCTTGAACAATCTCTGTACAAGCCAATCTTGCTTTATCTGTCACCCCACCCCACTCTGATACCCCCACAAATATGCACATTTTTTTACAAGAATTTTTAAAAAGCAGAGGCACCTGGGTGGCTCAGTCGGTTAAGCGCCCGACTTTGGCTCAGGTCATGATCTCACAGTTCCTGGGTTTGATCTGCGCATCGAGCTCTGTGCTGACAGCTCAGAGCCTGGAGCCTGCTTCAGATTCTGTATCTCCTTCTCTCTCTACCCCTCCCTTACTATGCTCTGTCTCTCTTTATATATATCTCTCTCTCAAAAAACAAAATAAACCTTAAAAAAATGTTTAAAAGCAAATCCCAGACACAGTGTCATAAACATGTCAACATACATTTCTAACAAGGACTTTGTTTTATGACATGACCTCTATACGCACTAGTATTTATGTAGTAACTGCTGATACTTGTTAGGCATTCAGTATTTGGTGCAAGATATTACAGTAAGATTCTTGACAGCTTATTTCATGAAATCTCAGCTCAGCAGAGAAACACTTTGGAAATTCACAAACTCCGTGGGAGAAAGAAATGCCCTGGCCTGGAGAACATTGCTATTTGCATTTTACTCATAAAGAAAACTGCTCAGCCAACTCAGGGTAAGCTGCGGAGAGGCTGCAGTCGAGGCGATGGCAAAGCTTGGAACAAGAGGCTTGTCAGAGCCTGACTTGCTCCATCCCCCCTGGATATTCAGGATATTAGAAGGGCATTGCTTCCTTGTCTGAAAACTGGCCTTTTTTTTTTTTTTTTTTAACTTTCTTACACCTACCACTTGAATTTACATTGTCAAGATAGAAACGCCCAGGCTTTTTGAAAAGGTAACGCCTTAAAAAAGAGCAAAACAGGGATGTCTGGGTGGCCCAGTCGGTTAAGCAAGCGTCCAACTTCGGCTCAGGTCATAATCTCGCAGTTCGTGAGTTCCAAGCCCCACATCGGGCTCTGTGCTGACGGCTCAAAGCCTGGAGCCTGCTTCGGATTCTGTGTCTGTGTTTCTCTGCCTCTCCCCCCTCATTCTCTCTCTCTCTCTCTTTCTCTCTCACACACTCTCTCTCTCTGTCTCCCTCCCCCCCTTTCTGTCTCAAAAATAAATAAAAAAAAAAAAGAGCAAAACAATTCTGAAAAATCCACATTACATTTCTGCTTATCACGTATGCATTGGGAGCACAGGGGGGAAATGTTGCGTCACACAAAAGCAATCTCAATATAAGTAATTCTGTATATGCTGTTCCTGCACCTAATCTATATGTCCATACGCAGGAGGTTTAGGCAGAGTACCGACACTGGGTTGGCTTACCTCAGTAAAGGTGGGGACTGCCTAAGCATAGCCTTGGTTGGAGGTCTTTGGCTCAAGGACAGACTGAGAAACCCACTCTCAGTCTAAATGATCCCACACTGTTATTTGCTATTTGCTATTTGCTTTTTGCTAATCCCATTCTGCCAATTGAAGCCTCCTATACTTCGAAACCCCAAGTCAGCCAGCATAGGCAGGCAGCACACGGCTGGTTTCCCCCTTGTTATTGCCCTTCTCCAGCTCTCACTTTATACCAGATTTGCTACCACAGCATCCGGTTGTCCCAGTTTGGGCAGGATGCCCTCTTTAGGTCCGGGCAACTGTGGCTGGAGATTGGGGCAAGTGACACGGAGGAAGCGCCAGGAGCTGCAGCTGTGCGGAGGCGTATGCCGCAGGAGAGGACGAGCCAGCGCTGTACACAGCGCCGTTCTCACCTGGGTGGATAATGTTCCCTCCACCTGGGCCACGCTTCAGATGTCTGTGTGACTTGCTCCTTTGCCACCTTCACCTCTTTCAGGTCTCTCCACAAGACCCCCTTTATCAGAGAGGCCTTCCCTACCACCTACACCAAATAACACACCTTCGCTGCCACTCGCAACCCCTTTATTGTACCTCGTTTTCCCTTATCACAACCTGACACATATTATTTGTTGTCTATTTTGGACACTACTGTATGTCCTCAACCTACAGCAGTGCCAGGTATACATCAAGAGCTCAACATATCTGTGTTGAATAAGCAGTTTCCCCAAGAACAAGGTCTTGGAGGTGGCTTCTCCTTCTCCTCCTCCTTCTTATTTATTGTTGGCAGTGATCTCTACACCCAATGTGGTGCTCGAACTCGCAACCTCAAGATCAAGAGTCACATGCTCCTCCCACTGAGCCAGCCAAGTGCCCCCAGTCTCACCCTTTTTACTACCACACCCAAATCATCAGGGTGGCGCTGATCATGGACATTCCTTTGCAAAGAGGACCCCCATAGGAAATCCACGGGGAGATACAGATGAGCTTTACAGAGTTAAACTCCCCCTAAAAACCTAGCTGTTCTTTTTTTTTTTTTCTAGGAGAGAGAGAGAGACAGCGTGAGCAGGGGAGGGTAAGAGAGAGAGGGAGTCACAGACTGAAACAGGCTCCAGGCTCTGAGCTGGCAGTCAGCACAGAGCCCAAGGCGGGGCTCGAACCCACGAACCGCGAGATCGTGACCTAAGCGAAAGTCGGACGCTTAACCGACTAAGCCATCCAGGTGCCCCAAAACCTAGCTGTTCTAATAGGAATGTCTATTTCTTAAATCTGTATTCCCTGTGACTATCTGCTATAGAGCTTGTGACCACCACCTCATACTTGGTTCTTGCCCTTCAGGGTCTACGTGAAGCTTCCCAATGGCCTGACTCTAACAAACTTTCAAACGCGTACACTTTAAGAATAATGTATTCCTCTCAGAACTACACCACTGAAAGGTGTTCCTTCAACAACAGAAAGATTTATTACTTTCTTCCCCCACCAAAAAACCACAAAAATATTTCCTTCTTGACTATAGCAGTGAGTTCCAAGTTTCATTAAAGAACTGGCCAGATGCTTCCTCCTAGCTTGTGTGGGAAGAAGTTAAGATAAAGAGCAGTTGAAACTCTACCTCTGCACACCTGCCTCATACCTTATTCCCTTCTGATAGTTCTTCTTCCTGTTTCCCCGTGGTTGGGGATATGGACCTGCCTCCCCAGGCACCTGGGGCTCCGGAAGCCCCCCTCCCGACCCCTCTCCTTCTGGTATTAATAAACAGATGACTCTTATTGATTTGCACACCTGCTATAAACCAGGCACTGCACCTTACAAATTGTCTCAAATTCTTAACCCTCAAACTGGAAAAGAGCTGTAAGCTGAGTGCCGTCTGAATATCTTTCTGCCTTTGTTACCGAGAATCGCTTTCCTCCAGTGTATTTGCAGAAAGGGAATTGGTCTCTCAAGTCCAAAGCCAGTCCAGGCTTCAGCCCTTCCTCTGCTTTCACCTGCTCAGCCCAGGTCTTTGCTGCCTCCAGTGGGGGTCCTGGCCTACGTTCTGAGGCGGCTGTCATCCTCCCTTCAGTGTGACACCGACAGCGGCCTCAGGGGTGCAGTAGACAAAATAATGGCCCTGAAGAACACCCATATCCTGGAACCTGCGAATGTGTTACCTTACATGGCAAAGGACTTTGCAGACATGATCCCGTTAAGAGCGTTGAGATGGGGAGATTATACTGGTGAACATGGTGTAATCACAAGGGTCCTTATAAGGGAAAGAAGAGGGCAGGAGAGGAAGTCAGGGAAGGAGATGTGCAGATGGAAGCAGAGGTCAGGGGGAAGTGAGGAAGGAGTGACAGACACAGGCAGTCTTGAGAAGCAGAAAAGAGTAAGAAAACAGGTTCTAGCCTCGAGTCTCCAAAAGGAACACAGATCTACCAACACCTTGACTTTAGGTCTCCTGACCTCCAGACCAGCAAGATCATAAATTTGTGGGATTTTTAAGCCACTAACTTTGTGGTACTTTGTTACACCAGCAACAGAAAACTGTGCAAGGGATGATGCAGGGAAACTATACGTGTCTTGCCCTTGGTTCTCTACCTCTAACACACATGTAAAAACCACTTCATTGTAAGTTTGGGGATTAGGACAAGGGGGAAAAAGCTGAATATCAAATGCAATTGTTCCCAGAGCCCAACGGAAGGGGGAAAAAAAACCTTAAAAAGTCCCCTCGGGGCGCCTGGGTGGCTTAGTCGGTTAAGCGTCCGACTTTCGCTTAGGTCATGATCTCGCGGTTCGTGGGTTCGAGCCCCGCGTCGGGCTCTGTGCTGACTGCCAGCTCAGAGCCTGGAGCCTGTTTCAGGCTGTGACTCCCTCTCTCTCTGACCCTCCCCTGCTCACGCTGTCTCTCTCTCTCCTAAAAAACAAATAAAACATTAAAAAAAAAAAGTAAAAAAAAAAAAGTCCCCTCATGAGGAGGACTGACCAGTCCAAGGACCATCTTTTTCTTCTTTTCCTCTATAAGCCCACCGTTCTCTTCTCCATGATGAAATTTTTCAGTCAGCAAACATTTACTGAGTACCTACTGTATCCCAGGCACTGTTCTAGGAGAGAAAACAATACAAGCTATCAGAGGGCTTACATTTTAATGCAACCTCCCTTTCATGATGTTCCCACCCCTTACATCACCCCTTACCCTGTACCCCATATAGGATCATCTGTAACATATAAACAACCCAAACAGTATATTTCTCAAAGTCTGAGTTACTCCATGAAGGATCATGCCGTGTAGTTGGATGATTTCCAGAATAATCCACGGTAGGCTTCATTTCCCCAGTTCTTGTTCTCTTTGGGGTCCGCCTGCCAACACAAAGTCAGGATACCACTCATCATTCTTCCTCTGGTATTCTGATCTCCTGCGAGTAACTCTTAGATTACACATGTGTGTACTCACACACACACACCCCAAAGATAAACTGTCAGCCTCCATCTAAATCCATGTTAAGGAGGCTGCCTTCCTAAAGGTAACATATTCTGCCCAACTAATAAAGATATGCCTTTACTTTCTATTATTACTTTCTATTATGCAGAGCAGTCCCAATTCTCAGCCTCTACTTGTAGACTGTGTCCAGGGCCTATGCATCAGAAACACCACCCATCACTGTGCCTTTCTAAATGGAAAGACCTCCAACTGCTACCTACTACCCAGAGGACTGGCAGAAGCTTGTAGATGTGCTTTTTTGATACATTAAGCCACATGAAATTCCTACCCAGGGCTGCGTCTCCTAACAAACTCCGCGAGGAAATGAATCTGCACCCTCTGGCCCCCATCCATAACAAACCCTAAAGAGTTATAAGACTTTTCCTCTTCCAGTTATAGAAGGAACCCCCAAGGGTAAGTACATACTTTTGCTCACTTAAAAAGATCCTCCCCTCTCCTCTTATGGTCTTTTTTAAACAAAAAATATGCAGGCATCATCAAGCAAATACTTTTGATTAAAGGAAATGTTAACTCTCTGGGCATTGAGAATCGCAGAAGGAGGAATTGTAAGCTATTGGTTCCAATTAAGCTTGCCACCATTAGCTATATAACTCTGGTTGCAGAGTAATTATTGTAATGTAAATACTAATATATTGATTATGTGTTTACTTGGTGCCGGGGACTTTACTAAGTTGCATTAACTCATTAGTCCTCACCAGTGAGTCAACTCATCTATCCATATTTTACAGATGAGGAAATTGAGATCACAGGGGGTCAGAAAATTGCTCTAAGGTCATTCTGCTAGTTGGTGGTGGAGCCAGGGTTCAAATATATGTAGGCTTTCCTGCTGGCAGACCCTGATCACTGTTGTATACTGCTGCACTGTGCTTTAACAACCGGAAGGCTGTCCAAAGTGGTACCTTTCCATTAAAGTGGAAAACTTTAAAGTGAAGATAATAGGGGCACCTGGGTGGCTCAAGTCGGTTAAGCGTCCTACTTCGATTCAGGTCATGATCTCACCATATGTGGGTTCAAGCCCCACATTGGGCTCTATGCTGACAGCTTGGAGCCTGGAGCCTGCTTCAGATTCAGGGTCTTTCTTTCTCTCTGCCTCTCCCCTGCTCACACTCAGTCTCTCTCTCTCTCTCTGTCTCTCTCAAAAACAAACATTAAAAAATGGATAAATCAAGTGAAGATAATAAAGGAGGAACGAAAAGACGGGATTCGTGAGCAAATTTGATCACCCTAAGAATGAAAAGTAGACTAGAAGAAACCTGAAGCCAGGAACAAGAAATACTCTTTAAATTACAGCCAAGTGAGCAATGGTAAGTTTGAAAATCTGTGGTTTAGAGTCCACAGTGGTGTAGGGATTGGTGGCAACATTTATTTTCAAAGTGTCAAGGACTTCCACCTCCATTTAGATGCCTTTAATAAATGAGAGTCTAAAATACTCTAAAGAGAATCCCAGCAGAGCCTACAAGCCAAAAATCCTTGGCTTCCAAAATAACGGGGGCTGCCTCCTCCCAAGTTACCATGCACAGAAGCAAAACTTGGCAGAATCTGAAACAAAGGATTTTGGTCTTCTTCCTACCATAGCTTCCACAGAAGGAAGCAAAGCAAACCACTGGGTTACATCTTCCACAGCTCCCGAGCACCCAGACCCGGCCAGGTGCTGCTTCAAAGAGAACCGCGCGCACCCGCCTCCCCCCACCGCTCTCTGCCCTGGGGAAATCAGCCCCTGTAGAGGTAGCTTTAAAAGACCCAAATGCAGGGTGGGATTCTTTTACCCCTACTTCTTTTCTGCAGAATTCTGTTTCTTGAGGATATTTTCCACCTATAATCGAGCTGCTACCCTGACACCATTTTCATTGAGTAATTCATGCTGATGTCACACCGGCCAGGCACCAGGGGAAGCCCTGCTTTTATGGGTTGGCTCTTAATTTAGGAATTTTTATTTTCTGACTTCCCTCCCTTTTTTGCTGGACTCCACTGCTTTTGAGCAAGATGCCTGAGTGGTGAAGTGTTGCCTGCTTTTGAGAAAAGGAATTCCTGCTCGTTGAGAGGCAAATGATTGAGTGAAGGCAAAATGTGTGTCCTGTAATAGTACATCTTAATTGGAGAGTTGGCAAAGAGAGGAAGGATGTGTGGGTCTGGTGTGGGTTCTGTTGCTCATGACGGGGTTCGGCAAAGCCGAGCTGAGAAGGTGGGCTGAGGCGTCACAACCACTCCCTGGTGCCACAATCATGTGTACCTGGGGAGCCAGCCGCCTCCTCCCTGGCACCTGGGCAACCACATTTAACCCACGTCCCCACCTTCCTTCTTCACCTCTCGGCTGTTCTGTGCAGCGAGCCGAGCCGGCAAAGGCGAGCTTGGCAAACCTTGCCTGTAAAAGCCTAATCCAAACAGCATGTCCGCTGAGCTCAGCGGGGTGACTCATGTGCAGTGATGTGTGAGGCCAGCAAGCAGAGATTAGGATCTGGCCCGCCCGCCAGCCTAGCCTGCACTTCCTTTGATCAACTCTGATGGTTTTTAATTCTGCAGAAGCAGCTTCCTGCCAGCGGCAAGCACCTCTTGGTGGAGGCTGGAGCCATGTCTATGCTGACCTACTTGTTAAGCGAGGCTGGCATGTGTGATAGCACAGGGACTGACAGACACCCTGGGCTCACAGCCCACCAGAGCCGAGAGGGGAGCCTCTCTCTCTAAGGTGCCCACCGTGACATCAGATGCTTACTCCTTAGCCAACACCAGCAAGGGCATGCGTGTGAGCGGCCCTGGGTTCTAAACCTGATGCTAGTATTGGTGAACTCACTGGGTAGCAAAGAAAAAGGGGACTCTCTCTAGGGGACTTCTTTTTGTTTTTTTTTTATTTTTGCCTTTTTGCTTTTTGTAAATTGGGGCAGCTCTAAGGACAGTGTCTGGCACAAAAGGAAGCATTCTCTGGGTTCTTCAAAAGTTCTTTTTCACATCTGTTTTGCTCGAGATGGAACACATTCGGAGTATATTACTTTCTTGAACTTTTTCCCCCTGGCGTGACTGGAATATGTTTGTCTCTTAACTCTTCTAAATCCCCTCAATGACCAGTGCCAAGCAGGGCACCTGAAACCAGGTCTCATTCTCTCTTTCCCTCCCATCCCCTATCTCTCTCTTTTCTCAGAAAGCGGACAAGTGATTCTCCACCTTGGCTGCATTTTATAGCCATGGGAAGTGAGAGGGGGTTTTTAAAAAAAATCCCTCTGCCCAAGCTCGACCCTAGAATAATTCTCTCAGAGACTCTGAGGGTAGGACCAGACATCAGCCATGTTTGAAGCTCTCCATGGTGCAGGCAAAGCTGGGAGTCATTGAAATTTTAGGGTCCTGTGGCATCATTCGTAAGCCTTGAGAGTGGTTCTTACCTCCCCATCTCTCCTCCCCAACACCATTCAATTCGAGGCCCTTCTGGAGTCTGGTGTGTACTTTAACCAGGTTAAGTATGATGTTCCATATGGGATGTGATTTTGAGTGATGTGCATATCATAACTGATTCCAAATACATTTGTGGCTCCATAGGTTTTTTTTTCATTTAATAAAAATGTTTGCGTAATTTAAAAAAAAATCTTATCTGGTTGGAATAACTAGTCTACGTATTAACAATTGGTCCATCTGATTAGAAGTGGACAAGTCTGATTTGTCCACTGAGACTTAGAGAATAACCTGAGGAACTGGCATGCAGAATGGATGGGTCTCACCGGGAAGAAGGGGACGGTTCAGCACACAGAACATTGATCAACTCAGTTAAAGTTTCTAGGAGGCAGGTTTGTATGTGGTGGTGACGGATTGTAAGTGGGCTTCCAGATAAAATAAGGACTTTTCGTTAAATTTGAATTTCAGGGGCGCCTGGGCGGTTCGGTCAGTTGAGTGTCTGACTGTTGGTTTCCACTCAGGTTGTGATGTCGCAGCTCATGAGAGAGTCTCTCTCTCCCTCTCTCTCTGCCTCTCTTTCTCTCAAAATAAACAAACTTTAAAAATTTTTGAATTTCAGAAAAGTGACAAATAATGCAATGTTTGAGACATATGCATACTAAAGAATTACTTGTTATTTATCTGAAATTCAACTTTAACTGGGAGTTCTCTGTTTTGTTCACAAATCTGGAAAGCCCAGCTGAGGGTGGCAGGCTAAGAGGAGAATCTTGGCTGTTTGAGGGGGTGGTAGGTCTCACCTGGGTGGTTACTGCCCTCCAGGAGGCATAGGGAAAATGTGTAGACATTTGGGGCTGTCCCAATAACCAGGATTGCTACTGGCATGTGGTGGGTGTGAACCAGATGCCAAACATACTGCAACAGGCAGTTCCAGTGAAGAAGTGTCCCATCTAAAATGCCAGTAGCACCCAGACCAGTCACACCCATTTCACCATTTTACTGAGAATTGACCCTATTACTTTCACATAGTTTCTCCCTAGAAAGCAATGCACTGGTCGCCTAGAGAAGTTCAAAGTGCTCCCCAAGAAAGAAGCAACCAAAGCCTCAAGTACTTGCACCAATGCCTCCTATAGTCCAACCAAACCATACAGCATCCAAGCCTTCGATGCTTACAGTAAGTATTGCCTCCTTCAGGAGGCCTTCCTGAACTGCTCCTATCTTCACTGGTCTGTCTCCTCAATCCCTAAAACCTTTATTCCTCTAATTTAATACTTGAACATATTTCTGTAATAGTTGCATGTGTTCTAGCCTGTGAGTTAGTCTCTCCAATTGGCCTGGGGACATCAGAAAAGTGAGATCAAGTTCTGGGTGACTTTGATCACATTACTGATTTGTTGGTTGGCTTTGCTGTTCGCTATACTTTGCCTCCTTTAAAAACTCTGATGTAGCTGAAGTTAAATGTGCAAATAGATGAGGCAGTTAAAGGAAAGATAAGAAGGGAGATGAGAAACCACAGAGAGGAAAGAGAAGCACAGGAACCGGAGATAAGATAATTTTGTAAATGGATATTAAATTGAAGTCTGGACTCCCTGACAGTCAAAGCAAAAAGGGAAACACAATTGGTTACATCACTCTTATTGTCTGAAAAAAAGGAAGCAATATCAGCTCATGAGGAAACATAATGTTTTTCCTCATGCTAAATTTTAAATTTATTACATAGGTCTTTAAAAGACAGACTCTGAGAAACAAAGCGGATAATGTCTTCCCTTGAGCTCTTTTTTTCCCTATTTCTTATGTTCATTTTGTAACAAATTTAGGACGATACTATTGAACCATGACTAGTGAAAGCATTTTTATAAGGAGCTAAGCTAACATATTCTAAATGTATTGGCTTCCGGTGATCTGATTAATAAAGGGGCACTGAGAAGTTTTCAGTTGCCCAGAGCTTTTATGAAGTTTTTATGTGTGGCTTTCCTAGTAGTTTCTGAGGGCCTTAAGGAAAAGGCGGGGATGCTATAGAAAATAGGCTTTTCGTTAGAGGAAAGAGGGTGCTACCCATAAGACCTTACTCCCTGCAAGCTAGATTCAGACAGTTGGAATTACCCACGCTGCCCAGTAGGTACTTCCCAGCCACATCCCCAGGAAAAGGATAAAGGAAAACAGTGTGTCACCAAGGGCCCACCCCAGGGGAGGATCCTGGAAATGGCTTGAGACCCTGCTTGACGACATGTATCTTCCTTTAATGACTGCTACATTTGGGGATGCATTTGCCTCTCTTTTAAAGGCAGGCAACAAATAATTAGATGACTCAAAAAAGAGTTTCCTTTTTTCGGTTTTATTTGAGGCTTTTTTTTTTAAACCAACTCCCTGATGGGTGGGAGACTAAAACAAACAATAAATAAACCATAGATTAAGCTCCCTCCACCCTGGGCAGCACAGTACCAGGTAGAGGAAACTGTGGCCTGGGGCTTTGAAGGCTTGCTGATTAGCACACAGGTCCCCCCTCCCTCCCCACCCGTCTTCATCTCAGATGTACCAGTTCTTGTGCCTGGTAGCTAACAGTGGCAAAACCAAGATGAATCACCCTATGTCAAGATCCATAGATGATCAAAATACTAAGTAACAGGTCTGGGATGAGAGGTCAAAGCCACAGGTAAAACTCTCTGACACAGGCTTTGTTTGGTCTTTTGCTTTTTATTTTTTTTTTTAATGTTTGTTTATTTTTGAGAGAGAGAGAGAGACAGAGTGTGAGCACAAGCTGGGGAGGGGCAGAGAGAGATGGAAGACACAGAATATGAAACGGGCTCTAGGCTCTGAGCTGTCAGCACAGAGCCCGACACGGGGCTCGAACCCACAAACCATAAGATTCTGACCTGAGCCAAAGTCAGGCGCTCAACCAACTGAGCCACCCAGGCGCCCCTGGTCTTTTGTTTTTAGATGATGGCAGCTTCAATTTCCTTCCTACTGGCACACAAAGGATGGCTAGAGTAGGCAAAGGTGGAGAGCTGCCTGAGCCATGAGGAAGCCTCCCCACCACTCCCTCTCCTCTCCCCACTGACGCTGAAGGGAGAGACAGCCTGGGAGAAGTCTTACCCTCCTTCCCTGAGAGGAGATCAACTGGTTGTGCTGGCTTTGCTCCCTCCTAGGTGCCTGGCTTCTCAGGTCAATGGATACTGCCCTTACTGCTGGAATGTGGGTACTGGACTCATTTCTAACCCTCTGGCAGACCAGCAATATTGATCCTTCCCCTTCACTTGGGATTAGAGGAAAGGGGGTTAGTCAGGTCATTTTTCGTTACGCAGAGTCTGAACTCCTCTTCCAAGCTCAGGACATTTACCACCTTGTGAATCTTGGTGCCCTAAGAAAGAGCCCCAAGGGCAAGATGTTCTCCTCTCCAGTCTCCTTTGCAGCTAGGATGTGGACACACAGCGGGACCTGGCCAATATGGTGCACCTGCTTCCGATGGAATCAGAAGTTACTGGCACCAGCAAACGGGGACAGGGGAGAATCCTTTCTGGAGGATGTTCCAGGGCAACAGAAATATCCAGGCTCATGGTAGTATCCAGGGTCCAGGGCTGAAGGTGAGAGCAGCCTGAGCTGTGGTGAATCACCAGGCAGCAGCCGCGGTGGTATCCTCTCATTTCTGTGCTGCGACTGCTCCTGTGGCCTGGGATATGTCCCTGAGGTCCCGGTCCCTGTGTTTTCTGAGCCTGTTTCTCCAGCCTTCTCTGTGATTCTGTGAGTTACTCGATAGCCTTCCAACAAATTCCTCTTCTGCTTAGATCAGTCAGCGCTGGTCTCTGTTGCTTGCAACTGAGAACCCTGACTCTGTCCAACTGCAACTGGTTTCAGTCAATCGTTTGCAGATGCTTTTTTTTTTTTCCTCCCTCACTGCCTGCATTCTTCATGTCTCTGCCCTCCTGGCAATTCCACAAGTAATCCAGAAAAGGAGGAATAAGCATGCAGAGAATTTGACCGCAGCTGGGAAGTGAGCCAACAGAACTCTGAAGAACGTGAATATTAGATCCCTCACTTTGTCAGGTGGGGTGGACGCAGGATTAAAGAGACAGAAGGCTGTGGGCTGTCCATCATATGCTATTTTTCAACCGACGCTGGGTTTTCAGTGATTACCCGTGGCACTTAAAACTCCCATGAGGGTATGGGCCACGTCTGCCTTGTTTTCTCTAGTACCTAGGTCATACTGGATTCTGAGAAATAAATAGTAGCAAAGCGAGTGATGAGGGAAGTCTGGGGAAGAGAATTCAGGGAAGAGAAGCTTAATATATCCTCAATGTCTCTTTAAAAAAAGAATTGTCTCGACTCTGTGGGAGCCAAAGATTAAGGCCTGTGAGTCGAGCCAACACTGCAGATATTTGGTTGTGTTGACTGAAGAGTAGGAGCCTGGAGCTTTAGCCATCAGACTGTCAAAGACAGAGAGACGACACACTCCCAGGCAGGCAGAGCCTGACTTGGGTATAGCCCAGATAGAATGCCCGTCCTGTTTCTTCTTGGAAGGGGGCCCCAAGAGTACCTGCAAAGCTGAACTGCCATGGCTCTCCAAAAAGAATTTTGAAGCCATTTCAAGTGTGTTGATAGTACGTGGTTGAAACCCCAGAACTGGGTGGAGGTGGGGGGGGGAGGGGATATAGAGTTAGTTTGAATCTAGAAAACCAAGGGCAGGTTTCCCCGTCAGCTACCTTAACCATATAAAGAACTTCGGGACGTCTGTTCTGGTAAGCTGTTTTTAACACTTATATCTGGATTTAGATCCACAGGATGCATTTGCTACACACTGACTCTGATTCTAATTCTTGTCTGTGGCATTAAACCAAGGCTGCCTTACCTTAGGTAAGTCTCTTAACTAACTTGGTCTAAGCTTTCATTTCCCAATTTGAAAATACCTGGTTTTAAATTAGAGGCTTTGGACTATCTCATTCACCAATTTCCTATCTACAAATGTGACCTCTCTGTGATTTCCCTTAAGGACAAGAATCATATGTTCTTCTTCAATGTGCCCTTCTCCAAGCATGGACAGCCTGCAATGTGGCCATGTTCCAGAAAAGCCTAGGCCAGACTCCTCTAAGAACTTTCTCGAGCCAGGACCCAGGGCCAGCAGTGATAAAGTTAGAAGAGGAAGAGCCCTGGCATCCTTTGACCTGTAACTGCAATCTGTAACCAGAACCTTCTAAACTGCTCATAGTGGTCAGGTTTGCTGCTGGAGCTGGACTTCCTAGGCCACGCTCATCTTTAAATTCACATTGAGCAGTAGAAGATGCTTCCAGCTACCACTTCCAATACTGTCTGGCACTGGTGGAGGAGAGAGTCGTGAAATCTCATGCACGCGTATATATTTTTTAAAGCTGTGTTGTAGAGCTGGGTTTTGACATGTGGAATCTGTGACCACTGTTCTTGCTTGGCGAGGGTCCTGGGATGCTTTCCAACCTGGGACTTGAATGGTAAATCATCAGTGACAGAAGACGGGATGGTCATCTTCTGTCCTCTGCTTCTTCCTGGGAAACGGGCAAGAGGCCTGCAGGGAAAAGAGAGAGGGGAAGGAAAACCAGTAAATCCCAGCCCGGGCAGCAGGGAGGAGAGAGAATGGCAACAGACGTAGGCACTCAGCTGCCAGCAAAAATCTGATGCGCTGCATTGCTCCGAGGAGAGGAGGCAAGTCTTCCCAAATCCAGGCGCCCCAACATGATTTCGAAAGCCACACCCATGGGCCCACAGACAGCCAACACTGCTGTAGAACCAGTGAGACACCTTGGGAAGCTGCTCAAGTTTCTGGAGACAACTCTGTAAAAGCTGCCCTTTGTCCCTGGTGGATGCTTTGAATCCCAAGGTGGGGGAGGAGGCGACCCCGCAGCTGCCACCCAGAGCTGAAAATCTTTTTTTGTTGTTGTTTTTGAAGGCAACGTTAATTTCAGAAATTTTGTTCTCAATTTTGTTCTAGGGCTCACAGCCAATTCCTTCTCTCCCACTGGCGGCCAGCAGGGCTGACTGAGCAGGCGCAAAGGGCTTTGATGTCAACAGAGGTAGGCAGGGCAGGCCCCGGTGGAAAACTGTGAAGTCAGCAGTTATCTCCGGCACTCCTCCCTTCCCCCCTGCTTCCCCTTTCTCCACCCATTTCCCCCTCTCAGGCTTCCAGCTTCTCATTTCCCAGGGGACCCCGGAACACATAAAAACCCACCCTCGAAAGATATGAGGGGGCCAGCTCGGGCTCCAGCTATCAAAGTCTGCTCTTTTATTTCCCCCCAAGTCTAAAACAAACAAAGGCGTGCATTCCATACATTTCCTAAGGAAAGAGAGTGAATACAAAAACCTTGTCCTTTGCTCTCTCTCGGTGAAAGCCCAAGAGCCTGGGGCTTCAAGTTTGAAGCCGGCTTCCTGCCTCCTGGGGCTTTAAAAGGAATCAAAAGTGCCTCAGACCAATGCATCTGCTTGGTTTATGGCTCAAATTTAAACCACAAATTATAAAATGATAAATCGCTGTTCGAATCTCTTCCAGGAAAGTCTATGTTGTCAAGATTAAGTTACAACCTCATGGACGTATGAGTGAGTCTTGTTGCTGACTAACTCTCACTCATCTTCCTGCTGGAGATGTTTTTTCTTCATGAACTTTCACTGTTTCTGAATACGTTACACAGAGAAAATCACTGAAGGCTGGGAAAAACATCGGGGACTTCTTAACCCGTGGAGCCTTTCACAGGCTTGATTATGTAACGTGAGACTGCTTTCGTTTTGTGAGAACCAAAGGAAGTTGAAGAAATATCTTTCTTCTTGAGCACTTAACTGCCAGAGAACAGTGAGAAATGGCTTCACGTGGGCAGCCGCACTCTCTTCGAGCTCTAGTTGGAACGTGGAGAGTGTGGTAAATCAAAGCTGCTTTCAGGAATTTGGGTCTTAAAGTATCTGTTCAGTGACTTGGGCAGGATTGCAACATGAATTACTGTATTTCGTCCCCATGAAAATCAATTCTTTGGAATTCTCTCACAGGGCCTAGTCTAGTGGACAGAGGACTGTGACGAGTAATTAGGCCACATGCATGCTTTCCTGTAATGATGCTCCTCTCTGCCAGTGCTTTGGCAGACAGAAGGAGAGAGGAAATACTTGGTTGAGGCACCTACCTGGCCTGGCCCTGGGTCTGTCACACTGACCTCATTTTGATTACCTGAGGCGGCGGGAAGAAAGTCAGCCGTCCATGGTGTTTCTCCGGCACAGTGCCTTGGTTATACAACTTATGACCCGGTTTCTCCAAGGCCTCTCAAGTCCTGAGGGCCGTCAGACCGTGAGTCATAGCATTCACTCCTGAGTTCCTTCTGGTTTATTTTACACCTCAGCTTCCTTGGTCTCTTTCTTGGGGTCCCCGGGCCCTACGTGGCAGTTTCTGTCTCTCTCTTTCTTGAGTTCCTGGGTCCTCGTGGCAGTTTTTGTGTTCCGACATAATTTTACATTATCGCCCGCGCCAGCCCCTGCAGGCTCTGCCACAGCTCCTGTCTCTGCTTTTCCTGAAGTCAGCCTGCTGTCATTACTGCTGCTTTTTCTGGGATACTTCAAATGGTGGAGGGTTTTTTTCCTGTGATTATAGCTCTTTCTTCCAATTTTGACTAGTCTGGCGTCTCTCTGATTATAGCTCATTAGGACTCCTGAAGCTAGAAGGCACTTTTTTTATGCTGTGTTGTTTTTTGTTGTTGTTGTTTTTATTTTTTATTTTATTATTATTATTTTTTACTGTTTGTTTATTTTTGAGAGACAGACACACACACACAGAGCGCGAGTGGGGGAGAGGCGGAGAGGGAGACAGAATCTGAAACAGGCTCCAGGCTCCAAGCTGTTAGCACAGTGCCCTACGCGGGGCTCAACCCCATGAACTGTGTGATCATGACCTAAGCTGAAGTCGGACGCTTAACCCACTGCCCCTTGTTCTTATTTTTTTAATAATATGCATAACTTATTTTTGCAGGGTAGTATAAAGATGAAAACAATAGTGGTCATGAATCCCACATTTCAGACAACTCCAATAGCATTAAGAAAATAATAATAAAAGTCATAAATGTGGGGCACCTGGGTGGTTCAGTCGGTTAAGCGACTCATTCTGGTCCCTGTCATGATCTCATGGCTTGTTGAGTTTGAGCCCTGCATTGGGGCTCTGTGCTGACAACTCAGGGACTGGAGCCTGCTTCGGATTCGGTGTCTCCCTCTCTCTCTAGCCTTCCCTCACTCACAGTCTGTCTCTCTCTCTTTCTCTCAAAAATAAACATTAAAAAAAATAAGAATAATCATAAAAAAAAGAACGTGCCTTCCAAATGAAGGGCACTCAATTAATACAATTCCTGCCCCCTTTCTGTCCCTTCTACTTCTTCTACTCCCTGAGTCCAGCATGACTTATCTGACTCATATGTTTGGAAGAATAACCTAGACATGTTGGGTTCATCTCTGCCGTTTCTTCTTAGCACTGAGTTGCCTGTAAGGAGTGTGCCTTCTGTTCCCGTAGAGGTAGGCAGAACTGGGTGAATGGCTGTTCAGTTCTGGATTTCAATAGTACAAAATGTCTCCCACCTAATGTGAGATCACATATGGTCCCACTTTCAACTTTGCCTTTTATCAGAGATAGTTAGGCCTTCATCTGCTGGTTCTTTGTTTTATTTTTCACTTGGTTCAGGACCAAGCAGGGAAGAAGGCTGCTGTTTACTGGGCCTACCTAGGGTCCCCAAATATTGTTCCTTTATTTGGATATAGCAAAATGTATGTAATGTTTCCTGATGATGAAGGTGTTTCCTGATGATGTTTAGGTGTTTCCAGATGATTGCTTCAACAAACAACACCTCAGTGAACATCTTTGCATGTACCTGGGTGTACTTTTTTGCAAGCACATCAGGGTAAATTCCTTACACTATAGAAGCTAGATCGAAGGTATGTGCCTTTGTGTTCCAAGTAAAGATGGGGAAAAAAGCCTACTTGGCAAGGAGGTAATAAGATAACAAAGAATTATAATGGTGACAATTAACATTGAGTTATTTCTTGTTGTGTTCCGGATTCTGTGCTAAGCACTTTACATATGTTAATGTTTTTTGACCTTATGAGATAGTGACTATTATTATCCCCATCTTACGGTTGAAGGTACCGAGATCAAAATTGTTAGGTAACTAGCTCAAGGTCACAAAGCTTGACCAGTAGCAATGGAATCCAAACCCAGTTTGTGTGATTGCAATCTGACTCCCTGACTAAAGGTGTTGCCCGTGACATAGAGTGGGTGGTAGCCTGGTCTAGCATTTGAAAGTGTGCGAAAAAGCGTTGGTTAAGGGCTCAGCTCACACATGTATACATATATCGTAGAGTGATTAAGAGTATAGAATCTGTAGCCAGACTCCACAGGTTCAAATCCCAGCTTGGCCTCTTACTGTGTGAGAAGTACCTAGGTGTCCTCATCTGCAAAATGGAGATTCTTAAAAATAAAGTTATTCAATATTTGTAAAGCACTAAGAGCACTGCCTGGTATAGAGTAAGTCCTTCATAATTGTTTGTTAAATAAAAGTAATTCATTTATTTTATAATTATTTTCAAGTCCAAAAGCAGTGTGCAAATTCACAATTTAATTACATTAAATAATTCAAATAAAATACAAGTATATGTAATAAGAAGTGAAAGTCCCCTTTCTCCTTAAGCATCTGCCTCCACCTGACCCCATTCAATCCTACTCTTTAGGAGGTTATGGTTAGCGTCTATACTGCCAGACCTTGTTTTGTTTTGTTTTTCATATGTATTTATCTTTATATGCATATAGTTTTATTTGCATGAATATGCCATTGGAAGAGTAGTTTAACATAGTGATTAATAAGTGGATACTGGAACAGACCATCTGAATTCAAATCCCAGTTCATCTATCTACCAGCTGGGTGATCTTAGATAGATTACATAGCCTCTCTGAGACCTAGTTATCTCATAATCTCCACAATGGGGAAAAAGCCAGTACCTACCTTGCACAGAAATGAGATGAGTTAATATATACAAAGCTTTTAAAACAGTGTTTGATGCATAGAAAATCCTCAGTAAGTGCTAAATCTCATAATTATTCCCACATATGTTTTATGGGGACTTCTCTCTCCCTTAACAATACATTTTAAGGATTATTCCACACTAGTATATATAGATATACCTCATTTTGAAAATGGCTAGTATGGTGTTTTATAGTACAGCCACACTGTAGCTTATTTAGATTTGTCCTGATTTGGGTTGTTTCTAGCATGCAGTCTTTTCTCATCTGAGGATAGAGAATTCTATAACCAATCAGCACAAGCTTCACCAGCCATCAGTGTATTTTACTTCTATTTTACTAAGCATGTAAATAGCACTTACTATCTGTTACACAATGTCCTAATCACCTTCCAAATGTTAACTCATTTAATACTCATTATGATGCTACTAAAGTAGGGGCTAACTAATCCCCATATTACAGATTGGGAAATTGAGGCACAGAGAGATTAAGTAACTTACCCAAGACCACAGGGGTAGGAAAAGATAGGATAGGATTCCAACCCAGGCTGTCTGGCTCCCAAGTTCGTACTCTTGACCTCTCTGTCCACACTCTGCACCTCTCTTCTCTGTTCTAAAATCCATGGCATCACTTCAATAAAACCCTGTGCCTCATTGTGTCACATTTTACATCCATCTTGTGAACGGGAGCTTGGCCTCTTTGGAATATACTTAGGACTATACCAGTGCTCTAAAAGGGCAACATTTAAGAGTCCTTAAACTACCAAGAGCCAGTCTTACTAAGAATTGTTCGGACAATAGCCAGCCAGTGTTGAGAAAGTCCTTCAAGTAATGATACTAGCACTTGCCTTTAGAGGCCCCAGGTCTGGGCTTTTGACTCTGCCTCTCTGTGCCACGCTGCCCCACTGAGCAAACTCACAATGTAAGTCAGCAGATGGCCTTAAAATAAACAAACATGTTTGTGTTATGTCCAGTTACGGGACAGTACGTATCCAATTAGGTACTGCAAAACTCATGCAAATAGTCTTTTCTTTTTCCAATTGCTGCTGCATGTGAGTCTTTCACAACTGACCTAGCCAACCCAAATTCCTAAAATGCTGAGGTTCAGAAAGTCTGGTCTAAAGCTTGCTAGTAAAAAATGAAACCCTGTGTCCTGGGTCCTCTGTCACTGCCCCCATCCCTACCCTCAAGCTACTTTAGCTTTTATTATGTTTTAAAAATTTTTTAAATGTTTTATTTATTTCAGAGAGAGAGAGAGAGGGAGGGAGGGAGAGCAAGGGAGGGTCAGAGAGAGAGAGAGGGAGATACAGAATTTGAAACAGGCTCCAGGCTCCGAGCTAGCTGTCAGCACAGAGCCGGACGTGGGGCTCAAACCCACAAACCATGAGATCATGACCTGAGCCGAAGTCGGATGCTTAATGGACTGAGCCACCCAGGCACCCCTACTTTAGCTTTTAGATATGTGTATACTAAATGCCTTTTTCCTTAAAGATATGGGTAAGATATTTCTTTTGGAGTATGTCCAGACAATCCGGCAAATCTATGGAAGCATATTAAAAAAAAATACAGACAAGGAACAAGAAACAAAATTAGGGCAGACTATGGGCCTACCCTCTTTAGAAATCAGTATATCTTTTTAAATGGAAGACTTCCCAAAACTGAATAGGTTTTTAAATTTTTTGCTTTGCTAAGGAAAAAATATGTATTGTAATTTAATATTCTAGAAATGTCCTGTTTTAATGATAAGAGTTTAAGTTTTTATTTCAAAAGTTATTGCTCATTCTAACATATAAAAACCTGCATTTTCCTTTTATAAACACACTTCTATCTCTGGATTCTGTCCTTATAGAAAGGAAGTACTTAAGGCCAGTTTTCTACCTACCCCAATGCTTAAGTTTCAGCTCAAGGAGCTTCCTGTTCTGTTCCATCTGTGAATGTTTGTAGACCTGACAGTTGTGGACAACTCGTTATATTCTTTGAGCCTTGGCTGTGAGTCTAGCCCATACCACTTTAGGAAATATGGTAGAAAATAGAGAATGGGGAGAGCTCTAATGGGGACAAGAAATAGGGGTTTCTCAGGGACTCCTGTCTACTCCTTTACTCTTCCCATCATTCAAGGACACAAAATGTCTCTATCACCCATGCCTAATCCAGCTTCTTTTGCAGGGAGGTACTTGAGCCTTGGGATGGGACCATGGACTCATATTACCCTTAATTACAGTGCATAAAGCTGGAGATGAGATACAAGAAACTATATCCTGGCAGAATTGCTAAGACCAAAGGTAGAACTTTATTGAAAAAGAAGTGATCCACTTTTCATTAAAAATACCAACCACACATAAAAAGATCAATCACCATGCCCTCCCACACCACTATCATCTGGTGGAAACTGCTCAACTCCTGGCCCCTCCTTAAAAAAAACAAAAACAAAAAAAAACAACTTAGGCCCAACAGTCGTGTTTTGTACATGTGATCCAGCTGTCTGTTTTCATGGCTGATTGAACAAGAAATGGTCACCTGATTCAAGGACAGTCAATCCATAGATTGGCTAGATTCCCTTGACCTGTAACCAGGTATGAAAAGAGACACTGGGTTGGGATGCCTGGGTGGCTCAGTTGAATGAGCATCCAACTCTTGATTTCTGCTCAGGTCATGATCTCATAGTTCATGAGTTCATGAGTTCATGAGTTCATGAGTTCAAGCCCTGCATCAGGCTCTGTACTGACAGTGTGGAGTCTGCTTGGGATTTTCTCTCTCTCTCTCTCTCTCTCACTCTCTCTGCCCCTCCCCTGCTCTCTTTCTCTCTCTCCAAGTAAATAAACAAACTTTTAAAAAGAGAAAGAGATTCTGGGAGAATCAGAGTCCCTTTCTCAGAGAAGTGGTATGAAAGCAAAGAAAGATATTACCAGTTAGTAAGACATAAAGGAGTGTGGTTGAACTATATTCCTGATTATGAAATGCTATGAACACTTGTGAATTTCTCTGGGTGAGGTCTATATTGCCACTTCAAATTGAGAACTAGTTTTTACCACTAGTTTCTCTGAAGCCAGCCCATCATGGTTCCTGATCTTGGGTTCCTGAAAACTCTCGTTATCTTATCATGTATTTTTCTTAACATTCTTATACTTGAGCTAACTGGAATGAGTGCCTGATACTTGTAGCCAAAAAAAGCTAAACTAAAGCATTATCGAAAAGGCAGGCAAAAATAGAGCCAAAATAAAGGGGATGAGGAATCAGGAAAGTCTAAACCAGAAGCAACAGGAGTACATGACTTTGTTAGGACTCTTGAGGTTGCAAATAATATTACTGAGACTAACTGAAGTTGATTAAAAATGAATAAGAAAAAAAATTCAAGTATTCATGTGAAGGATGCTTAGGTAGTTCAAGGGCAGCCAGAATTTTTAAAAACTAGTGTCCGTTCCTCAAAATGTTAATCCATAGGGCTATTACCATATGACCCAGCAATTCCACTCCTATGAAGAGGTATGTGCACACAAAAATGTGTACACCAATGTTTACAGCAGCATTATTCATAATAGGCAAATAGTGGGAAGAAGCTCAAATACCCACCAACTGATGAATAGATAAACAAATTGATATATCCATACAATGGAGTAGTATTTAGTCATAAAAAGAAATGAAGTTTGATACATACTTCAACACGGATGACCCTGAATAAGTGACAGAAGCTAGACACAAAAGGCCACATATTGTATGATTCCATTTACATTAAAAGGCTAGAATAGGCAAATCCATACACTGAAAGTAGTATAGTGGTTGCTAGGGGCTGGGCAGAGTGGGGAAGGCTAATCGGCCTGGAGTTTGTTTGTTTTTTTTAAGATTTTATTTTATTTTTTTTAATTAAAAAAGTTTTTTAATGTTTATTCACTTTTGAGAGAGACAGAGCGCAAGTGAGGGAGGGAGAGGCAGAGAAAGAGACACAGAATCTGAAACAGACTCCAGGCTCTGAGCTGTCAGCACAGAGCCTAATGTAGGGCTCAAACCCATGAACCGCAAGATTATGACCTTAGCTAAAGTCAAATGCTCAACCAACTGAGCCACCCAGGTGCCCCAAGATTTTATTTTTAAATAATCTCTACACCAGTGTGGGGCTCAAACCCATGACCCCAAGATCAAGAGTTGCACACTCCACCAAATGACCAAGCCAGGCACCCTTGGAGTTTCTTTTGTAGGGGATAAAAATGCTCTGGAATTAGATAGTGATGATGGTTCAGTACCCTGAGTATACTAAAAGCCACTCAACTGTAGAGTTTAAAAGGCTTGATTTTAGGGGAGCCTGGGTAGCTCCATCGGTTAAGTGTCCAACTTCAGTTTAGGTCATGATCTCACAGTCCATGAGTTCAAGCCCCACACTGGGCTCTGTGCTGACAGCTCAGAGCCTGGAGTCTGCTTTAGGTTCTGTGTCTCCTTCTCTCTCTGCCCCTCCCTTGTTCATGCTCTGTCTCTCTGTCTCTTTCAAAAATAAATAAACATTTAGGGGTACCTGGGTGGCTTAGTCGGTTAGGCGTCCGACTTTCGCTTAGGTCATGATCTCGCGATTCGTGGGTTCGAGCCCCGCGTCGGGCTCTGTGCTGACTGCCAGCGCAGAGCCTGGAGCCTGTTTCAGTCTGTGACTCCCTCTCTCTCTGACCCTCCCCTGTTCACAATGTCTCTCTCTCTCTCCTACAAATAAATAAATACATTTAAAAAATAAATAAATAAATAAACATTTAAAAACATTTTTTAAAGGCTTAATTTTATGGAATGTAAATTATATCTCAATAAAACTATTAGTACAAAATTTATATATATACAAAAACAGAACAAAGCTAAACAAAAAAAGGAGTGTCACAAAGTAGAAAGCCAGAAACCATACAATTCCCTCTCTCTCTCCCCTCCTCACTCCCACTATCATCTTCTACCCTGTGGACATTTGCTTCATTCTTGTCTCTTTATAAATCAGCTTTCTTATCTTTTTCAGAAATGCGTATAGCAGACAGACCATGAACATTATGGTTCAAAATTTGTATGTCGTGACAGAGATCACCTATGTTTTCCTTCTGGGCATACAACCAGACTACATTTCTTAGTATTCCTTGCACTTAGATGGGATCATGTGATGAGTTATGGCTTTTGGAATGGGGGCAGAAGTGATTTTTCCAGGCCTGACCAACTAAAAAAACCTACTCTGTACCCCCCTTCCTCTCCCTTTGACTAAAGCCTTAGAGAATAGAATGGAAGAAGCCTGTGTACTTGATAAAATTTGTGGAGCAAAGCATTTCCCCATCTCCATCTACCTACATTGAAACTGTGATATTACAGAGAAATAAACTAAAGCTCCTAAAATTTGGAGATTGGCTGTCATAGCAGTTAACCTAATCTGACCATATAAGTTTTCTGTTTAAGAGACTATCCCAGATTGACTGGCTGGCTCTCAATTTCTATTTCAATTTCAATTTCAAATCTGTAGGTAAGAAAATTATGTTGGTAGTTTCCTACTAGTTCAGTTAACTGAAGCCAGGGCATTAGGTCACAGAATATAACTATGGTTCCCTAGGGGCCTACTTATGTAAATGAGCAGCATTTCTTAATAAAAAGATATCTACCATGATGGTCAAGTAGGAGGGGTCAGTGTGAAATATAGAGATAAAATTAAAATGCCTACAGTGGCTTTTTGTTTCTGTCCCCAACACATTCATAGATACACATATGGAGATGGATATAGATACAGAAATAAATGATACAAATATATTCTAGTTCCTAATTCTAAAAGTAAAGTTCCTTTCAATTTGGGGGGAAAAATCAAGTCACCATTTTCTTTCTTTCTTTTTTAATGTTTTATTTATTTTTGAAAGAGAGAGAGAGAGAGAGACAGGGTAGGGTCAGAGAGAGAGGGAGACACAGAATCTGAAGCAGGCTCCAGGCTCTGAGCTAGCTGTCAGCACCGAGCCCAAGGTGGGGCTCGAACCCACGAACTGTGAGATCACGACCTGAGCTGAAGTTGGACGCTTAACCAACTGAGCCACCCAGGTACCCCTCAAGTCACCGTTTTCTTTCTTCCTTTACTTTTCATTTCTTCCCTTCCCCCCACCCTGTGAGGCAATACAATATAGTAGCTAAGAGTGGCTAAATCTCTAGAATGGGACTACCTAACTACAGTCTTGCTTTCCCACTTTCTGACTCTGGGACTTCGGGCAAATTCTTTAGCTGCTCTCTGTCTTAATTTCTCCATCCACATGGGGATATTAATGATAGCATTTGCCCTAGAGGAGTCTCAGGAAGATTAATAGGTTCACATATGCTTAGTCCCTGGTGTAGTACCTGATACATAGTGAGAGCTTGTTTACTGTTCATTGTTATTATTTATCTGAAACTGCATTCCAAATTTCTAAACTATTTTCTTACATGTACTAAGGATGGAAGATGGACTCTGTCTTTAGTGACAACTGCTTTTATGTTCTTGTGGTTCCCAGAGAAGTGGCAACCGGTTGTTCTCCGTGGAGTAATGCAAATGCAGATGTTTTAGGTGGGGATGCTGAGGCTTCTGCTTAATAACACCAAGAGCCATCTTTTATTGGGGGCAGGTATACCTCTGTCCAGATTATTGCAGTGTCTCATTTTCTCTGTTGATGATCAGAAATAAGAAGTTGGGGCCCCAGGACTTGGGTTAAGAGTGCCAGATGAGAGCCCCATCCAGGAAAGTGGGGCAGGTTCCAATGCCCCAGTGGCAGGCTGAGAGCTAAGGGGAGGGACTGCTCAGAGGGGGCCCCTGGAAAGGGCTGTGTAGGGGAACTTTAGAAGCAGTGATATCCGATATCCACCTTTAAGTTTTATTTTTCTGCACTGTAATTCCCTTATGTATTCCTCAAGACTTCACAAAGTTTGCTGAAATTGCAGCCTTATGTTAGCTGTGTCTTGGGAAATAGAAAGGTTTTCCCATTTCATGGTAAGGTAGGTTAGAGAGTGACGGCCAGCTGGAAAAGCCATTATGAGATATCCAGGGGTGACTGGAGAGCAGGTGACCAGTGGAAACCAACATAGATTGTGGAATATGTAAGCACTTGCTGGAGATTCTCAGAAATACCTGGAGAGAAGATCAGACTTCCTGCAGTCCTACAAGATGGAGAGTAGAATTATGATATGTGAAATGAAGGTAATCTAATAAGATTGGAAAATCTGGAGAATTTCTCTCTCTCCATATATATATATATATATATATATATATATATATATATATAACAAATGTATGATGTGTGTATACAATATATATCTACATTGGGCTTATAGTATATACTTTTCCACTTTATATCGGGAGTCTTTCTTAGTATCCCTAAATATTATTCAAGTACATAATAAGTATATAATGAATAATGGCCTTTTAATACTCTGTGGTGTGATTATGCTATGATTTATTTAACAAATTCCAACTATTGGACTTTTTTTAGTTTTTCACTTTTGTAAGTAACACTGCAGCAAACATTCTTATGGAGTCTTTTTTGGATATTAAAAGATTATTTCTCATGATAAGTTCTCAGGACTGAATTTTCTGTAGCAAATGGTACAGTCTGAGGCTTGTGACAGAAACTGACAAATTGCCCACTGGCAAGATCATACCCAGAAGGACTCCATAACCACCATGCCCCCATACTTCCAGAATTGTATGAATGTCCATTTCACTACATCTATTTCGGGTAACTTGCACATTCGGGGGTTTAGCTGTGCTCATTTAAAGGTGCTGTACATGACAGACACAAGAAGGCATTTGCTTGTTACCAAGACATTTCACCAAGAAAATATGTCTCAATTTCTATGTCAAAAGAATTGTCTTTCTTTACCTTCACAGTAGTCTTTCTTTAGCAGGAATGGCTGAAGAAACATCAATACTCCTACAGAGAGAACACATTAGCTTCCCTTAAAGGGAGCTTCTTAATTCTCCCTTCTTTCTTTCTTTTTTTTTTCCCCTGAAGTCTTGGTCACATTTTATTATTATTTTTTAAATAGTTTATTGTCAAGTTGGTTTCCATATAACACCCAGTGCTCATCCCCACAAGTGCCCTCCTCCATGCTCATCACTCCCTTCCCCTCCCCCCCACCCCCATCAGTCCTCAGTTTGTTCTCAGCATTCAAGAGTCTCTCATGGTTTGCCTCCCTCCCTCTCCTCAGCTATTTTTTCTCCTTCTCCTCCCCCGAGGTCCTCCATTAAGTTCCTCCTAATCCTCCTATATGTGCAAACATAGGGTATCTGTCCATTGTATAAATATACCACATCTTCTTGATCCATTTATCAGATGATGGACACTTAGGCTCTTTCCATGTTTTGGCTATTGCTGAGAGTGCTGCTATGAACATTAGGGTACATGTGCCCCTGTGCATCAGCACTCCTCTATCCTTTGGGTAAATTCCTAGCAGTGCTAGTGCTGGGTCATAGGGGAGTTCTATTGTTAACTTTTTGAGGAATCTCCACACTGTTTTCCAGAGGGGCTGCACCAGTTTACATTCCCACCAACAGTGTAGGAGGGTGCCCGTTTCTCCCCATCCTCGCCAGCATCTAGAGTTCTCTCATTTGCTCATTTTAGCCACTCTGACCAGTGCATAATTCTCCCCTTTCTACTATGAAGGCAGTGTGAAATAATCCATCTGCTGGTGACATGATTGAGGGAAAATCTTGTCTCCAATTCTCTCAAGTTTACCTCTACACATGGCTCTAGGTAAATGCCTACTTGGTCTTACATAATATATTTACAGTGACCAAGACTTTAAATATCATTATGGGGAATATTGATGGGAAAATGTGACCGGGGAATGGAGATCACTTACAGGACCAGATTGACTTATCTAATGTGGTCCATGAGAACATGAAGAGTTTCAGGGAAGCTTTGATGTTATTGCTTTGAGAGAAACATTACAAATGACATGTTCCCACCAGCTCTCCTGGCTCATCCTTAAGTGCACCCCTCAATTCAAAGGTCACTATGAGCATCTGAGGGTTCCTAGCACCCCAGGTAGTCAGGAGTGTGTAGAGTGCAGTCGACTAGGAAACATCTACCCTGTTGCCGACCCTGGTCCCAAATAAGGAAGTGTGGATCAAGGAAGATATCTATGCAAGCTGTTCCTTTCTCTGACTTCCTTAATTCATGGGAAGTAGTTCTTTGGAAGTAACTAGAACTCTGTTCTGCACTTTAAACACTTGACATTACAATTCCTGTACTGAGCAAATATGAAAACTAAGCAAGAAGTTTAGTTGTATCTCCTGAATTGGGTTTTTTTTTTTTAATGTTGTATTTTATTTTTGAGAGCGAGACTGCACAAGCTGGGGTAGGGACAGAAAGAGAGGGGAGAGAGAGAATCCCAAGAAGGCTCTGTACTGTCAGCACAGAGCCTGATTCAGGGCCTGAAGTCACTAACAGTGGGATCGTGACCTGAGCCGAAGTTGGACGTTTAATTGACTGAACCACCCAGGCGCCTCTGTAGCTCCTGAATTATAATTAAGTCATAAAAAAACCTGGGCTAGTGCTGGACATTTCCTTTTATTTGTTTTTAACAGCATTGTTGCTGACTGCCAAAGTAATGCATGTGCATTATAGAGATAGAAAAAAGTACAAAGAATAAAATCAAAATCACCCATAATCCCAGAACTCAGAGATTAACACTGTTAACATTTTTTAAATACATATTTATTTATTTATTTTTGAGAGAGAGAGAGAGAGAGAGAGAGAATTCCAAGCAGGTTCCGTACTGTCAGTGCAGAGCCCAAGATGGAGCTCGATCCTGTGAACCATGAGATCATGACCTGAGCTGAAATCAACAGTTGAACGCTTAACTGACTGAGCCACCCAGGCGCTCCACCAATGTTAACATTCTTGTAGATATTTTTCACCCTTTTGTCCATACATATATACACATGGAATCATCTCTTCTATAATTCTGAGATCATACAGTATTATTTTGTAATTTCCTCTTTTCTTGTTGTACGTTGTTTTTGATTTTGCACCATTAAAGAAATAAAATTCTTTAAAATTTTTTTAATCTTTTTTAATTTATTTCTAGGAGAGAGAGAGAGAGAGACAGCTTGAGCAGGGGAGGGTCAGAGAGAGAGGGAGTCACAGACTGAAGCAGGCTCCAGGCTCTGAGCTGGCAGTCAGCACAGAGCCCGACGCGGGGCTCGAACCCACAAACCGCGAAATCATGACCTAAGCGAAAGTCGGATGCTTAACTGACTAAGCCACCCAGGTGCCCCTAAAGAAATAAAATTATGAAGCGACTTCTTGGTAGGTACCTCCTTGTACATAGCGCTGATTATTTCCTTTGGACTAATACCTCAAAGTGAAGTTGCTGAGTTAGAGGTAATCACATTTTAAGGCTTTTGATAAATACTACCATGCTTTCCAGAACCGTTGACCATTTTACACAACTATTAGCAGTACATAAGCCTACCTGTTTACCTGCCTCTTCATCTACACTAAATGGTAGTTTAAAAACTTTTGGGATGCTTAGGTGGCTCAGTTGGTTAAGCGTCAAATCTTGATTTCAGCTCACGTCACAATCTCATGGTTTGTGGGTTCGAGCCCTGCATCAGGCTCTGCACTGACAGCATGGAGCCTGCTTAGGATTCTCTCTCTCTCTCTGTCTCTCTGTCCCTCTCTCTGCCCTTCCCTTGCTCATGCACATACATGCTCTCCCTCTCTCTCTCAAAATAAATAAATAAACTTTTTTTTTTTTTTTTAAGAAAAACCACTTTCCCAATTTGATTTCTGGCAAATGGTATCCCTTTCATTTGTATTTGTCAAATGTTTTTGTTCTTATATAGAATTATTGGTGATTTGTATTTCTTCCTCTGTAAACTGTTTGTTCCTGTCTTTAGTTGTGCCTACATTTCTTGAGCTGCAGTTAGGCCAACTTGGTGAGCCTGGTTTTGTGCAAAATCCTGGATAACTGAGACTGGCAATTGCTCCGCACTGAAGAGAAGATGGTTTTCCCACTCCCTTGACCCTGGGAAGCTCCCCAGGGGCTTTCCCACAGGAATAGCTTCTTGCCTTGGTGTGAGAGTGGCCTGTCATATGCTGTTGACTGTGTGCTCCTGGGTCACATCTTGCCACACAGGTTAGTGCAAAAAATGCTGCCATTTTGAAATGAAACTTTCAGGTCTGACTGTAATCTCATATCATTCATAGATCCTCCCAAAACTTCAGCCTTCACAGTTTAAATTGAGAAGATGTGGCTAGGGGGGCCTTATCTGGAAAGGACCGTGAGGTAATGAGGTAACCAAGAATGAAGAGCCCCTATTGTGTTGGGAGGACGTTGTTGATGCCATCACTGGTCTACGCAACTGGCAATGCTCTGTTATTATAGACCATGCACACCTTGACCAAGCACTCAGTGTGGGCAAAGCCAAGCTTTAGGCTAGAAGGAAGGTGAAGAAAGATACAAAAAGCTCTTGACCACCTACACAGAGGCACACATACGTGCACACACATGCATTCTGTTTGCATGCACATCACATAAAATCGTCAAGGAAAGAAACTAAAGGGAATGACATGATCAAAAGCAAATTATTCATATTATATTACTTCCTGCTTTCTCTAAAATAATTTCTGACTGCCTAAAGGCAAATTAGTGCAGTAATACACATACTGTTCACTCCTCTGAAGGACCTATAATAGACACTGAAAGACTGCCTCCCTTAAGTCTGTAGGCAAAAAGGAAACTGCTTCTTAAATGCATTGGAAAGCCTTGATGTGCTTTAATTATATCCATGAAGGAGCATACACTAGGGGTGGGAAACATCCAGGTCTTTAATCTTCTTACTATAGTCCAAGTGTTTCATTGTACTTAAGAACCACTTAGACTTCTTATACTTCTGGTTACAATTTATTTATTTTTTATTTTTTAAGATTTTCTTTTCGGGATGTGCCTGGGATGGCTCAGTCAGTTGAGCATCTGACTCTTGATTTCAGCTCAGGTCATGATCGCAGGTTATGAGATCAAGCCCCATATTGGGCTCCGCTTTGAATGTGGAGCCTGCTTGGGATTTTCTCTCTCTCTCTCTCTCTCTCTCTTCCCCCTACCTGCATTCTCTCTTTCTCTCTCTCAAAAAAAAATTTAAAAAAAATTTTAAGTAATTTCTACACCCAAGTGGGGCTTGAACTTACAACCCTGAGATTGACTGAGCCAGCTAGGTACCCCTACAATTTATTTTTAAAATACCTGTTCTTTACTCATAGACTTGTGACATTTGGAGAGAGAATAATTTAAAATAAAAATAAAAACTAAAAACTTTATTTTAAATCACAATTTTAAATCAGAGGCCATTTTACCTTTATGCTTTTATAATATTTCTTTACAATCTTTTGATATTATACTTGGTCATTTGGTTACTGGGTTTAAATTTTGGTGTTTTAAAGGACCATAGCATAGTGAATATATAAAAATGTACAATTGTGATATCATCTGATGGTATACCTGAAATTAAGTTTCTAGTTACTCAGACTTTTTTTTTTAATGTTTATTTATTTTTAGAGACAGAGACAGAGTGTGAGCCAGGGAAGGGCAGAGAGAGGAGACACAGAATCTGAAGCAGGCTCGAGGCTCTGAGCTGTCAGCACAGAACTCAATGCGGGGCTTGAACTCATGAACTGTGAGATCATGACCAGAGCTGAAGTTGGCACTTAACTGACTGAGCCACACAGGCACCCCGACTCAGACTTAGTTTTATCAGGTCATCTGTAACAGCTTGTTGAAGTTCTACTGTCGTATGAGAAAAAATATGTTCCTCTGTGTGGGACATAAATTAGTCGAAGAAATAGTATTTTCTGAGGACAATAAGAAATTAATGTGGATGAGGAATTGTTTTGTAAAGAATGGTAATTATATTAGCTTATCATACAAACAGACTGAATAGTGGAGCCTAGCGGATAGTAGTGTGGGGTGGGGAAGAAGCAGCTAATAGGTAACTAGGGGAGAGTCTAGGAAATCAGGTTCTCCAGCTGAAGGATGAAGGAGGAAGGAGGGGAGAGGACTTGATAACCCTGGCTTGCAAGCAAACTCAGGTACCCCCAGTTCTAGAAATGTGCCCCTTTACCATTCTTCAGTTCAAGTTAATTTTCTGCTTCTGCTCTTCTTTGTTCACTGAACACATATTTGTTGAGCACTTGCCATATGCCAGGTACTTTTCTAGGGACTGGGAATAACAGCAAGACAGACAAAATCCTTCCAGACTTCTTTAAGTGTTTTATTTATTTCTGAGACAGAGAGAGAGCGCTCTCTCTGGGACACATGATCCAAAGTGGGCTCTGCACTGACAGCAGACAGCCTGGTGCAGGGTTCGAACTCACAAACCTTGAGATCATGGCCTGCGCTGAAGTTGGATGCTCAACCGACTGAGCCACCCAGGTGCCCCAACCTTCTCTAAACTCTAGCCTATATTTTCTCCTCTGCTTTCATACTACCCTCTCAGTCTTCACCCCCCTATAACCCGATATCCTTTCCCATCATCATGATAAAGCAGCTCTCTAAAAGACCAGTGACCTTCTAATCACTCCAGCTAATGCCCCTTTCTTAGTTCTTATCTTCCTTAGACCCTGTACTATTTAACATCACCTGATTCCCATCATTTTTCTAAGTCTTGGCTCCCTTAGGTTCTATGATACAGCACTGTTTTTAATTCGTTTCCTACAACTGTTGCTATTTTTTCCCAGACTCACTCTCTTGCCTCCTAAGTAAATTTTGGTGGTCCCCCAATCCTACACTCTGCTTATTTCATTTTCTCTCTCTCTCAAATCTTTTCCCTTGATGATTCCTCACGACTTAAATCTTTGGCTGTCTTTAGAAATATCCTAAATCCACATTCTCAGACCCAGCCCTCTCCTTAACTCTAACCCCACATTTCAAACTGTGTGCTGGAGGCTTCCATCTGGGGATGTGGGCATGATGCTAGCATGATATGTTTAAAAGTAAAAGCAGGGGCGCCTGGGTGGCTTAGTCAGTTAAGCGTCCGACTTTCACTCAGGTCATGATCTCGCGGTTCGTGGGTTCGAGCCCCGCGTCGGGCTCTGTGCGGACTGCCAGCTCAGAGCCTGGAGCCTGTTTCGGAGTCTGTGACTCCCTCTCTCTGACCCTCCCCTGCTCACGGTGTCTCTCTCTCTCTCTCCCCCCTAGAAATAAATAAAACATTAAAAAAAAATAAAAAAAAATAAAAGTAAAGGCAGTGTTTGTACAACTCGGGCTTCTCAACTGCAAACAACAGAAACCCACTCTGGCTAACTCACACAGAAAATGAATTCACCGGGAGGATATCAGGTGGCTCACTGGGTCGACAGGGAAGCCAGAGTACCAAGCGTGGAAAACGGGCAGGAGCCCAGGCAGTCTAGGGCACAGAGAGCACAGCCAAATTCACCCCACAGGAGTCTGTTGAGGACGCTGCCTTGGAGCTGGCTGTTCCTCCTTTCCCCCGCCTCCCCCACGATCAGGGCTGGACTTTGATTTCTCAACTGAACTTCCAGTGTGGTGCCTAACTGCTAGTTTTTGTGTTATTCCCCCCAATTTAAAAAGCTGAGCTGGGGCTTCTAGTTGGTCAAAGTCGTGCCAAAAGTGACCTCGAATTCTCATCAGTCTCCCACGAAAGGAAAGGAGTTCTGACGCAGGCCAACAAAAAATGCAATTAACCACATTTTCTTTTCTAGAATCACCTCATTTCTTTAAGTTGCCACTTGTATTTAATGCTGACGTCATTTTCTCCATCACTAGGAACTGCACCTCAATAATCTTCTTTACTCCTGCCTCTCCCTTGGCTTGTGAGGCAGTCATCCAGGTCTGTGAGGGTGTTGTTGTTTATTGTGCATTCATTTGTTGTTTTCTTTCACACTCTTCTTCTTGGACCTTTCTGTAGCTACCCCTCCACTGCAGCAGTCTCCTAATTGCATTCCCCACTTTCAATGCCTCATCCAGTTTATCCACCCACAGGTTAATTTTTCTGTGACAACACTTTGATCATATCGCTTGCTGCTAAAACTACATTGTTGATAGATGTCTCAGCCTGGCATCCAAGAATCTGCACAAGAATCCCAAGGAGACTAAGAGACAAACTGGGGTGGTGAAAAATGTTTGACCTTCAGATACAGATTGACATGGGTTCAAACCCTGATTTTCCCACATCCTAATTGTATACTCCTGAGGCTCATTTTTTTTTTTTTTTTGGTCTGAAATGGGGGTAATAAAACATATTGTCTAGGGCATTCAAAAGTCAGCTCTTTGAAAGTCAGAATGGTGTTGTTATAATTTGCATCTAGGTTGCAACATCAACTCACAGATGCTTATAATAGACAATATTCAATTACAGACCTGTCTGATTCAAAACCTTAAGTAGGCTGCCATCAATGTGGTTTTAATGCAGGCAGGTTGGGATCAGTATTCTACATGTTTTGGGGGCTGGCAATCTAACCATCATTTATAGCGTTGTTCCTGATTTCAAACAGCTGACTTACAAATGACCTTTTGGAAATATTTTACTTGCAAGTAGAGAACTTCCTGTGTTATTAATTTTGAGTGTTGAATTTCCCTGATTGGCTGCTTTCCACTATAACATTGCTCTTTTAAAGTATTTCCCTGCAGAATTTCAATTTTGTGAGAGGCTGCTATGAACTCCTTGTGGGGAAAAAGCATATACTTATGAGTGGACAGATGAAAATTATTAGTTATCATTTCTAAGGTTTGCCCAACATCCGATAAATGTGGTGAAGCCCTAGCACAAATTTTGAAGCTGGTTCTACAATCTCAAAAAGTTTAAGCCTCACTTCACGGTATAAATCCTTGGTTGGCACCAGGAAAATTTAACTCCACAGTTCAGGCAGGTAGTCCTCTCTGCTAGTTGTGAATGGCACCCTCAGAACTATCAACATTTACTTGTGTGCACATCCGTTCGCTCACTCATGCATCCACACAGCAAATCCCCCTAAGTGAGGCAAGTTTGGCCATCCCCACAGGATAGATTTCATTCACCTAAGTGCTTGCCAAGAATTTACAGGACTGCTAATTGCTTGATTCTTTTCTGAGGTCAGTAAGACTGGAAAGTCTTAGGTGAAAGATAGCAATCATGCCAAGATTAGTAAAACAGTTATTTAATAAGCATGATATTTTAAACCAGTCTCTACAGATACAGTTTGTGGGTGAATATGAGAATTAATATGTGCTGCAACATATTTTCTTTTTGTTTTTGCATCCTTAACGGTTTTTAAAAATGAACACTTTTATGATATTATTGAAATAATATGAAAGTAAAATCCCTTATATCTTTCTCTACCTTTGCCTTCGCCCACTCAATGTTATTTCCTACAGGCAGTTACTTTTTAACAATTTGGGGTATATCCTCCAACACTCCTTGTTTTTTTCCCTTGCAATAATCTTAAAGTTATCCCTAGGCATTCTTTATGGTTAGAAGCTAGAACAACACTGCCATTTAGCCTCTTACAGATTTTGGAACTTTTTTGTACACTGCTTATGCTAAACATAGAAACTTTTTTTTTCCAAAAGAAAAACATTTAAGTTTTTTTCTTTATAATACTTATGCTCACACAATTCGATGACTATTGAATTTAGTCTTTAAAATAACATTAAGGCGGGGCGCCTGGGTGGCTCAGTTGGTTAAGCGTCCAACTTCGGCTCAGGTCATGATCTCACCAATGATGGGTTCAAGCTCCACGTCTGGCTTTGTGCTTCCAGCTCAGAGCCTGGAGCTTGCTTTTGATTCTGTGTCTCCTTCTCTCTCTGCCCGTCCCCCAGTTGCACTCTATCTCTCTCTCAAAAATGAATAAATATTTAAAAAAAATTTTTTTTAAATAACATTAAGGCAACAAGGGGCACCTGGGTGGCTCAGTCGTTTAAACGTCCAGCTCTTGATTTCAGCTCAGGTCATGATTTTGCAGTTTGCAGAATCGAGCACCGACAATGCAGACGGAGCCTGCTTGAGATTCTCTCTTGTACTGTTTCTATCTCTCTTTCAAAATAAATAAACATGAAAAAAATTTTAATAATAAAATAGGGGCACCAGGGTGGCTCAGTTGGTTAAGTGTCTGACTTTGGCTTAGGTCATGATCTCATGGTTCGTGGCTTCAAGCCCCCCATTGTGGGGGCTGACAGCTCACAGCCTGGAGCGTGCTTCGGATTCTGTGTCTCCCTTCCTCTCTGCCCCTCCCTCACTTGTGCTCTGTCTCTGTCTCTCTCTCAAAAATAACTAAACATTAAAAAATAAAATAGAATAAAATAATAAAATTAAACGAAGTAACATTAAGAGAATGAAATAAAAGGAGTGGAAAGCCCAACACACTTTCAAACACTAAAACCAAACAGGGGCGCCTGGATGGCTCAGTTGGTTAAGTGTCTGACTTTGGTTCAGGTCATGATCTCACCATCTGTGGGTTTGAGCCCTGCATTGGGCTCTGTGCTGACCGCTAGCTTGGAGCCTGTTTCAGATTCTGTGTCACCCTCTTTCTCTGACTCTCCCCGGCTCATGCTGTCTCTCTCTCAGAAATAAATAAAACGTTAAAAAATTTAAAAAACTCCACTAAAGCCAAACAAAATACACTTCATTATTCTTGACTGACACTTTTTCCCCCCTAAAGGTTGTTTTATTGTAAAACAACGAAGACAACACTTACATGAAATCATTTAAGTAATTGATTCTGTCAAACCTTTAGAAGGATATCTTTTGGCCTTGGCATCAACCAACTGGGAAATAATGTTGCAAGAATTCAAAGATAGGGGGTAAATTCTGGGCTGGGCCTTTTGGTCACTTAAGGAACCAAGTAGAACCTTCCTCTTCCTGGGAATGTCCCACTTTTGAAAAAGAACAAACAGGTAAAAACAGCAACATTTAAACAACTCAGTTTTAAACATTATTACTTCATAAAAAATTTTTTTTCCTGTTTCTTGCCTCCATTTGGTATTGGAAAAAGTTTTAAACATCATGAAACTGATCTGGCTGTAAATGGAGATAAGGTACCAAAACAAAGTGAAATGAAAAACCCAAAGGCCAAACAGAAAACCCAAAGTAACCCTCAAGTTTGGTCTTGGGGGTTTACAGGTCACAAGAATAGTCAACTCAAACCCCATGCAATGTGACTCCTTGGAGAGCTGTTGGATCCACAGCAATGACACAGGGGACTGCAAACAACGTATTCTTGACTGACAGTGAGAAAGCAAAAGTCAAGAAGCCAAAAGAGTTTATAGTTACCTATCAAGGTCATCTAGCCAATAAGAGCAAAACAAACAAATCGGTATGGGAATCTTTCATTTTTCTTGAAATCTTAGGTAAAGGCTTTGACAGTAGGTATTGTGTGTCTTTAAAAGTATTCTGAAACTGCTTCCTCCATAAGCTCATAGAGGGGAAGGTAACTATGCACAGAGTCAAGATTCTACGTATGAAGAGAATGTTTTAAACTTGTATGATTTGATATAGCTATACTTGGCCTTTGCAGTAATTGGATTCCTGAAAATGTATATTTTACATTTGACTGAATTACATTGCACTTGAGGGGCTCAAAGTGAGGGAGACGGGAGTTCTATATTGAAAATAATCTAAAGGGGAGCCTGAGTTGCTCAGGTGGTTAAGCATACAACTTCGGCTCAGGTCATGATTTCACAGTTCATGAGTTTGAGCCCCACATTGGGCTCTCTGCTGCCAGTGCGGAGCCTGCTTAGGATCCTCTGTCTCCCTCTTTTTGCCCCTCCCCACTCTCCCACTCTGTGTGTGTGTGTGTGTGTGTGTGTGTGTGTCAAAAATAAATAAATTTTAAAAAAGAAAATAATCTGAAGATAAATCCTTTGAAGAATCTAAATAATTATCCAGTAATTGGTAATTGATTATAGAGTATATTTGGATTTTTATGTGTGTTTGTTTGATGATAATGTACAGCTCTATTTTCATTTTGAGGGATTTATGTTCAATCTTCCATTTTATTATGGCATTATTAAACAGTTTGTCAGATCTAATTTGATAAATGTAAAACAGAAAAATGCATATTGGCTGCTTTAAAACAGTTGGGCATTGGTTGTTGAACTAATGTATTCAGATTGACTAGTTTTCAGAGTTCTTCTTTATTTGTCCACTATTAATAAATATTTATTGACCAGCTTCTTGGTAATAGACCCTGAGTATACAACCATTTAAGCAAAAACAGACAAAACACAAGCAATAATAACAACAGCAGCTAATACCATGTACTTACAACATAATGGCCCCTGTGCTGAGGACTCTATATGTATTATCTCATTGCATCTTTTCAATAACTCTAAGAATTAGAAATGGTATCATCTTCATTTTACAGATGAAAACATTGAGGCACAGAGAGAGCGTTACATAGCTACCAAGTGGTAGCATTAGGATTTTAATTTAAATAGTATGGTCCCAGAATCTGTGCTCTTCACCAGGGGGATGTACTACCTCCCCTATAGTCTAAAAGCTCTCACTATGGTATATAATATAATGGGTGGGACACTTATTGAATAATCATGGAAGACAAAGAAAAATTATAACTCTGATAAGAGATATGAAGAGAAATATAGCAGGAACTATTTGGCTAGCTGTCACCAAAATGTTTCTCCTTTCCCTCTGTTTACAAAATTAGGCTGTACTTCCTAGCCTCCTTTGCATTTAAGTATGTTCATGCAACTAAGATGTGGCCCATGGAATGTGGGTAAAAGTGACAGGCAGACTTCCAGGCCTTCCAAGCTTCCTGACTGATCCTCTATGTTGTTCTATTACTACTCATATTCACTAGCTGAAAAGAATACAGTCCAAGATAGAAGCCTGGGTCCTTGAATGACTTCATGGAGCAGAGTCCCCGATGGTCTGCACTGGATAGTAATAAGAGTGAAAACATTTTATTATATTAAGCTAACAGAAATGTGGGGATTGTTTGTAATAGCGGTTACCTTACCTGGACTAACACAGAAAAAGAAACCTTTAAGTTGAATGCTGCAGGAGGAAAAAAAATAACTAAAACATGTGACCTTGAATTCGTAATTAGGTTGGAGATGGTGTAAGAACAAATTTTGGAGGTAGAATTACTTGATAGCTTTGTTATGTCATGGCAAAAGATTCGCTACAACTATTGCCTGTGCAGCTCAGGAGGCTTGGATTAGCCCCCCCCCCCC
>NW_027531896.1:3739404-3743255 GCF_008692635.1 Crocuta crocuta | reverse complement strand
TCACCCCCCCCCAAAATTAAACTCAGAGAGAGAGAAACTGGGGAAAGAAAGGAAAGACATAAATCATACTTGAGAATTATGTGTAGAAAAGCAGTATGGGTGTGGTTATTGGCACATGTTGCTGACTGGAAGAAAACAGATCAGAAGCCTACCAAGTTTTTAAGGGAATCATGTTCTCAAAGAAATCCTTTAATTATTTGAGTCAGAAATAACTTTTGGATCTCATATTTGCACCAGTAAGAAGTGCACTGAACAGTCTGTAAGGAAGGTGTGCTCCTCAACGCCCTCTTGTAGAATAGCAAAGCCAGGGGCCATGGAGTATAATGAACAAGGAAATTCCTTGGAAAGAAGAGTAAGATTTAAGTGAAGAACTTGCCTTACCCTTCATAATGCTTATCCCAGCATTCTGGTTATGTAGGCATTAAGCTTATCCCAGGATTCTGAAATTACTGTAGACAGATGACTGCTATATTTCTCCTCTCAGTTGTCCTTTTTCTGAATGAGCATTTATTTCATATTTCCTGTCTTTGCCCTTTTATATATATATAAATTTTGGGTTGCCTTCACTAGTTAGGATGAACATGGGCTATTTTTGTAAAAATAAAAGTAGCTAAAACAGAGGCTGATATATCATGGAGTTAATGAAACTTAAGCTCTAAGGGTCTTCTTTCAAGGCTTTTCTAAGGCTCTGGGCAAGTGTGTCTTTCCACTACAATCTCTCCTTTGTCACATTTCCCTTTATGTCAGGCGGTGTTGGAGTGGCGTTGGATAGTTTAGGTATCTGGCTAAGGGAAAGCTGAGCTGGGAATAGATTTAATTTCAGGCTTAATGAGACATACTTACATGGGCTACAGGCACTTACATTTAATGAAATTATTGCTGCCTCTCTTTGTTTAGCAATAGATTCCAAGAATATTCCTATGGGCCACTGCACTGATTCGCCCAGCATCCTGTCGTGGAAGTGGTAGGACTAGGAGTCATAATTGCTATGAGCATATGGCTAGCACTGGAAGTGTGTGGGTCTTGTGGGAGAAATAAGGTTTGAAACATACAAAGCCAGAAGTTAGCCCAGAGGATATTCTAATCATCACATATATGATTTATATTTGGTTCTCATTGATGTCAAACAAAATAGAAGTTTGGTCAGGAATATATACTCAATAATACAGTATGCATAATTTAAAATTCACCATACATTTTATTTATTTTCTTTTTTCTTTTAAATTATTATTTTTAAATATTTATTCATTTTTGAGAGAGAGAGAGTCAGGAGAGAGAGAGAGAGAATGAGTGGGGGGGGCAGAGAGAGGGGGGGTACAGAGGATCCAAACCAGGCTCTGTGCTGACAGCAGCAAGCCTGATGACCTCAGCCAAAGTCTGACGCTTAACTGACTGAGCCACCCAGGCACCCCTATTTATTTTCTTTTTTAAAATGGGAATCACGTGAAATAGAATTCATCACAATTCCTGCAGCAATACTACAAACAACCTGTACTATATATGCAAAGTGGTTTTTTATGCATTCCAACTATATCCCAATAATAAGACTAATTTGATAACCCATCCTAAAGGAAAAACTAAGTTATCTTTTTTATCCTTTCTATTAAAAAGTTATTTAATAACCACTTTCATTTTCATAACACTGATCTCATGGGCTTGGTGTAACACTGGAATAGGGTTAGGTGTATAAAAACCTGAATATAAAACCTGTCATATAGCAGAATCCCTGTAAAAGATGTCTATTAAGAAAAAAGAATTGTTGTCATATGAAGAAATAATCAGAGTATGCAACCAAGAAAATTAGTAAAGAAAAAAATTGGAGTACTGTATGAGTTAATTAAATGTTATATTTCTTGATTTTGTAATATTTGTAGTATTTGTAGGCTTCTTAAAATGTGTACTCTGTTGTAATTTATTTTCTCTAAATAAACCCTCCATTTAACCTAATTTTATATGGTTTTTTTTTTTTTAGAAGGGTCCCATCAATAGTAAAAGCTTCAGGCCCCACAAAATGTGAATCCTTCTCTGAATTAAAAAATATATATCTGTATACTAGTATATCAGTGGAAGTTTTCTTTTAATTGACCTAAGGCAGAGAGTGTAGCATGCAGACATAGAAGAGCAACCATCAGAACTGGGGCTTCTCAAACCTTAAGTGGTTAGGCTTAATAGGAACATATAAAAATGACCATAGTAGGTTAATAATTTAATTTTGAAACAGGAGGAAACTCTGGACACCATTTAGTCAGTAACCTCAATTTATCTTGGCTGCCTAATGGCCTGTCTACACATGGTATGGTATTCAGAAGACATACAGGTCTGAATCCTGTATTCAAAAGGCCATGAAAAGTAATTTAGATTTTTAGGGAGGATTTTTAAAGAGGCACCCCCGAGGGTTGGGAGGAAAAGTATACTGCAACATGGCAATAAAATGTTTAACAATCCTTTTAACCATCTAATTCTAAGTCCCTCTCATTATGATAGTTGCCAACCTATTTCTCATTTTCCTTCTTCGGGCTGCCCCTCTCTCCTGCAAACTGTCTATAATGACTCTAATTCTTCCCTAACTCAGCTCTTAATTATTGTATACATCAATTTAGTTCATGAGCACCTCACAGTTTTCTTTATTTCTCTGTCCACACAGCCAAGTCCCAAGAGGAACTTTGGAAACCACTGGAAGGTCTTTAGAAGGATGAAGAATAGGGGATAGCAGGGGAGAGAGGAGGAGGATGAAGGTTGTGTATATTTACATCCTTTGGTTACAAGTCCAGTCCTTCTGTTTGCAAGTGAATAAATTGAGTCCCAAATAAGTTTAGAGACTCGATGCTCACCTATTTATTGAGTCACATGGAGTTGGCCTGAGAACTCAGGCTTACTTCACTAAAATCGTTTGTTACAGTGCACTAGTAGGCAAACCTATATTATGCCCTGTAAGGGGTTGCTTTGCAACTCTTGGTGCAAAAAACACCAGGGGGAGTAAGGAAGCCTGAGTTCTAGTTCTGCTTCTACCAGGCTCCATGACCTTGGGCAGGTCACATCCTTTCCAAGGCTCAGCGTCCTCCCTGAAGAGGAGGCAAGGGTCTTGTCCAACACTAACATTCCTTGTTTCCAGTTTGTCTTGAGCCTTGAGGTTGTGGCGTTGATGGCCTTGAGTTAGGAAGGCTCGCCCCCATATACCTCCTACTGGGAGAGAGGGAGATCCCGGAGGAAGGGAGTCCTCACAGAACTTGGTTGCCTCCTTGGTGTCCTTGTAGGACCCACAGAGTGACCATCTTTTGTCCGAAGGGTTCTAGACTTGGGCTCCTGGGGTACTCCGTAGGCTCCCTAGGGCCTATGAGAGTCCCTCGACGCTCCTGAGAGTCTCAGGCCCGAGGCCAACCCTTATCGCCATCCATTCGCAACAAGCTTTAAGACCCAAGTCCCAGGCCCTTGGCAGGCCCACTGCGCAAGCGCAGTCACTATTAAAGCTCGAGGCGGCAGGAACCCGAGGCCAAGGCAAGGTGAGAGGGAAGGGTCGGCAAGCACCCGCCTCCGTGTTGTCACGTGGGAGGCGGAGTCGGAAGCCTGACGGCGTGCGCGGGGGCGGGGCTACCGCTGCGCNTCGGTCCGCTGAATGAAGTGCCCGCCCCGCTGAGCCCGGAGCCCGGCGCTTTCCCCGCAAGATGGACGGTTTCGCCGGCAGCCTCGGTGAGTACAGCTGGGGACTCCTCCGGCTTCTGCGCAGGGTGGGAGCCTTGTTCTCTCCACACACAGCCCAGGCCCTGCTCTCCACCCTGCCCCTGGGGATGGTAGTAGTTCCACTGCACATGTTCCCCTCGAGGCTGCCGCCCCTTTACTGGCGCGGGTGTTCT
>NW_027531896.1:3637050-3739267 GCF_008692635.1 Crocuta crocuta | reverse complement strand
CACCCTTCCTATACACTCACGGCTCCCCCCACAGACCCACCTTCAGGGTTGGGGCACCCCTTTCTGAAACCCTGACCTCGCTTCAGGGCACAACATTCCTCCCACTTTCCACATACTGAACTCTTTTTCAGAGTGGAGGCACCCCTCACCCACGCAGAGAGTCCCTTTTTAGGGTAGGGACCCCCATTCCCTCTTCAGGAAGAGGGCACCCCCCCCCCAGTGTTCACTTTAAATTTGGAGGCTGCTTTTAAGTATCTTTCCGTGTCTGCCAACTTCCCTTCTCTCCTTCCACTTCTCTGAACGTTTTGCAGTGGTGGAGAGAACCAGAAGCACTGAAGCATCATTTGCTTCATACAGGAAAGGAAGAGGTGCATCTGTATTGGGGGACCCTCTTTAAAAGAAGAGTGAAAGCAGAAGTATTTTCTGGTTCTGCCAGCATGCTGGGGAGAAATAATCCTGCCTAGTGAATCCATAGGAAAGGGGGCCTCTGTCAGGGAAAGAAAGGATTCTCCATTTTTGGAATATGTTGTCTTTGTGGAATGGAAGAGGTTATTAAGTAGGCTGCAGTATCCTTCCAGTGTTCCCTTTCACCAGAATAAAGGTAGTAAATTTTGTAACTGGCTAAGGGAATCAGAACTAGAGGCTGGTACTCAGTGCCCTATAATCTGTGTCTGGAATTACTATTCTTTGAGGCCATTGGAATCTGGTTACTGTAAAGATTGAGCTCAACTGTTATGATGGTGAGAGAAACAGTTTCTGCTTTGGCTGATTCTGCAGTTATGTGATACCTGCTGCTGGATTTGTATTTTCAGTGTTTTGTGTGGAGGTAGTTTGTATTCAGAAGCCTTTCTTTTGCATTTCTTGGTAATAAGTCCCTGGTTGATGAATGTTCATGGATCAGTGCGTGATCTGGCCATAGGCCATACTTTATTCAGCCATGTTGGGATTAGATGAATTTTTTAAATCTAAAGTAAGAAAGTTAGTCGAAGAGCAGTGGACCCATTACTGGTATTAAATAGTAAAAGGGCCATAATTTTGGCCCTGACCCTCTATGGGGAGAAAAGAAAAACACACATTAGAGTGCTTTGAGAGTGGAAATCCTAAAATAGGAGACAACTGAGTGTTACTCTTTCCTCCCAAAGGCACCTGTTGTCCATTATCTAACCTTTGATGTCTTATAATTCCTTACATAGTGAGGTGGTTTCATTCTTGGCTTCTTTTAAAGAGGCATCAATTTTTCACTGCTTTTTAATTTTTTTTTTTAAGCCTCATGGGTGCATTTATTCACTAATCATAGGACTGAAAGACTTGTCCTGTACACAAAGAGGTGATCGAATACTAGGGCAAAAATAGAGCATACTGGGAGATGTTGTGGGACTGAGATACCACTGCACTGTTGGCGCCTCAGCTTTTAGGAATGGTGGGTCACCACTCAAAGTAGAAATCTGCTTTTATTTCTTTTCTTTTTGATTCCAAGGACTTCTGGAAGGCTTGCCAAGGCTTCATTTTCTCTAAGTATTGTGAGGGAGCCTTTCTCACCAATTGGGGGCGCTTAAGTTTATTTTGAAACCGTAGATATGTCTTGTTAAATAACTTTATCCCTTCTTATCCATTTCATGAGGCAACCGATAGGAGAGATTGGAAGATGAAGATGAATTGTTGTTGGGTCTTCACTTTTCATAAAGAGTGTTATAGCTGACCCTAATGTTAGGTATTTTTTGTATTCATTTGATGCCATCCTTGAGTAGGTGAGACTTTTCTTTAGATACGGTGTTATTCAGCTGCAGGGGGAGATACCTCTCTCTAAAGAGAGGAACCCTGTCAACAGAGAAGGAAAGAAATGGTTGCTGGCAGTATTTCTGAAGCTGCTCCTGATGAAGCTAGTTTTCAGCGGGAGCTCTGTGCTTTCTCTTTCTGTCCCCCTTGTAAGAGTAAAAACTAGGCCCCATCTTAATTGAAACCTCTAAGGGACGAGGGGTGGGGGAGGGGTAATGCTGGTATATTTTACTGGTAGTCTTTAAACAGAGCTGTGCTTAGCTCTTGCCAAATTGCTTGTTTCTGTTCCCTGCAGTTCATTAGTCTAGAGCTTACATTGATCTTTATTTTATCATTAAGAGAGCCATGAATTTACGTAAAGGCAAGCACTTGAATTCTAGGTGTTTAAAAACTTTTTTTTTAACTGAACAATTCAAAACATGTGACGTTCCTCTGGGGCCACAAGGATTGAAAGCATTTGTTTATTCTCAAGGAGGTATACGTGTATATCTCCTTTTGTATACCAGATGAGTTCTTGGGGAAAAAATGTGAGAAAACTACACTTATATAAGCAGAAAAGTGCTTTATAAACAGAATGATTCCAGAGAAGCTGATTATTTAAGGAAATCATATGGTGAATCATAAGATCCATTTGTAACGTGGAAATCTTAAAATTCAAGCTGTACCCTTAATTATTGAGTGTTTAGATAAGGAAAACACTATTATATGCATTTTATAAGATGTACAATGGCAATTAAAACTGTGTAGTAGGTTTTGAAATTGTTGAGAGCAATGTTAGGGGATTGGTCATGTTATATTCGTCATATTGAAACTATATACCTGTTGTATTACTTTTGTTTTACATAAAAACTAAAGGATGCTTTTAATCTCTGCCGCTGATGAATTTTAGGCAATTTGGCTGGCAGGTGCTTGTACTCTGGAATTTCCCTTAGGCATAGTATCTTTTAGTTCACAGACTATGGTAATTTAAAAAGGCAGCACTTTGGAAACAATTAAAAAAAATTAGTTGGGGGGAAGTACCTTGAACAATCTTGTCTTGATATCCTGCCTTCAAATCACTGTCACTACACACACACACACACCCCACCCCACCCCATCCCATCCCCCAGCCCACACTTACTTAGGTGCATTTCATCCTTAGTCTTTTTAGCACTTCTTTTTCATAACAAAGGCATTACTACAAACATACACACACACACACACACACACACACACACACACACAACCCTCCCAGCCCACACTTAGGTGCATTTCATCCTTAGCCTTCTTTAGCACCTCTTTTTCATAACAAAGGTATTTTTTGGTTTTTGTTTCTGGTTTTTGTTTGTTTGTTTACCTTTTGAGAGAGAGACAGAGTGTGAGCAGAGGAGGGGCAGAAAGAAAGGGAGCTGTCAGCACAGAGCCCCGCGTGGGGCCTGAACCCACCAACCGTGAGATCATGACCTGAGCAGAAGTCGGATGCTCAACCAACTGAACCACTCAGGTGCCCCACAAAGGTTTTAATTGAAGACTTTTATTTTGGAATTAGCCTAGGGATTCGTCAGTGCTTATACTTTAAAAAAAAAAGCCTGCAGTTAATCATATCAGTTTTAACTTTCTGCTCCAAAGGTTAAAAAACAAAACTCAAAAGTTTTTAAAAATAAAAATGGCACTGAATGAAATTGTAGGGTTAGTATCTGTAAGAAACGTTACATTTTGGTAAAGGGTATATGAACAAACAACAGCAGTGTGCCTCCATGTATTAAATATTTTAAGGAAACGATCTTAAGATCACAATATTAGAACTGTTTTCATCTCATATATACTCTCTCTTAAAGAAACAATGAAGTGTATGATTTTTAATAGTCCTAAGCTTTCATTATCTGCATAAAAATGTTTCTCATACAATATTACTTGGGGGAATTTTTCTTTTAATTTATTAGTTGTCTCTTTGAAGGGCTTAAAATAGGCTTAAGTTATAGAAGACATGAGTAGTAACTCTTACATGATTATTACAACATCAATGACATGAATTGGCTAGAGTATTTCTTAGTATGTATATGGGTTAGTACCTCTTTTGTGACCAGTACTGTACTTGGTTGTTCTTGTGGAAAGGACATATATAAGACATGCTTCTTGTCTGTTAGGAGTTTACTCTCTGGTTTTAAATGGATACCCAGAGATGTTTAAGCATGAGGAAGTATCAGAAATGGGACTAGAGAGGAGAAACACCATTTAGGATGCTGTGCTATGTATAAAGCATGTAATTTCTGAGAGGGAACATGTGGAGATTGCTAAGTTTACCTTTAGAGCTTGACTTTTAAGACAATGAAATAATTTATTTAGCTGTCCAAATATTAGGAAGTGAAATTACTAGGTATTTTTCCACCTTATGTTTGAGTAACATGTAGGAAAAGTAATGTCTTAATTTTACGTCTATGAATCTATTTCTATAACATGTAAAACTTCAGTATTCCTAAGAAATTTGAGAAGAACATTTTTATTTTGAAGTGGGTAGATTCTAAGACTTCTAAGGAAGTAATCCACTTCTTCAGCTATAACCTCAGTATGGAAGATTCCCAAATCTGGAGTATATTTCTGTATCTGTGTATGATCTCTTGTCCTGTAGTTTTAGCTCTCTCAGACTATTATAATACCTTAATTTTGCATATTGCTTTGTAATTTACAAGTACCTTTATCTCACTTAATCTTCACGCTAATCTTGGGAGAAAAGAAATTGCTCTTTTATAGATGAGGAATCAGGTTCAGAGAGTCTGTGATTAAAAAAAAAAAGGCTATTTGAATCCAGGTGTGTCTTTTTCCTTTCTTACTTTTTTTGGGGGGTGGCTAATTTGTTGGATTTATATCCAGTGAAAACACAATACGAAGAAGAAAGAAAAATAATTGATCTTTTCTTAGCTCATCTGTATGTAGCCAATGTTAACATGTTGATACACTTGTTTTTAGTCTTTTTCTATGCCTAATTTTTTACATAGTTAAAAATCATACTATAGACCTATTTTCTGGTTTTTCATTTTTATGCTAACCATTTTTTTCACTTGAACTCAGGTTTTTCTTTTTTCTTAAGTTTATTTATTTTGAGAGACTGCATGCGTGCAAGGAGGTGGAGGGTAAAGAGGGGAGAGGGAGAATCCCAAGCAGGCTCCACACTCTCAGCATAGAGCCAGTCTTAGGGCTCAGACTCACAAACTGTAAGATCATGACCTGAGTCTAAACCAAGAATGGGACATTTAACCAACTGAGCCACTCAAGTGCCCTGAACTCTGATTTTTCTGATGGAGTTCAATGTTCTTTTCTGTTCCCTACTACTAACTCTTCATAACCTACTTCTACATCTAACATAATCTGAATCTGAACTTCTCTTCCTCTAAATCAGTTTCTTTTCCTTATCATTCATTGTCTGTATCATCCAGCCTTGAAATATCAGAACCACGTTTGTTTGATCCCTTGGCATTTTTGCCTACCACATTAAAATCTCTTGGGACTTTTCATTTCTTATCACCTTTTCTCACCCTTTACTTTCCTTTTCCCCAGCTGCAGTGCAAATACTTAATTATTCCATGTTTGGATTATTGCATAGCCTAAAGAATTTCCACCTGTCCAGTTTATTTTGTACATTGGCGGGGGAGGGAGCTTCAGATTAATATTCCTAAAGCAGTGCTATGATTGTGCCATTCACTCTCTCAGCTTTATTGCCCTGATGACTGAATTCAAACAAGTTAGCCTTGTTCTCAAGGTCTCCCATTATCTCCTTCTACAGTCTTAATTAAGCTCTGGCCAAAAATGACCTGTTTTTGTTCCCCAAATTTTGTGCTTTTTCATCCATGGCTATCCTCAGTACCCTTCAAGGTCCAACTCAAATACTGTTTCCTTTCTAAACACCTTTGCTTGCTTGTTCCCTTTCATTCATTACCAGCCCAAAGTACTGAACTTTTAACCTGAGAGCATTCTTAGGGCGCTTATCACAGGATATTTCTTCTTATAAGGTAGGAATAATTATAACAAGCCTTAAAATTATTATTAGTATCATTTCTCCAGCCAAATTATAAACCCATTGAAAGGTGACACTCTTACGTGTCTTTGAAATCTCACAGCACAACATTGGAGATTTTATGTTCCAGGAAAATGTGGGGGAAAAGTTAGGGGACCAGTATATAATGGACCACTTACAACCTTCACTTTCACCATTGTTTCATAAAAGAGCTTTTGAAGATGAAAAAGATTATATACAATCTCAGAATAGAGTCCTTTAAAAAATCACACATTATGTTCTTTTTTCTCATTTCACCTGAAATTTGTTTCAGACTTTGTTGGGAATCTAATCTGGTAAAGAACTCCATGCTAAGTTATAGGATAGTGTTTTTCTTTCTTTAAAAAAATTTTTTTTGTTAATATTTATTTTCCAGAGAGAGAGAGCATGAGCAGGGGAGGGGCAGACACAGAATCTGAAGCAGGCTTCAGGCTCTGAGCTGTCAGTCAGCACAGAGCCCCAATGCAGGGCTTGAACTCACAAACTGAGATCATGACCTGAGCTGAAGTCAGTTGCTTAACCGACTGAGCCACCCAGGGACCCCTAGGGTAGTGTTTTTCAAATGTAGGTCTTGTGCATGACTTATTATTATGGATTTAGGAATTTATTTGGGATCAAGACCTACATTGAGAAGAAAAAGGAGGAGGAAAAAAAAGAAAGATTATAAAATATCAGTGGTTCACATGATAATGCTTCAAGAAATCTTTTTAATTTTGGTTGTATATGTTTGCTGTAGGTTGCAGTGTAAATTTTATTTCTTACTGTGGGTCACAGTCAGATGAAATACATACTTTTAGTGGCTAATCCTGATCTTTGAGAGACTAGGTGAGAAGGTTGACATACATATGAAAAGTTGGATGAACATCGGAAGTAGTTGTAATGAATTGTGTGCTCTGTTTATCAATAGCAGTAAAACTATATCTATAGTTCTAGAATCAGTGTAATTCAGGCAAACTCAGTATTTTTCTCAGTATATTTCTCAGTAGAAATACGGTTTTATACAACTGATAGGCTAGGGTATATTTTTTTACTTTGCAGAAGGATTCACCATACTGTGTTTTTTTTAGCTTTCCTGATGAAGTTGTTTGTGTCTTGACTGGTTCTCCACTTCAGTAGCTATTTGAAGTCTATCCAGCCTTTGGGGGGCCCCTAGGCAGCTCAGTCGGTTGAGTGTCTGACTCTTGATTACAGGTTTGATCCTAGGGTTGTGGGATCAAGCCCCGTATCAGGCTCTGCAGTGAGTTTGGAGCCTGCCTTAAGATTCTCTCTCTCTCTGCCCCTCTCCCCAGCTTGCTTGCTCTCTTGCTCACTCACTAAAGAAAAAAAGATCTATTCAGTCTTTCAGGCATGGCTCATATACATTTGTTTTTTCTGGACGCTCAGCCTATATTTTAGTCTTGCACTCAAACCATTGTACTGATGCTTCTAAAGTAGAGGAGATTTGTAGGAGATGAGCACTACACCGGAGGGGTCCAGGAGTATAGCTAGTCATTGATAAATACTAAATCTAAGGTGATAGTTGATGAGGAGCAGGTTGTTTGCATAGTCTTAAATATCTCCCCATATATTGCTCTTTAATTTCAAAGGGGGGAAAATAGTAACTCTACACTGTGATGAAATCAGACACCACCTAAAAGCATGTGGTCAAAATGAATAGCACTAGTGAACATTGTGTGCCTCTGAATGTAATGCCCTGAGAAAAACACATCATTTGTGTAGTTCTCCAGCCAGGAATGGATAACCTGAGTCTAATCATGATTGAACTCCAAACTGGGGAGCATCCTACTTTTTAAAACGGTGGGGAAGACTGGTTTTGTGGTTTTTTTGTTTGTTTTTTTAATTGTTACACAGACACAGAAAGGCTATGGAATGTTCCAGATTAAAGGAGAGTAAAGAGACATGATAGCTACTTGCAATATGTGATCCCAGACTGGATCTTACATTAAAAGGGAAAATGCTATAAAGGGTATCATTGGATCATTTGGCAAAATTGAACTATGGATGGTAGATTAGATAAAATTGGACTTTGGATGGTAGATTAGATAAAAACCTTTACTGAAAGTTATCACTATCCTAAGGTTATGGAAGGGAGTATTTTTTTCTTAGGAAACACACACAGAAGTTTTTAGGGATAAAGGGCCATAATATATGTAAGTTACTCTCAAATGGTTCAGAAAAAAAGATGTAATGTGTATGTGTGTTTTTGTATATGTACATGTATTTGTAATGTGTGTGCATATACATAACTGTATGTATATGCAAGGAGGGAGGATGTTTATGTGCAAATAAAGCAAATGAGTAAAATGTTAACAATAGGTGAAATTGGTAAAAGCTGTATGGCTGTTTTTTGTACTTCTTGTTCTGTGAGTTTGAAATTATTCTTAAAAAATCATATGAACTTTGCATTAATTTCTATAATATAGCATTTTAAAAGTATAGAAATGTCTCCTCTCTCTGAAAATTCCAGGCAAACTCATGGGATAAAACTGTGGCTGTAAGAATATGTTCCATGTATATCATGTGGTTTCCTTTTATCCCTAGGCCTCAGTTTGAGAAACATGCCTTTGGGCCTGAGGCAGCTGTGGTTCAAATTTAGCCGACAGACATGTTTTGTTTGGCCCTTTTGAGTGTTTTAAAAATTGGGAAATTTCACATAAAAATCTGGATCTCTGGTTTCTCTTGAAAAAAATGGACTGATCTTGCCCCAGGTGGCTTGCATTCCACATGATCTATATACGCACTAAGTGGTATGTCAGATAAGCAGCCTCAGTCCTTACCTTACACCTAGCTTGTTTCAGGTATTTTACTTTATTGCCTGACCTCTTTGTAGGCATATATTTGCAGTCTTTACTCTAGCCCCAAGAGGTGTTGGGGGTGTCTGTCTTCTTGCTCATAACACTTTGAGAATTAAGTTGTTGAACTTAATTACTTATATAACTTTAGGGGCGCCTGGGTAGCTCAGTTGGTTGAACGTCTGACTTTGGTTCAGGTCATGATCTCATAGCTTGTGGGTTTGAGCCCCATGTCGGACTCTGCTGACAGGTAGGAGCCTGCAGCATACTTCAGATTCTGTGTCTCCCTCCCTCTCTCTCTCTGCCCCTGCCTGCTCATGCCTTCCCTCCCCCCCCAAAATGAACATTAAAAAAATTTTATATGTAAGTATATATACATCCTATAAACGAAGTCATTCTCCTACCTAACCATACTACAGCCAAGAAAAATAGGAAATTACTATTGATACATAACTACTATCTAATCCTCAGACCCATTCAGATTTTGCTAATTGTCTTAATAATGTCTTTTATACCAAAAAGATCTAGTTCAGAATCAAATATTGTATTTAGTTGTCATGTCTCTTTTGTCCCCTTTAATAGTCTTTCCTTGGGTTTTATGATCTTGATACTTTGTAAGATTACAGGCCAGTTGTTTTGTAGAATGTCCCTTAATTTTATGTCTCCTCCTGATTCAGTTCAAGCCCTGTATCCTTGGCACAAATGCCACAAAGGTGAAGCTGTGTTTTGTTTCATTGCATCCCGTCATGTGATGCATTACTGAAATGTACTAATACTGATGGCCACTTTGATCATTTGATTAAGGTGTTGCACTTCTGCACTGTAAAAATACTTAAATTTTTTTGAAGTTATTAGTCTTTTATAGGAGGTGCTTTGAAACTTTGTAAATATTCTGTTCCTCATTGGACTTTCAGTTTGTTGGTTTATTTATATCTGTATGGACTCAGGTATCCTGTTTTTTTCAATGGGTTATAATCCATTACTATTTCTTTTGAAGCACGCATTGACCCCATTTTGGCTAGTGGATGCCTACTCATACTAGTTTCTGCATTCTTTTGATATGTTTCCATCCCTCTTTTGAGGACTTTCTTGCTTTTTGACACAATGAGATGATGTGGACATGAAATTCAGCCATGTATATCTATTTTATATAATTTTAAGTAGGTTCAGATGACAGTTTGAATTGAGTTACTTTAGTTAGCTGACATTTTTGATTTATGGTTTTTTAGTAATTTATAACTGCATAGTATTTTATCTTACATTTAAAAATTGTGTTAAACCGTAGACCAGGCCATTAGTGTAAATTAATTTGAAGATATTTAATAGTGGGAAGTTATTCAGGATTATATTCATTACTATTCCTGTTACTGTGTTTAAACGATCAGTAATTATCTTGGAGCAAAGTACTGTTAGGTGCTGTGTATGTTAGTGGGGTTGGGTAAAAGAAAATATATTTAAGCAGCAAAATCAACCATGTTTTTTCCATTTACAAAATTGTGATCATCTTTCTTTCTCAGCAGGTATAAATATAAACTTTAGTGCATTGGATTCATTATTTGGACATCTGATTTCCTTAAGCTGTGTATGTAGAGGATAATTTAACTTACTCTTAATAACTGATGGTGGTTATTATGAGTGTCAGACATGGTTCTTTGCTGTAACACAGTAGTGCCTTCAAGAGCTTTTGTGTAGGGCTGTTTGCTCCATATACTAAATGACTCTACATAATTATAACTGTCTTCCTTGCTGTTGCTTATCACCTAACATCAGTGTGCTTTACCCTTTCCTCTTTCTTTATTGTATTATTTATGAAATCTCACCCATGATATTTGAGTTTATGACTCCTTTCATTATTCATTATTTTTTCATTACTGAAATTTTACAGTAACTTCTTAATATCAGATATCCAGTCACATATCCTGATTGTCTCATAAGGATAATTTTACAGTGGTTTGTTTAAATCAGGGTTTAAACAAGATCCATACATTGCATTTGGTTGCTGTGTCTCTTAAATCTTTTAATATGTATTTCCCTTCCCTTTTCTTTTTCCTTTGCAATTTGTTAAACTAGACCTTTTATTCTGTAGGGTTTATAATAAGTGCTGAGTGTATCATTTGATGTTTTTAAAACCTGTTTCTTTGTCTTCTGTATATTTGAATTGAAAGTTAGGGATTTTCATATATTTTATGTATTTCAGCATGTTGCCATTAACCTTTTTTTATGCTCAGATTTTCTTATTATTGGCCTGTAGAAGCATTTTTAGATTGACTCCTGAGCCCTAATTCTAGTGGTCTTTGCTGGTTTCCTTGTTTTCTGATGTGACAGTGTTCGAACTTTTCTTTTATACTTCTTGTTCTAATTTCTGCAGTCCACTGTTTCTCTAAGTCATTCCTTTGGGCATGAAGTGGTACTCTAGGCTCTAGAGGTGCTCATTGTTACTGGATTGGTTATTGTTTCCAGTCTAGCCTTTCTTTTGATTTCCAATTTTAAATATGCTGTGGCCTAGGAAACCAGATAACAAAGCTAGTTTGACTTACCTGTAAGGATTGTTTTGAATCTTCAAAAAAGAGGAATCTAATGATCAAGACCTATGCCTATTGAAATTGGATGGTAAAGCACCTAAGATCATACCTAATAAATATTGCTATTTGATATGTGATATGTGAATAACAGGATACCGGATGTTTCTCAGAGGAAGATAATAGGCTTCAGAATGAGGACCTTAATAAAATGCATGAGCTTTTTTAGTTCACAGACTTGATTTTATATATAAAACATATAGGGTTCAGATAGATATACATATAAGTTGGAAAAAATTTTTAATGTTTACTTTGGAGAGAAAGAGACAGCATTAGTAGGGGAGGGCAGACAGAGAGGGGGACACAGAATCTGAAGCAGGCTCAGGCTCTGAGCTGTCAGCACAGAGCCTTACGCAGGGCTCGGACACATGAACCACAAGATCATGACCTGGGCAGAAGTCATCACTTAGCTGACTGAGCCACCCAGGTGCCCCTATATATATATGTATTTTTTTAAATTGTAGACTGTTTATACTTCCAGGATTTTCTTTTGTTCAGATTATCTTTTGTTTTTTTTTTTTCCTTCTTGCTAAGATAAATCTCTGGATTAGTGAGATGTTAGTGTATTATGGAGCCAAATTATGCTGTATTATTTTTGTCATATTCCATGAACATGTACTTCTTTTTCCTTTTTAATTTTTTCCAGAGAATGTATTTTTTCTGACTTTCCAAAATGGATGACTTCCTAAAGTTGAGATGACTTCCTTTTTTAAAACAAAACTGTTTAGTGTAGATATCTTACATTTTTCCTTAAACCGTCTTTTACTCTTGCATGCTGGTCTCGAGATTACTACCTTTTGCTCATCTTTAAGTGATAGTGGAATGCTGATGGTTAAGTGACATATCAGAGTGAATGATGAAATTTGTTTGCAAGTTTCTTTGCAAGTCATTTGTTCCAAAAAAGTGTCATAACTGAATCCTGTTGATGAGTGAGTAGGTTTTGTTTTGTTTTTTAACTTTGAAGGATATCCTGTTTTCAGTTTAGTTGAGGCATAGCCTTTGATTTTCTTTGACCGCTTTGAGTACCTCTTGGCATTCATTTTATTTCTTTAGTCTCTCCAGTTATAATTAGTGTGGATGTATTTTTGACATAACAGTTTCTGAAACTTTAGGATCTAGTATTGTGGATTATTTGAGATAAATTATTGGGGAACAAAGTTTAGAGTAAGATGAGATGATTGGGAAGATAATTAATATTTGACTTCTTGAAATTTTTATGAATGAGATTTAATGATTATGTGCATGCTGAAACTCACACACTGTGAAACTCCTTATTTTGACTCATTAGTGCATACTATAATGGTTAAGTATATGGGTTTGTGTCTCTTGTAGACTATTTTTTAATTTTATTTTATCTTACTTTTTCTTGGTCATAACACATTCATTAATAGATTTTGATTAGTTTCTTTGGATCACATTCTGGGCTAAGTATATTGGAAAATTGGTGAATGAGATACTTGAAATCCCTGCTCTCACGAAGCTTTTAATTCTGTGGGGGATTCAGGCCATACTTATTCAGGAAGTATTTATTGAATGCTTGGTATGTGCTCAGCACTCTTCCAGATATAAACAGAGCCATATGGAGCTTATAATGTAGGCTTTTAAAATACAAAGCAGTAAGAATTATGGTGTTGAAGTATAGGAAGCTTTGGAAACATGGAGGACTCCTTTAAGCCTTAACCATCTAGCCTTTTTGTTGTTTTGTTTTTAGAAGCATATCTTTGTTTAGGATGTAAGCAGAAAAATAGAGGTCAGGACACAGTGGCACTCCCAGCTCTTGGAAACTGCTTAATGAAATGATATTTACTTTTTTTTTTCCCTCCTCCCATATACCTGAGAAAATGACAGGCTACCTACCAATAGAGACCATTTTGGTAGCAGTTTTCAACCTAGGCCACCATTATCAGCTGTGTTCTCCTGGTGTCATCCTAATTTAAGGGAGTGAATTCTGTCACTTCCCTCCCCTGTCTCCTGTGTAAGCAGTCATTTTCTAAGATACTTGATTTTTCTGTCTTTTTTTTAATTTTTATTTTTTTATTATTTATTTATTTTAAATATTTTTATTTATTTCTAGGAGAGAGAGAGACAGCGTGAACAGGGGAGGGTCAGAGAGAGGGAGACACAGACTCCAAAATAGTCTCCAGGCTCAGAGCTGGCAGTCAGCACAGAGCCCGACGCGGGGCTCGAACCCACGAACCGCGAGATCATGACCTAAGCGAAAGTCGGACGCTTAACCGACTAAGCCACCCAGGCGCCCCTTAACTTTTATTTTTTAAAAACATTTTTTTAAGTTTATTTAGAGAAAGTGCAAGTAGGGGAGGGGCACAGACACACACACTCACAGAGACCGAGAGAATTTCAAGCAGGCTCTGTGCTGACAGTGCCCACACAGGGCTCAAACCCATGAACCTCAAGATCATAACCTGAGCCAAAGTTGATCGCTTAACTGACCTGAAACACCCAGGTGCCCTGCTTTATTCTATGTTTTTGTTGGAGTATGAGTCCTGTGATTGTTAAGTCTATAATCTTCAGTATATTTGCTTTAGGAAATAGTCATTGATGCTATAAACTTCATAGACTACATTTCAAGAAATTTGGTTCAGTTGAATAACTTTTTCTTTTTTTTTTTTTAAAGAAACTTAAAAAATTTTTTTAAATTATTTATTTTTGAGACAGAGAGAGACAGAGCACAAGTGGGGGAGGGGCATAGAAGAGAGGGAGACCTAGAATCCGAAACAGGCTCTAGGCTCTGAGCTGTCAGCACTGAACCTGATGCGGGGCTGGAACCCACGAATTGTGAAATCATGACCTGAGCCGAAGTCGTATGCTTAACCAACTGAGACACCCAGGCGCCCTGAATAACTTTTTCAAAGAGGGTAGTGAGGCAAAGACACTAACATTTATTCAGCTGTGATTTAGAAACTATGTCAGACACTTTACATAAATTAGTAACTTTCTAAAGGACACAAACATCTTAATTTCGCCTTTAAAAATACCCTCAGAGGCAGAAAACTGGTAAGTGTGAGTGTTAAGTAAATCGAACAAAACTGAACCTGTTATTACAACCTTTACATGGGGATGATGATTATAATAATATCTTGACAGCTTTTTGGTGACTGAAGTCTCCCAAAATGAAAATGTAATATAGATCAGCAAATATTTATTCAGCAACTGCTACATGCCAGGAATTGTTTTCTTACTGGGAATATGTCAGTGAACAAAAGAAACAAAAATCCCTGCTCTATTGAAGCTTGTATTATAGTGAGGGGAGATAGATGATAAACAGTTTTCATTAAATTATTTACAGTAGGACCTCAATGACTCCTGTATAAACATTGATGTCTGCATTGTCAATTATAAACATACTATCTTTTTTTCATAGAATAGTGATAGAACCTGCGTGGGGTTTGGTTGTGTCAGATAAGCATAGAAAAGAGTAATCTTGGGGATACAAAATAGGTAAAACATTGACAGCTGTGCTAAGGTTGCTTTGTTATCATACCATGGCATCTGATCTTATGATAGAGATTTGGAACATACATACTTTTTTAAATGTTCATTCTCAGATTATTAGTTTTTTAGTATTTGGACATGTATTCCATTCAGTTTTAGTATTTTTTCTTGTGAAAGAATTTGATTTTATTTCTATAAAATCTTTTTTTTTTTAACCAGGTTAATTACTATAGGTTTGTCTCTTTATATCAACCTAGATTTAGGACTCCTGTTCATTTGCTGAGGAGAATTCCCAGGATGCACCAGAGATCTCCAGACAGCTGTTTGTGGGTGGTGGTGATGGTGGAGGCAAACAGTGGGTTGTGTGATCAGGATGAGGTCACCTCTTTCACCTTCTGGCCCTTTTTTCTTTCCGGACTTTAACACCTACTTTGGTACTTAGAGCAGTTTGGTGTTTGCTGTGCTCTGAACAGTTGTTCAGTAGTAGCACCTATAAGAAGATATTAGATGTGTTTTGGATGAAACTCACGGGGATTTGACTCTGTCAAGGCAACAACAAAGAAATAGTTTCAGTAGTTTGAAAACCACTGATGTGGTTTTAAATCTTCTGACCCACTTTAGGCAATTGTTTTAATATCTAGAAATGAATGTTTTAGCTTTTGATCTTTTCGTGCTCTGATTTACCCTGCATATGGCCACCAGATTCTTTCAATATATCAACATTTTGTCATTCCCCAGACTAAAAGCTTTCTATCATTTCTAATTTCTATGAGATAAACTTATAGCTGGTTTTCAACTTTCTCTGCCACCTGGCGCCAGCTTACCTTTTCATTCCCAACCCTTACTACTCCCTTTTTTGAGGGAATCTTCTGTGGATACTTTTAGTATCCCCTTTTTTGCCATAAGATACTGACAGATTTATTAACCATACACCTTAGGAAAATGAAGGAATTTGAAAACCAACAGATGAGAAAAAGATACATTCCTGTGAGTTCTGTGAGAAAGTGTCTTCAGACACTTTAGAGCAAGGTGTTGAGAATCATCATCTTCTCTGCTTATTAATCTGTTCCTACCGCTTATCACTAACATTTTGTGTAATCCTAGATAAACCAATCTGCTGTTTTGTCAAACTTTATTGGTCTTCTTCAAAACTAAGTGTACTCTGTTCTTTGGTAATTTGTTTGACATTTTTGTTATCAAATGGAATACATTTTTTTAAGCAATTTCTACACCCATTGTGGAACTTGATCTCCCAACCCTGAGATCAAGAGTCACATGCTCTACCACCTGAGCCAGCCAGGCCACTCTTAAGATACCTTCTTGATAGCAAATTCTCACATTTGTTTTAAAATATCACAGAATACCTCATTATCATACCTTGATTTTAGTGAAAAAAAAAAAGGTAGTTTTGAGATTTCAGTTTTTAAAAATCAGCTTTATTGAACTATGCTTTACCTACAATAAACTGTGCTAATTTTAAGTGCACAGTAATTACACCTTGAAAAGTTTGTGTAGTTGTGTATCCATTGTAGCAGTCAAGATATAGAACATTTCCAGGGGGCCTGGGTGGCTCAGTTGGTTAAGTGCCCAACTCTTGGTTGCATCTTAGGTCATGATCCCACGGTTCGTGGAATCAAGCCCCGCACTGACCTCTTCGCTGACAGTGTGGAGCCTGTTTGGGACTTCCCCAGCCCCTGTCCTGCACGTGCATGCACACCCTCTCTTAAAAATAAATATATTTTGGAGGGGGGGGAGACCTGGGTGGCTCAGTTGGTTAAGCACCCAACTTCAGCTCAGGTCATGATCTCACAGTTCATGAGTTCAAGCCGCGTATCAGGCTTTGTGTTGACAGCTAGCTCAGAGCCTGGAGCCTGCTTCAGATTCTGCGTCTCCCTCTCTCTCTGCCCCTTCCCCACTCATGCTCTGTTTCTCTCTCTCTGTCTCTCTTTCAAAAATAAATAAACATTAAAAATTTTTTTAAATAATTTTTTTTTAAAAGATACAGAACATTTCCATTACCCCAGAAAGGTTTCTTGTATCTCTTTGCAGTGGTGCCTTCTACCTCCAGTTACTGGCAACCACTGATCTACTTTCCATTGCTATATTTTATTTATTTTTTATAGTTTCATATAGCTGTGACCTTACAGTTTTGAAGTCTTTTGTGGTGTTCACTTAGCATAATGCTTTTGAGATTCATCCATGTTTTGTGTTTTAGTAGTTTGTTCCTTTTTATTGCTAAGTAACATTTTATTGTACGAATATAACACCAGTTGGTTTATCCATTCACCAGATGATGGACATCTCAGTTGTTACAGTTTGGGCTATTATGAATAAAGTTGCTGTGAATGTTTGAATATGTGTGTCCCCATAGCCCCTGCAACCACTAATCTACTTTCCTCCTCTATGGATTTGCATATATGGTGTTCATTTTTTTAAGTTTACTTATTATTTTTTAATGTTTATTCTTGAGAGAGACAGACAGCATGAACAAGGGAGGGGCAGAGAGAGAGGGAGATACTGAATCCAAAGCAGGCTCCAGGCTCTGAGCTGTCAACACAGAGCCCCATGTGGGCCTCAAACTCGAACTCGTGAACTGGGAGATCATGACCTGAGTGGAAGTCAGATAGATGCCCAAACAACTGAGCCATCCAGGTGCCCCAGGTTATTTATTTATTTTTTAAGATTGAGAGAGGGTGAGCAGGAGAGGGGCAGAGAGAGAGGGGGATAGAGGATCTGAAGCAGGCTCTGTGCTGACAGCAGAGAGCCTGATGCAGGGCTCAAATTCATGAACAGTGAGACCATGATCTGAGCCTAAGCCAAATGCTTAACTGACTGAGCCACCCAGGTGTACCATATGATATTCATATTTTAACAATTGGGTTGTCTCTGCAGATATTTTCTTCCAGACTGTGGCTAAACTTTTCATTTACTTAGTGTCGTTTAAAGAGTAATAAAATCCAGCTTAGCAATTTATTTTGATGTTCATTTTATTGTTTTTTTTTCTTTTATAGTATGTACTTCTTTTTGTCCTATTTAAGAAATTTTGGTTAATCCAAGGCCACAAAGATTCTAAAAGAAAACTCCTTCCTCTACCCAGAACACTTCTGACACTAGATGTATGGGTTTTCCACACCAGGCAATTCTGACACTAACAACCTGGAGTTAGTGCAGATCCTATAGCTTAAGGCTTCAGTCCTACAAAATTACCTCCCACTTCAGATGCCAGTTACAAGTTTGGGCCTCAAGTACTTCTCTTTTAAGTTTATTGATTTTGAGAGCAGGAGAGCGAGTGAGTGCACATGCAAAAGTGGGAAGAGGGGCAGAGAGAGAGGGAGAGAGAATCCCAGGCAGATTCCATGCTCTGTACTGGTCCCGATGCAGAGCTTGATCTCAGGACTGTGAAATCATGACCTGAGCCAGAATCAGGAGTCAGACACTTAACTGACTGAGCCATCCAGGTACCCTTGGTCTCAAAGTACTTGTGACTGACAGGTTATAAATGGGTGATTCCTATGACCCCCCCCCCTCCTTGGGTTTGACAGTTTGCTAGATTGGCTCACAGAACTCAGGAAAACACCTTATTTACTATTATTGGTTTATTATACAGCTATACCTCAGAAATATTCAGATGGAAGAGATGTATCAGATAAGGCATGTGGGAAGAGATTTGGAGGTTCCTTGCCCTCTGAGGGCATCACCCTCCCAGCATCAATCAGAAGCTTTCTGAACCCCATCATTTAGAGTTCTTGAGGTTTATAACATAGGCATGATTGATTAAATCATTGGTCAAAGGTGATTGAACTTTCTGCAGTCCTCCCCAGATGCTCCAGTTAAGCAGCTGACTTTAGCCCAGGTCATGATCTCACAGTACGTGAGTTTGAGCCCCAGGTCAGGCTCTGTGGTGACAGCTCAGAGCCTGGAGCCTACTTCAGATTCTGTGTCTCCCTCTCTCTGCCCCTACCCCGCTCACGCTATTTACTCTCAAAAATAAAAGTAAACTTAAAAAAAAATTAAAACAAAATTCAACAACAACAAAAACATTCTTGGTGCACAGGCCATAGAAAAATAGACGAGATTTGGCTGTCTACTCATTGTCTGCCAACCCCTGAACTTAAGCGTTTGTTTTGTGATTTGTAGTCTATAGGTTATATGGAATTTCATTACCTACTTTTTCTACTTAATACATGTATACATATGCACAATTTTAGTTTTGTTAAAAACAAAATTTAGTTTTTAACAAAACTAAAATGATTACATTTGTCAAGTAATCTGAATCAACTCTGATTAAGAGTTTACAAAGTGGCTTTATATTCATTATTTCTTAATAGTAACTGTACATAAGTAAGGGCAGATGTACATTATCATTTGGATTTTCTCTTCCATTTCTCTGTACATATTGGCTTTGTTCTTTGAAATAACCTTTTCTAGAGGCAGGGGTCATCCCAGTAGTTCTGGAACCACCTTCTCAGTCAGTCTCCTTCTCTCGTGCAAGTTTGAAAAATCCAAAGAAAGGACTTTGTCCTGCTTACATCCAACTTTAAAAAAAATGTTTGCTTATTTTTGAGAGAGAGAGCTGAGGAGGGGCAGAGAGAAAGGGAAAGAGAATCCCAGGCAGACTTCATGTGGTGGGCTCAGAGACTGACGCAGGACTTGATCTCACAAACTGGGAGATTATGACCTGAGCCGAAATCAAGAGTTGGACGCTTAACCGACTGAGCCACCCAGGCATCCCTACATCCAGTTTTTAATCCCACAACTAATCACTGTGTGTAGGAATGGCAAGGTCATCAAGTAGAAAGATAACAGTTTTCAGTTGGGACCAGTGTTTAGAATAATATGAGGGAGATNATGAGTTGGACAAGCAATGCCAAATCAAATCTGTTTACAATCCTTGTATTGGTTAATTTTATGTTCTTTTTATTTACCTATTTGTACCACATTTACTTCTTTCTTCACTCTAATTTTCATTGCCCCTTGCTTGCTTTATCACCATCTCAAATTGAATTTTAAAAGTCCCTAGTTTTGAGTGTCTCCTTCCCAAGAGTCTAGGTCTTCTACCTCAGTGAAAATTATTTTCCTATAAAAAACTATGCCCTTTGCATTGTTTCCAGACCACTTCCAGTCCCTCAAATACAGATGTGCTTTTATGACAAAGATCTTGGTCCTCTCCTGTCACTTTTATAGCAACATGAAGGGCTGGGTGAGAAATGTGGGAGGATCGTTTTGGAATTTGCATATTAAAATGAGTGTGTTTTGCAGGAATAATTGGCTTCCACTAGAATTCAAAACCCTAGAAAGCAGTTGCTGCTGTCTCAGTTTTCAGAATAATTGATTCCATTATCATTGTTCTCAGTTTTCTCTAGTCCTTATCTGGAGACCTTGAGATTCTTGGTACATGTATAAGAAGCATTCAAGATTTTGCTAATCTAGAGAAGTGACAGGTGAAACCAACAGTGGTACCATTGCTTTGTAGGCTTTGAGATGGTGGAGAGTATGGCTGGGAAACTGTGGGAATTGACATGTTTGGCTGGTTGGATCCATTAAATAAACATAAGTCTTTAGCTACATCACAGCATGCTTCATAGTAAATACTACATAATGTGCATTCAATTTACTCTGCTGAAGGAAAAACTAATAAAAGGAGGTTTGGGGATGAAGAATAAAAAGAGGAAAAGTATTTGGAGTTATTATCTGTTATATAATTGTTTAGACTGAGAGTGGAAAGATTTCTTGGGAAAGAAATTACTGTTGCAACTTTATTTCTTAGGGCCAAACCCAATCTAATGCTATCATAAAGACTAAAATGATTTAGTTTCTTTAAGTTCTTTCATCTCTGACTTTTTTTTTTTTTAGGTTTATTTATTTATTTTGGGAGAGAGAGTATGAGCAGGGGAATGGCAGAGAGAGAGACAGACAGACAGAGCGGGGGAGGGGCAGGGAGTGGGGGAGACAGAGGAATGCAGCAGACTCTGTTGACAGTAGCCGGCCTGACATGGGGCTCGAACTCATAAACTCTGAGATCATGATCTGCGCTGAAGTCAGACGCTTAACTGACTTAGCCACCCAGGCACCCCACATCTCTGACATTTCTTAAAGGGTCATTGTTGATATACATTGTTTTTTTGTTTTTTCACTTTCATTATTTATCTCTTAAGGGTCATTATATGCATTGTTTTTTAAATGTTTATTTGGGGGGGTAGGTGGAACAGAGAGAGAGAGAGAATGAGACAGAGAGAGAATGAGAATCCCAAGCAGGCTCCACACTGTCAGCTGTTAGCACAGAACCACAGAGCCCGACTTGGGGCTGGATCTCATGAACTGTGAAATAATGACGTTGGCCAAATCAAGNTTAAAACCTCCAAGATCCAAGGTTGAATGCTCTACCAAATGAGTCAGCCAGACTCCCCTATGCCTTCTTCTTTTTAATGTGTTTATCTTTATTGTCAAATGGTTGTGGAATTTCCCTGTTACCATTTCCAAGGCACTTTATGTGCTCATTTTAAATACTATTTATATCTTATTTTTATATTCTACATAAATACACACATAAAGATGGTTATCATAAACTTTCCTAACATGGTTTATTTAAAACTGCAATATCTTGCAATATTTGATGACGAAAATCAAGTCCTTTTAAATACAAAATATAAATATATTTGTATTTTTTCAGTTATTTTTTACTAATCATTTTTATTGGGTAATTTATATTTTTATTGTTGATTTGTTGAACTTATGTACTGTGAATATAAATCCTTTGTCAACTATATGTGTCGTTAATATTTTCCTCCGTGTTGCAGCTTGCCCAGTTATTTTCTTAATGGTGTCTTTTGATTAGTAGGAATTTTAAAATTTTGATTACATTTATCTTTTGTTTCCTATGGCTGGTGCTTTTACTTTTAAGTGTACTGTTTCAAATTAATTTCTGTATGTGGTATGAGGTTAAAGGGTTAAAGTTCAATTTTTTTCTTTAACAAACAGCAGTGTTTGTTAAAGACTTTGCTTTACTTCCCAATTAAGTTTTGAATATTACATTATAAAATAATTCATTCTCCAAGTAGTTACGTGGCCAGCTCATGGGTTATAGAAACTGTGCTTCTGAGGTCAGAGTTACAGGTTCAGGATCCAGCTAACTCAGCCTTGTTTTATGGCCATTCAGTTAATTTAGCCAGTTTTTTCTAACCTGTGTTGTCTAGTTAGTAGATTTGTATTGTTCTGAAGTATGAGGGCATTAGGATAACTCCATTGTGCTACCAGATAAAACATAGAGCATATGGGATTTGGTAATTCACAAATTTAATTTTGTGTGAAAGACAGTACATTGTTACATTTCTTAAAGGACACATTGTTCATAGTAATATAGCATCTAATGTGTCATGCTCAGTTTTTATAACTTAAAGCAGAAATATATTCATTGTAGTAAACATTAGGAAATAATTTTCCAGAATTTTGTGTAGAGTAGGCAATGTAGATATGACACTGTAAAGCCCATTTGTTAGGTTTTGTGGGTAAATGATAATTCTAAAAAATTAAGACAGGAGAATTTTAAATGTAGATCTACGTAGGCTTGTGTTAACATATAGATATGTTACATAGACCTAATCATTGGCTTACATTTTTGAGATAGCAGCATTAAACAGAAGTTTAAGAGGCTGAATTTGCATTATATTACTCTGGTAGGATTTGTGCCAGCCTTTGGTTAATCATTATCTTGTTGATTATGTTTGGTTCAAGATGATTCATTTTTCAAAGAGTTTTATTGCAACATCATACATTTACTACAGGAAGCCTGGACGGAAATGGAGCATTAGGTCATTGTAGATTTTTTTCCCTCCAATCTTTATTGCACCAAGTGTTATTAAAGTTAATTATTTTTCAGTAACTGAATTCTCTGTAGAACCTAGTATTTCATTAACCAGATTTTATAGGAGTAAGTTATTCCTTTTTCGTGGCAGACAAATGTGTCTTTGAAGATTGTTTAAATATTGGTAATATTTCATACCACACTTTGACTACATGTAGATGGAATATTTTGTTTTCATTAAGTTGAGTATTGTAATTGAGAATTTTGGAGTCAGATTTGAGATTGAACCTTATAAAATTTACTAGCTTTGGAAGCTTGGACAAATTAATTAGCCTTAGTTTTCTCATTAATAAATTTGGATAAAAATATTTACATTGCAAGATCAGGATTAAAAAGATATATAACAGTATTACTTTAGTTTCAAGTGTACAACATAGTGACTCAACTTCTCTATGTTATGCTGTGCTCACCACAAGTATAGCTGCCATTTGTCACCACACAGTGCTATTGTGATATCATTGACTATATTCCCTATGGTGTGCCTTTTATTCCCATGACTTATTCATTCTAACTTATTTCACTTATAATACACTATAGGTCCATCCATGTTGTTGTAAGTGGCATAATCTCCTCCTTTTTTAAGGCTGTGTAACATTCTTTGTGTGTGTGTGTGTGTGTGTGTGTGTGTGTGTGTGGGTACCGCATCTTTATTCATCTACAGGTGGGCACTTTGCTTCCATGTCTTGTCTGTTAACAATAATGCTGCAATAAACATATGACTGTCTATTAAAAAATTAAAAAATTAATAAAGGGATATAAAACAGTATTTAGCACTTAATATGTGCTTAATTCAGTGTAGGTTGTTATGATGCTGCTGACACTAACATAGTAAATGTTTAGGTTAGGGGTGCCAATCATTTAGCTCTCCTCTCTCCAGGTTCTAACAGATAAATAAGGGACACAGCATTAGGGCACATGCCCCTGTCCCTTTCTAAAATTTAGGCTTTCTGATAATGCTGGTATTTGAGAACATAGCATTGATCTCTGGACTAGTTGGGAATTGGCTGCTGTCTCTAACAAATCCTAGAATATGGGACTTGCCTATGGGGAGAGTTTGTTCTGTTGTGCTTACTGTGCATACATTTACCTAGCAGCTGGCTGGAAGATTACAGGCCTGCTTTACACACCTGGTTATCAGCCTACCTGAAAGCCTGAGGAAGAGCAGGAGTGAGAAAGGGAAAGAAGGCTATTTTCTATGCAGTAACTGCATTCCTTGTTTTTTTGTTTTTTTGTTTTTTTTTTAATGTTTTATTTATTTCTAGGAGAGAGACAGCGTGAGCAGGGGAGGGTCAGAGAGAGAGGGAGTGACAGACTGAAACAGCTCCAGGCTCTGAGCTGGCAGTCAGCACAGAGCCTGACGCGGGGCTCGAACCCACAAACCGCGAGATCATGACCTAAGCGAAAGTCGGACGCTTAACCGACTAAGCCACCCAGGTGCCCCAACTGCATTCCTTGTTAAAGTAACTGTATTCCTTGTTAAAAATTTGGTCCAAAGAAGAATTTGGACTCTTAAGCCATCAAATTAGAAGCTCCTACTCCTCTCCTCCCCAAGAGGGAGCATAAGTTTGTGGAGTACAGAGAAACTGGGAAAGTTTTCTGTAACTACCCTTGAAGGAAAGAGAAGGGAAGACCCATTTTTTATAGAGATTAGTATGAGTGCATCTCTACTTTGAAAAAATAAATTATACTTATTATATACACTGTTTTTGTAGGCCATAGAATAAATCCATAAAAGAGCTGTGCAAGAATGAAAAGCAGCCATGCTGGAAGAATCTAAGTAAATGTTGGCTTAAGAAAGTAAACTGGGTCTTTTTAACTTATTAATAGAAAAATGATTGATGGTGAAGAAAACCCAAAATAGGTAAACATAGGCAATAAAATAGTAAGTCCTGTTTTGCTAGCAGGTGATAACAGTTCTGTTTGCAAAGATATATTTAAGATATCTACTTAACCAAATAATGTATTTTTTAATGACAATTCCCAGCAGTAAATTAAAAACAGTAGACTTTAGAAAGGAAGGTGTATAGTGTAAATGCAACACAAATTGTAGATCTTTTCAATAAATAGTTTTAAATATCTAGGAAATATATATTAATGTTTTATTTATTTCTGAGAGAGAGAGACAATGTGAGCAGGGGAGGGTCAGAGAGAGAGGGAGACATAGACTCCGAAGCAGGCTCCAGGCTCTGAGCTGGCTGTCAGCACAGAGCCTGACGCAGGGCTTGAACCCACGAACTGTGAGTTCATGACCTGAGCTGAAGTCGGACGCTTAACCGACTGAGCCACCTAGGTGCCCCTAATTCTCTCTCAGTTTAAAAGATAGTTTCAGAAATTGTGGCTCTAACTCAGCCTCAGACTTTCTTTGTAGAGACAATAACCCTCAAATTCAGCAGTTTGGCTATAAATATCATAACATTTCTAAATCCATACATAAAGGATAATTTTAAATCTTTTTTTTTTTGGCATTTTTAGTGTTTTTGCAGACACTCATATAATAATATTGGCATGATTGTTATTCAGTCTTTTGTGGGAGAAAATAGCACATAAAGCAAAAGACTGACATTTCCAGTGCTTTGCAGGGATGTAAGGGGAGGCAGGCAGGAAATGATGGCCCACCCACAAACTACCACTGTGTAATCTTTTAGAACAGGTCTTTGCCACTCTTTTTCTCTGTGGATTGCTGACGTTTCCCTAGGGATGGTCCAGATGAAGGAAGTGAATTGCATCCTCTAAGTATTGACTGGAAGAGCAACATGACAGTGGTATATAGTGCTTCCCTAAATTCCCAAGTTTGGAAGACCATGGTCTTTAGATTTATGTATGACTTCGTTTAAAATTTGAAGTCCATGTAAATTTCCTTTTAAGTGAAGAATAATACCTTTGTTCTTTAAAAAAAATTTTTTTAATGTTTATTCATTTTTTGAGACACACACACAGTGTGAATAGGGAGGGGCAGAGAGAGAGAGAGACAGACAGACAGACAGACACAGAATCTGAAGCAGGCTCCAGGCTCTTAGATATCAGCACAGAGCATGATATGGAGCTCGAACTCCCGAACCCTGAGATCATGATCTGAGCCAAAGTTGGATGCTTAACCGACTGAGCCACCCAGGTGCCCTGTGGAATACCTGTATCCTAATTTCCATCAGTAGAGTTGAATTTCTGAAGATTTTGTGATCTTTGCTAATTTTCAGATTGTTTTTCTTGGCCACAGGCTAGCTAGGAATTGTAACTGTGAAGGCATTTCCATCAGAATGTAACAATTTAATTAATTGAACACAATTCTGTATAAGGTTCTGTTCCAAGTTCTTTCTATATATTGACTCATTCAATCTCACAGTAAGTTTATGAAGAAGTTAGTATTATTATCCCCACTTTATAGAGGAGGAAACTAAGTCTTGGGTTCAATAACTTGCTCAGGGTCATAGCTAGGCTCAGTGTATGTCAATTTTTAACTTGGTTTATGAAGTTAAAACCAAATAAATAGTTATTTATGGCTATTAAATCTTTAAAAAAAAACTTAAAATAGTATGATAAAACACTTTCCATAAGTATCATTTAAAGATAAGTTTATTTTGGGGGTACCTGGGTGGCTCAATTGGTTGAGCATCTGACTTTGGCTCAGGTCATGATCTCATGGTTTGTGGGTTTGAGCCTGGCATTGGGCTCTTCGTGGACAGTTCAGAGCCTGGAGCCTGCTTTGGATTCCATGTCTCCCTCTCTGTGCCCGTCCCCTACTTACACACTCTCTTTCTCTCTCAAAAAAATAAACATTAAAAAAATTTATAAAGTAGGAGCACCTGGATGGCTCAGTCGGTTAAGTGTCCAACTTTAGCTCAGGACATGATTTCATGGCTTGTGAGTTCGGGGCCCTGTGTTGGGCTCTGTGCTGACACTTCAGAGCCTGGAGCCTGCCTCAGATTCTGTGTCTCCCTCTCTCTCTGCCCCTCCTCTGCTCACACTCTTTCTCTGTCTGAGAAGTAAACATTAAAAAAATTTTTTAAATTATAAAATAAAGGTAAGTTTATTTTTTTCATAGCCCAACAGACATAATTTATCTTTCTATGGTAGTCCCTTTTTTGTTTACCATAGGATCTGAAATGAAAACATTTTGAATCTATATTATATACAGTACAGTTTTTCTGAACTTGAATAAATTTGGTTTGTCATTATTAAGCAAACCAAATGTCTTAACATAGCTATAATTAAAGTTAATATAACGCAGTTCACTTGAACATTATGTAGATTTTATTTGTATTATAATGAATGGTATCATTGCCTATAGAAATAATTGTACAGGGTGGCCATAAGGTCTGGAATCACAGATTAATATTATAAACTGCTTTTATGTATATTTGTTTCTGTAGCCACTCTGTATTTTATAAAGGTCTTTTCTGCATGTTTTGGTGTGACTTTAATTTGCTGGAGCTGGAAAGGGAAAAAATCAGAACAAGGATAAGTGCTGTACTTTTGTGCTGTGTATACAGGAAGAAGAAGGCCTAGATCCCAATAGTTTGATAAGGAAAGATTCCCCTGCAAGTCTGTGATGATGATAATAGTAAAAATGCAAGAACATTATCTAGTATTTGTGCTTACTATATATCAGGCATAGTACTTAGCACCCTACATGTGTTTATCTGTTTTAATCCTTGTAAACTGTCTTCTGAGGTAGATACTGTTATTGTCTGTATTTAAAAAATTTAGAAATCTGACTTTTAGAGCCATTTAGTGACTGGACAAGCCATGTAACTAGTGCCATATATAGATCTTGAATCTAGGTTGGTCTGATTTCCCTGCCTAAGGCTTAATCTCTTATCTACTGTGCTGTATGGCAAGTATTGGCAAACCTTTTCTGTAAGTGGCCAGATAGTAAGTATTTTAGGTTTTGTGGGCCAAATGGTCTCTGGAAGAATTACTCAACTCTGTTATTTTTATAAAGCAGCCACACAATACCTAGAAGAATGGGTGGGGTGGTGTTCTGATAAAACTTTATTTATGGACACAGTTTTCTGTAATTTTCATGTGTCCTGAAGTACTCTTCTTTGAATTTGTTTTTCAGCTATTTAAAAATGTAAAAAGTAATTCCTGTTTTCCTGGTCCTACAAAAACAGATGATGGGACTGGATTTGGGTTCTGGGCAGTAGTTTGCTGACCCCTGCTGAATGGCTTGCTATAATTGTTCTTTTCCCCACCAAGGATAACAGAAATGGAGAATTCTTCTAACAATCTTTTACAGTAACCTAGTATTGTTAGGTACAGGCACAAGTTAGCTGTAACTCTAGGTAAATGTTCTTTTGAGCAGATATTCATGAAATGCTAAGATTATGAGAGCCTTTAATATTATACTTCTTTCTATTACCACACCCTGTGCTTTTAGAAATCATAAATATTCAACTCTTAGTCATTCCTATTAAATTGCTATTTTGTGTTCTATAATCATAAAAAAGCTACTTTGATTCTAGGCCTTTTCTTTTGGTGTATTAGGTGCTGAGCTAATTTGATTCTTCTAAGGGAAAGGGTGTTGGAAATATAATGAAGCGTTCTCAAAAAAGATTATTCATGCAGAATTTGCAAAATTGGCATCTTAGATTAGTTTGTCATTTATAAACTTGACCCTGTAGTATGAATTCAGTGTAAGTTTATTTATGTGCAACAAAAAATACTTCCAGATGTGATCACTGATATATGATTCTGAATTAAAATGCTTAATGAAAACTTTTAGTGTTGACAGATCAACACTAATAAAATAAAAATCTATCCCTATATTTAATGAAGTTAATGAGAAAATATTTACATTTTAATATTTCATAAGGAAAAGAGATACACTAAATAAAACTAAGTTAATTTCTGCTTGACCAGTACCAGTTATAGGTGTCAGTGGTGTTGAATTAAATGGTCCTTTTTAGGAACTATATGGTTGGTGCTGAGTTACCTTCCGTGGCTTGCCTGACCCCCAAATAAGCATTTAATAAATGTTTGGTATTGTGTTTGGTAAGCCCTGAGTCAGCAGGCATTCAAATGGAGGAAGCAAAAGATTTGATAGCACAAAAGGAAAACGTTCTTTTAGGAATTGTCAAGTTGAGTGAATCAGATTATAGATAGAAATGTAGAAATTAATTTGTATTAATAGTAATAGGTCAGAATCATTTAGTAGTTGGCTATTGCCTGTAGTATGAAATCTAATTTTCTTAGGGTAGGATTCAGTGCTCTCCATGATTTGGCTCCAGCCTTCTTTCTGGCCCTGGCTTTCATTCTCCCGTGTTAACAGACTGTGTAGTCAGTCTCTATTACTCATTCATTTATCTATAGATATTCTCCTTTGGAATGTTTTATTTCTCTTTTCTGTCTAGGCAGGTTTAGACTTCAAGACCTGAATCTAATGTCTTTTCTTTCAGTGGGACCATTCTTGTCCATCATGATCTTTTTTTCCTTTAAATTCCTAGCACTTTATTGTTTGTCACTCATTTGATAGCTACTCTTATCCTACTTTATGACATTTCTTATTAAAAATATTAAATATTTGCTTTTGTCACTCCAGCTAAATGGATACTCCTTGAGAAGAGAGACCATATTTTGTACTTGTTTTTGATGTATTTAGAACTTGGGAGAAAAATAAAAACTTCATGAATTCCATGTTTTTATGTATGGAAATTTCTTCAAAAATGCATTATTTGTCTTTTTCTCTTTAACTTTTATTTTGCAACAATTCCAAATATGTGGAAAAGAATTCCTGAATAGTCTTCACTCAGATTCACACTTGTTAACATTGTGCCATGTATGCTTCATCGTTCTTTCTCTGCATACGTCTTTTTCCTACTGAACCATTTGAAAGTAAGTTGCAAATATAATCCTTTATCCCTAAGTACCTCAACGAACATTTCTTAATTATAAGGGTATTCACTTACACAACTGTAGAACAGTGATCAGACCAGGAAATAGACATGTGTGCAATATTTTTAAATCTGTAGACATTATTAACATGTCACCAGTTCTGTATAGCATTTTTTTTCTGTTCCAATCCAGGATCATTCATTGTATTTAAATTTTTATGTTTCTTGGGGCACCTAGGTGGCTCAGTCTGTTAAGCTCAGGATGTGATCTCACAGCTTGTGAGTTCAAACTGCACCTCAGGCTGTCTGCTGTCAGTGCAGAGACCTGTCACCCTCTCTCTGCCCCACCCCCTGCTCACTCTTTAATCTAGAACTGAACCATTCTGGATCTTTTTTTCTTCTTACGACATTAACATTTTTGAAGATTACCAGCCATTTATTTTGTAGGATGTCTGTCAATTTGGGCTTATCTGATACTTTATCATGCTTAGATTTAGCATATGCATTTTTTGGCATGTATACTGAGTGATATTGTGTCTTTAGAGTGTATCATATATGCTAGATGTTTGTTACATTATTTGGCATGTTTTCTTTGATCATTTTCATAAAGCGTTTTTTTTTTTTTTCTTAATGTTTTATTTATTTCAGAGAAAGACAGTGTGAGCAGGGAGGGTCAGAGAGAGAGGGAGATACAGAATCTGAAACAGGCTCCAGGCTCTGAGCTGGCTGTCAGCACAGAGCCCGACACGGGGCTCGAACCCACGAACTGTGAGATCATGACCTGAGCTGAAGTCGGACATTTAACCAACTGAGCTACCCAGGCACCCAAAGCAATTCTTTTCTTAACAGAGCCTAAGGGCTCTCCTATGGTGGAGCTGTTTAATATAAGACACATTTGAGAGCATTACTTACATTAACCTAAAGGATATCAACTTCTATTTAATTTAGCAAATAATAAAATTTGAATCCTCACAGTGAATTACAATAGACAACTGGTGAACTTGAGTAGAACAGTGATCAGGACAGGCCTGGGCATTTATCCAAACATATACTAACGATTACTATAAAGTTATAGTAATCAAAAAAGTGTGGTGTTGGCAGTTGAATAAACAGGGAAAATATTTTTTAAGAGAACAGACTTAAATATATAAAGTATTTGGCATATGATGAAGGTCACATTTCAAATTAATGGGAAGAGGATGGATTAATGAATTATGTTTGAGAAAAATATTCAGAACAGTTATGTATTAACATTTAGTTGCAGAAACTCAGAGTCTTTTCTAGCTAGTTTGAGCAGAAAGGAATTTATTACATGGTACTAAATGACAAAATCATTAAGAGGACTGGATGGTGGGGGGGTGGGGGGAGACTATAGACTGTACTTCCAGGAATTAAAAAAAACAAAGGGCCTGGATTCAAATTCTGAACCTACTATTTATTGGTTATGTAACCTACTTCTCTTTGGTTAATTTCTACATCTATAATTATTTGCAGATAAATACCTTTTTTGTAGGTCAAAAACAGTTGTATATTGGTAGTTTCATATGGTTTTATCTAATATTTCTAAATTTGTGAAATTTAAGTGGTACTACATGTAGCACTGAATATATGTTCAGTACACATTAGCAATACATTTATTGCCATTTTTCAGTATAGTTATGTAAAATGTATAAATACGTCAGCATGATTATTAATCACATTCTAAAATGAAAAAACTTTTTTTTATGTTTTATTTCTGAGAGAGAGAGAGAGACAGACAGCCAGACAGCCAGCCAGCCAGCATGAGCAGGGGAAGGTCAACGAGAGAGGGAGATACAGAATCTGAAACAGGCTCCAGGCTCTGAGCTAGCTGTCAGTACAGAGCCTGATGTGGGGCTTGAACCCATGAACTGTGAGATTATGACCTGAGCTGAAGTCGGACGCTCAACCGGCTGAGCCATCCAGACGCCCCATGAAATAATTTTTTGAGTCAGATATGTAACACTTCCTCTATCTGATAATATCTTGTATAGTTTTAAATAAGTAATATTATAACATAACCAAAACTTTTATAAGTACTGTATGTAACTATGTATGTGTACAATACAACCTCCAAATATATGGTAATATATCAGGTATAATTTTCATATAAGTAAGTAAAAAATTTTTAACGTTTATTTATTTGGAGAGAGAGGGAGCAGGGGAGGGGCAGAGAGAGAGGGAGAAAGAAAGAGAATGAATCCCAAATAGGCTCCTCACTGCCAGTGCAGAGCCTGAGGCAGGACTCATCTCACAAGCGTTGAGATTATGACCTGAGCCAAAATCAAGAGTTGGATGTTTAACTGACTGAGTAGCTCAGGTGCCCCTCACATAAGTAATTTTTAAAATAATGCCTTAAAGGTGATTGAAATGTCTTTTTTTTTCCGAAATTAAAAGCATTTTATTAAAAAAAAGTTNACACAGTCCGTAAGCGTTCCCCATTGCTCAGAATGGCTCCTCAGACTCTCATAGGTTGTTTCAAAGCTCAAACCTCCGATGAAAAGCTTCCGCAGCTGTTCAGGCTCTTTGGGAGACTCTGACTTAGACATGACGGCAGTGGGAGGGGAGACTTTATCGATGCTTACTTGGCAGCGTCCACGGGCAGAAAGCGATTGAAATGTCTTAAGAGTTGTTTTCTACACTGAATGATCTTGAACCCCATGCTCTTTGCCTTTCTGTCTTTTAAAAAATAGTTGTTTCCTTATTGATGAGTTGTTCTTGCTTCCCTTAGCTTCACCTGAATCACTTTTTAATTTATTGCCTTTCATTTTCTGTGAATTGGAAAACCAGATTACTTTGGTTTATTCACAGTTCTAATCAAGGGCCAGGGGAACCTTAACTGAAAACAACTGATTTTTGTACTTAGTACTTATAACTCTATGGTTTAAGGTTTGACTGTTAGAGACTCTTTTTTTTATTTGGTCATTTTCTGGTTACTGGCTCGATTCTGGTTGGTTGAAGTTGACAAATGACTTCTCTGGTTTTGGCATAATATAAATAAAAATGTGAATTCACTTTTGCTTTCCTGATGACTCATTAGTTTTCTAATTGTTCTGTGTTTTAGACAATCATATATTATCTTATTTGTAGGAAGCTTTTCCCTAACTTAAATGTTGCATTGCAGGGCTGCCTGGATGCCTCAGTGGTTAAGTGTCTGACTCTTGATTTCCGCTCAGGTCATGATCTCTCAGGGTTGTGAGATCAAGCCCTGCATTGGGCTCCACATTGGGTGTGGAGCCTGCTAAAGATTTGGTCTCTTCCTCACTATCTGCTCCTCCCCTGTTCATGTGCTCTCTCAAAACAAAATGTTGTAATACTGATTTGTAATGGAGAGTCCTCTGAAAATGGCAGTATTTGGAAATGAGCTTTGACACCTTCTGAAGTCAGAGAACAGTATGCAGGAGTCTGCTTTGTGATGGCAATTCAGATTTCTGGTTCATCTCTTCTTCAGTGGACAGATACAAACTACATTTGTCTACCATTTGGTTTTCAACCCATGTTTGTATTTATTCCATTTATTCTTTAACTTACCCTGGGAGGGAGGTCTTATTTTATCTTCTGAGTAGAGAGTTAATGATTTAAGAATGGATATAAGATTAGTAAATGATAGAGGGGAGATTCAGATTTTGAGGTAAACATTCATTTTCATACTGGTTTTGAAACTTAGGTAGTTTTGTCTCACATCATTTAGAACCAGAATTTTTTGAGGTACTGATTTTTATAATAAAAGAACTAAGTTTTCTTTTTAAGATTTTGTATTTGGATTTTTAAGTGTTCTTTTTATAGTGTATTTATTTTGGAAGCCTATTTCCTTTCTCTTTTTGCTTTTTTATTATAAAACTAAAACAGATTCAGAAAAAACATACAATTATATAGCTTAGTAAATTATTATGAAGTGATCACCATTGTAACCTCAGTCCAGAACAAGAAATAGAACTTTGTCAGCCACTCCAGAAACTCCTTCATAATGTCCATCCCAATCACAGCCTGTTCCTTCCAGAATTATCTCTCAATTCTGACTTTGTAGTACTGTAGTCCTTCTTTATCTGCAGAGGATATGTTCTAAGCCCCCCAGTGGATTCCTGAAACCATGAACAGTACCAAACCATATATATACTATGTTTTTTTTAGTATACACATACTTACTGTACATGACTACTAGGTCGGTACCATATACAGCATGGATATGCTGGTTGAAGGGATGATTCTCATTCCCAGTTGGTCAAAGTAGGAAAGCCTGGTTTTTCATCAGACTACTCAGAATGGTGCATAATTTAAAAGTTATGAATTGTTTATTTCTGGAATTTTCCATTTAATATTTCAGACAATGGTTGACTGCGGTATCTGAAACTGCAGAAAGCAATACTGTGGATAAGGTGGAAACTACTGTACTCACTTCCTTTTTTTCCCTTATGGGTTTATCTCTTAGTGTCTGTTCCTAGGTACTAGAGTTTGGTTTTACTCCTTTTTTTAAGTACTTAAAATACACCTTTATTATGATTTGATTGTAAAAAATGAGAAATTACAATAATAAAAATATAATCTCTAATATAGTGTAAGCAGTAATTTGGCAACTCAAGACTCTACATAGCTAAAAACATGAAGTAATGTTAGACATTTATACTTAGTTTTATGTGGCTTTTTATTTTTAACACAAACACCACAAAGCAGAAGAGTACCTTAACTTTCCTTCAGCATCCATCTTTTTCCCAAAAGTATGTGTTATATTCTTTCTTAAAATGATTGATATTTATACAGAGCTTTATAATTTATAAAGCAGTTATTCATGATCTGATTTAATCCTCACAACAGTCTTGTGGTGTGTAGGTATATTCTTTTCATTTTATGGATGAGGAAATACTATAACCAATATGCAGTGAGTTGATAAGACTTTGTGAAAACCTTGTGTTTTCCAAAAAGTTTCCTTGTGAGTGTTTTCCAGGTTTTACTCATTTGAGTACTACTTGCATGATTTTTCCCATTCTCCTACAACTGGTACTGTTTACTTAATAATTTCATTTAGAATGACCTTTCTTAATTGGCAGATTATTAGAACAGTTTTAAATTTACAGAAAAATAGAACAGTAGGAGAGTTCCCACATTCCCCCATTCTCTCCCACAGCTTCTCCTGTTATTAACATTTTATATTAGTATGCTACAGTGGTTACAAGTAACAAATCAATATTGATACATTATTACTAACTAAAGTCCATCAGGTTTGTTTAGTTTTTAATCTAATGTTCTTTTCCTATTCCAGGATCACACCTAGTTATCATGTCTACTTAGACTCTTCTTGGCTTTGCTAGTTTCTGTTTTTCCTTGTTTTTGACAACCTTGACAATCTTGAGTATTGGTTAAGTGTTTTATAGGGTGTCCTTGTACTAGTATTTGTCTGATGTTTCTCATGATTAGACCAAGGTTATAGGTTGGGAGAGGAAGACCACAAAAATGTAAGTACCATTTTCATAACATCTTACATAGCTACATATATACATGGGAACATGTGTACCTAGTAGTAACATGATATATAACCTGATGTTGACCTCAGTTACCTGGTTCAGGTAGTGTTTGTCAGATCTCTGCTGTAAAATTACTCCTTTCCACCCTTCCATACTGTACTCTTTGGAAGGAAGTCTTTATGCACAACCCACACTTTAAGGAATGAGGGATCTACCTCCTTGAAGGCAGTGTATCTGCATCATTTATCTGGAAGTACCTTTGTCTTTCATAACAGAGTTTAAAGTCATTGCTTTATGTATGACATGCCTGAAGGGATTAGTTCTAATTATTAAAGGACTTAGATATTTTAAATCTGCAGATAAAATGTTATTAGAGACATTCAAATCTTTATCTTTCCAAGGAGGTTTCTTAGTGAAACAATGAAATTTACGTTGTATAACTTTGTTCCTATTACTGTAGTAATGTGTTGCCAGTGTTCTGACTAGGGTAAGATTTACCCTTTCCCTTGGTAGGTAGTATAAACAAACTGGCAGCAAACAGTAATAATACTTTCTTCCTAGACATACAGTAACCCACTTAAAAATGGTATGTAGGGGCGCCTGGGTGGCTTAGTCGGTTAAGCGTCCGACTTTCGCTTAGGTCATGATCTCGCAGTTCGTGGGTTCGAGCCCCGCATCGGGCTCTGTGCTGACTGCCAGCTCAGAGCCTGGAGCCTGTTTCAGTCTGTAACTCCCTCTCTCTCTGACCCTCCCCTGCTCACGCTGTTTCTCTCTCTCTCCTAGAAATAAATAAAACATTAAAAAAAAAATTAAAAAAAAAATGGTATGTAAACATACATAATGGTTTTCCTTGGTTATCATGGGACTTGACTACTTTGGGGCTTTTTTGATTATCTGTTAAGATTGTAACGTTTTTGTTGTGGTTTTAATTTCTTAATGAAGGAAACTTTAATTTTTTGCATATTTTTTTACAGAGTAATATATGGTGTTTGTCACTTTTAATGAAGTGACTTTTAATGAATTAAATTAAATACTAGATTTCCAAATTTACCTTTTAATAACCATTTAGAATTTTTATGTAACTACTTCCAGCATTTTAAAGAGAAGGAAAGGAAATATATTAAAGAATAGACTTTGCAGTAAATATAAAAATACTGTATATATATGCTATATATGTTTTATTACAAGAAATCAGAATATTTTATAAACATTTCAGACTACTGGGGAGGTGCATTGTTTCTCTTCCCCAGCAAAATTTTGTTGCTAAAATTTTATCTTAATTTTCTTTTCATTAGAATTTTTTCTTTGTAGTTGACAGATATATTGATATGAAGTTGATAGATACATTTACTGTATTTGTACATACCATAGAAAGGCAGATTATTATTCCTTACATTCATTTCTGTGTCTTCATAACAATTTTCAAGTGTTTCTTTTAGGGCAGAATTACACCTACTGTATTGTTGAGTGTTTGGGAATAGGAAAATATATCTGCAAGATATCTTTAAAAGTACCTACTAGAGAAAGAAGAGTTGTTAGTATTGTGTAGCAGTAAAGCACTAGAAGAGGAGTTTGGAGGGCTCTTTTCTAGTCTGCTGCTGCCTTGTCTTATGTGACCTTGGAAGTCAGTTTCTGCATTCTCATTTGGCTAATGTGATCTTCAAGCCACCTTCTATAAATTATATCATTTTATGTCAGGCTCTGCAAACAAATGAGCATATTCGTGGAAAATACCATGACTAAAGTGGTGGAATACCTCTTCTTCAGGTGTAAAAATATTAAAATCTATTTTTCTCTTCTCATTTTAATGTAAACTTTTTTTTTAAAGTTTATTTATTTTGAGAGAGAGTACTTGTACAAGCAGGGGATGGGGCAGAAAGAGAGGTGGGGGAGAGAGAATCCCAAGCAGGCTCCATGCTGTTTGTGTGGATCCTAACATGAGGTTCAATCCCACACACTGTGAGATGATGACCTGAGCCGAAACATGCGCTGTACTGACCAAGCCACCCAGGCACCCTCCCATTTTAATGTAAACTTTTAATTGAAGTACAGCATACATAAAGAAAGTATGCAGATCATAACAACACATCACAGATCACAAAACATTACCAGAATTCTAGAAGCCTTTAGTGACTCTTAAGTTATTCCTCTTCCTCCCCTAAGGAAATCCATCTTGACTTCCAACACTGTAGATTAATTTTGGCTGTTTTTGAAATTATTCCATATGGCTGTTGTGTGTGGCTTCTTTTGCTCAGCATTACATTTGCAAGAGTTTTAGAGTTGTAGTTTGTTAATTTCCATTGCTATGTGGAATTCCTTTGTATAAATACACAATTGATTTATCTGGTCTCCTGTTGTACTTCCCATAAAGAAAAAAAAAAAGGAAAATTGAACTACATTAAAGTTAAGAAATTGTGGTAGCTTTTTAATCTCCAGGGATTGAATCTTTCCAATTTATACTTTTATATACTGTTTGAGGCTTCGAGTTTCAAATGGGTGCTTCATTTTAGTCAAACAAGCTTAATGTCTCCCTTTTTTCTCGTTGCCTTTACTGGAAGAAAGGAATAGTTTGATCATTTTAATAGCCTGCAAAAATTCTAGAAACATACATATAAAAGAAAAGAAAGATTAATAACAGCAGTAAATTAATACCCTCTAAATTTTTAGTTCTAGGACAGATAGAAGAATTAAAGTTTTAATTCATACAGCTAGTTAGAAGGTATTTTTTCCTTTTCTTAAAACTAGTATGAACTTAGGGTATTGATGACTATGTTGTTATTTAGGTGTGCCGACTTAAGGTTCTCTCACATAGTAATAATTTATAAGCTGAATGTAGGATTTTTAAAACATATTTACTCCATCAGTGTTTATCAAGTTCCAGTTATGTGTGTCGTCCTAGAGCTTCGGGGTTTTGTTTTGTTTTGTTCTGTTTTGTTTTGTTTTGTTTCGCCTGTATCAAGTATTATGTTAAGTGATAGGTAACACACAAGTTTGTGATCCCTAAAATTTTTCCCAGCAAGTAAATGAAAACCAAACTTCAGAGGCTTAAAACATTTTCTGATTTAGATTCACTTCATTCTCTACCAGCTCTTTTAAATAAGGCAACTACCTAGGAGGGAGTTGCAGATCATTAACAGAATGTCAGGCAATAGATTTAGTATGAATTTAAATAGCAAAAATTATATCTGACACTTCTATAAATATCAGACAAAATGTAAAAAAATTAATGGTTTAAGAAATGGTCTTAAACTTTATTGGGTATTTGGTATAATGTTTACTATTTGTTGCTTAGCTGAGTTTTTAATATACACTGGAATTTGTGTATTTGAATAGCTAGCCAGAGATAATTCCTATTTAGCCTTTTCGTTTATCTTTTTATCCTTTCCTCCCAAGCCTAGAGTTTAGAGTTCTTTTTTGTTTTTTAGTTAATTGAGAATGGATCAGTTTATAACTAAATAATTATTGCTTAAGGTGCCTCATTTATCTATTCTGGTTTTTTAAAAAGACTCAAAATTTAGTGGCTTAAAACAACAGTCATGTTATATTTCACATTACTGTGGGTCAGAAATTTGGGCAGAGCTTAATCAGGCAGTTCTTCTCCACTGAGGTCACTTGGTGATCCTCGACTAGAAGGTCAGACAGTTTTATTTACGTGTCTGGTACATGTCTGGATGGCTGGCAGGCTGGACTTAGCTAGGACTGTCAAACTACGCATGTATACGTGGCGTCTCCAGCATGGTGGTTTAGAGTCGTTAGACTTCTTAAATGGCAGCTCAGTACTTTTAAAGAAAGAAACCACCAGAGTTTTAGAATCTGCAAGACTTTATTAATATCTAGTCTTGAAAGTTATGCAGCTTCTTTTGGTCAAAAGCAAGTCATAGAGCCAGCCCAGATTCAAAGGACAGGGCTACCCAAGGGCATGCAGGGGCCCAGGAGTCAACTTTGAAGACTAGCCATTCTACATGGATCTAAGAATCTATAACTTCAAATAGCATATATAAAAATTAAATTTTTTTAACAGAATGGTATTCAAATCATATAATTCAAGCTGATTTTCATAAAACTCCACCACTATAATATTTTTATTTCCCCACAAAACTTCCACAGTACTCTGCAGTTTATATTTTCCTATAGAAGTATGTCTACGTAAGATAGTTTTTCTGTTTTATTATGACAAGCATTTAATATACAGCTAAGAAGAATGTACAGTGAACACCTATTTATCCACCACTTAAATTCTGTAATTAACATTTTGCTATAATTGGGTTTTCCCATGTTTATCCATCATCAGTATCTTATTTTCTGATGAATTTAAAAGTTGCAGATAATCAGATATAGATTTAAATTACTTTTCTTTCTGATCCTTTTACCTTGAAAGATAGTCAGAAAATGTAAAGAATTCCTATTAGTATATCTTATCTGAGATCTTATCTCCTCCGAACTTCTCAACCTGCTTTATGTAATGTCACCTATCCAGTCATACTTTGGTTTAGTTTTTCACAACTGTTTTTAAAATATTTTTTAATGTTTTATTTCTTTTTGAGAGAGAAAAAGAGAGACAAAATGTGAGCAGGGGAGGGGCAGAGAACGAGGAAAACAGAATCCAAAGCAGGCTCCAGGCTCTGAGGTGTCAGTACAGAGCTCATTGCAAGGCTCCAGCTCTCAAACTGTGAGATCATGACCTGAGCCGAAGTTGGATGCCCAACTGAGCTGAACCACCTAGGTGGCCCGGTTTTTCACAGCTCTTACTCCTGATAGTCTCACTAAGATCCTCAGAGAAAAAAGAAACTTTTTTTTGTAATTATAAAAACAATTGTCCACAACCCCAGCACAAGTACAACTTTAATGTTTCCTGTTCTTTTTATGTATTTTTATAATAACCGTTAGTGTAAAATCTTACACTAGTAAGTAAAATAGTTTAAAAATCTTTTTTTTTTTAAATATGTGAAGTGTTCAGATTGTTATATAATAGCCTGATAATTAATGGGTATTTGATATTTGATTGAATGGCAGGACCACTGTTTTTAACCATGGACAAGCAAGTTGCTTTCCAATTGAGGAAAGCTATTGAACCCAGTGACACGTTATTGCTTATTGCCTGAAATTGGTTATATATAAAGTTTATTACCCCAGCCTTCTGATTCACACAACCTTAAGAGTTGAAACAAGAAAAGCAAAGAAGTTGAAAGGAATAAAGATTGACTTTAGTTCTGTATCAGGAACAGATAAGGAAGTTAGAAAAAAGTTATGTTCAACTTTGATGAAACATTTTTAAGTTTCATTTTTACCAATATTTTAACAACTATTCTCAGAGTTGAGTAAATTTCCTATTTAAAGTTTAAGCACATTAGAAACTTGGTGTCAAGTAAAAGGACTAGATATGTGTATTATATTTACTCTGAATTTTATTCCTATTTGCTATGTAACTCCTCTGAATTTTAAAAAGCAGTAGCCAGTGCACTACTACCTGTTAATGTAATGTATACTTACATAAGTGGTGGTTTCATATTTTTCTCTTAGCTTGAGCATAGTTAGCTAGAGAAGCCTAGTCAAACAAATTAAATTCTATAATTGTAGGGATATAGAGTCTTATAGAAGATAATTTTTGAGTCCTCCTACAGTGATAAAGAATTATACTAAATCCACCAAGGCAGTTAGTTGAGTCTTTTGTTTTATGAATAGATTTTTCAGAGAAAGCAGTCTTGATTGTCAAGATTAACTTTTCCTAGAATTAACCTTTATTGTAAAAAAAAAAAAATCCCATCTAACCTACATTCTTCATGTTCTGTAGTGAGTATATTTCATGTTGTTTGGCCCTCTGTGGAAACAGATGGTTACTATTTTTCATATAGTAACTTCAGATATTTGAAACCTAACATTTATCTTTTAGGCTTCACTGTGCTTGAATTAAGTTATTTACATAATACAGACCTAAACAGAGTTTTCTGCCCATGAAAAAGATGCACTCTGGGGACATTTGGTCATGTTTGTGTGTGCATATATTCATTGTCTTAATGAGTAGTTAGGTAACTTGAATTACACTGCTTGATTGCTACACTGGTGGGAGCATATATCCAAGTATCAGATCTATCAACAAATACTATAGCAAAATAAATGGAGAAAAAATGATCTGGATTTGATCTCACTTTTGAATATATAGATTTACTTTGGGGAAGACACTGGGAATTTGATCTGGGCTCTGTTCATTAGAATTTTGGAAAATTCCTAGAATGCTAAGTTGATCCTGGGATTATTTTATGGGTCTGCGTCAGATCTGGGGAAATTGTATCACCTTCTACACAGTGGGCTTTAGGACATCCCATGTATTCTACACTTTAGAATTACTACTTGTAGCTCTCATTTATATGGATCTTTCTAAGTTGATCTGAAGAGAATAGAAGGATATAGAAAAGGAGAATTAAATTTGTTCTATCATATTTACTTGGTGTCAGCCTTTCATACTTGGTTCCTGTCTAAATAGTACAATAAAATTCCATACTAGAAGTACACGGGTGCTCTTTTAAATTTTGAGGATGCTTTACTTTGACAATAAGAATATTTGAGTTTTGGATTTAACCAGTAGAGTGCTATTGGTTTCACCTTTTTTTTCAAAGTCAATGAAAACTTAAAAAAAAAAGGTTTAATATAGGTATAATGCAGTTGGGTAAAGTTGGGTAATGTTTGTATGTATTTTCCTAAAAATTTCCTGAGACACGTTGGCCTAGTTTTATCAGTGACATCATTTAACCAATGATGGCTCTTGGCTATAAGGAACTCACAGTGAACTTAGGTGAATTCTGAAGCCAAGAAGTTTAGTTGTAGATCTTGATTTGATTAATTATAGCAGAAACCCCATTTGTTGAAGAGCCCATTTTCATAAGGAAATAGATGAAAAGCTTTTTCAAAAGGCTTCCTTTATAAATTTCCAAGTTCTGCAAATTGTAACTTGCTTTAGTTTTTTAAAATAATTTTTTTTATGTTTTTATTTAGTTTTGAGAAAGAGCAGGGGAGGATGTGGACAGAGGATCTGAAGTGCCCTCTGTGCTGACAGCAGAGAGCTGATATGGGGCTCAAACTCAACGAGCAGTTGTGACCTGAATGAAGTTGGACACTTAACCAGATGAGCCACCCAGGCACCCCTAACTTGCTTTAGTTTTTATATTTGATTTTTCTTTTAGTTTTCACAAATTAAAAAATAACATTTCATTTAACAAAGTTTTTTTAAAAAATCAAATATGTGTTTATGTGTTTGGATTCTTGCTTTGTTTTGGTACTAGAGCATTTATTTGAAACTTCTTTGTGGCCAGGGGTAACTGCTTCGTAATTTCTATTATAAGAAGGTAATTTAGAGGTGGCAATTTGTGTGTGTGGGTAGAGTGGAGTGGTGAGAGATGTTTTGAAGCTTCTTTTGAATAATCATATTATTTTCACTCATATGTTCTAGATCATTCAAAGCAGCAGAGTTCTCTAAAAATGATCTTATTTACATATAATGCATATATCACCATATAATTGGAAAAAATATCAGTTGTCCATATCAAATACATAGTTTGCCAATTGAAAGAAGTTGCTCTTTGAGTTCTTTGATAAAGAGGCTGTTAGACATAAAGGGAATGGGGAGGATAAAGCCACTCATTAGCTCCATCACTGGCAGAAATGTATTTTACTACTTTATTTATGTTGCCACTGCCTTATTTATGCTACCATTACCTCTAACCTCACAGCTCTCACAACCTCTTATCTGTTGCTTAGCTTCTGGTCTTATCTCTCTCAAGCAGTTTCTTTGTCTTAAATTCATCCTCCATTTAGCCACCAGGGGATGAGCTGCTTAAATTGCAAATTTGATCTGGCCACTCCTTGGCTCCCCTCCCAGACAGTATTCTTCAGAGTTAGATGTGTAAAATGATTTATTGCTGATGTAGGAAAAAAAATATTAATTAGGAGTTTTGTATTTGCTTTTAACCTAAAATAGAAGAAAGAACTTAAGCCTTACCAGTACCTAATAGAACAATTAGCATAATCACTCAGTCTGTTGTCTGTTAGTCCTCTATCACCTAAGGAGGAGTGGGAATTCCACACTGCAGAAGAATTTACAGTGGAGCTCTCTTTGATTTGCTCTCCATGTGTTGCATTATACTGCCACTTACTTGTACTTTGTTAAGTATTTTTATATATTATCTGATTCTCATAAAAATAGATAAGTGACTTAAAAAAGATTTCTTTGAATAAACCAGAGATTTAAGTTAATAAGCACAGGAGAAAAAGAGGAAAATGGTACAGCAGATCCTTTTACATTTTGTTCAAGTTCTTTTTCAGATATAGTACAGGTTTAAAATTAGTGATCCAGTCAGGTTTGATAAGAAATCATCTCCCCAAAGTCAAAATTATTGAGATGACTTATTTGAAATGTTTGACTCTTTCCCTAAATATATATATTGTGCCTTAAAATATTAGCTAATGATAGAAAAACCAAAAATTAGTTTGTCAAGTCTTAATATTCACCACTCTAGGCCTGCATAAAATTTTAATATTATAAGCATCTTGGTGAAATCTCACTGGGAAAATAAAGGCAATGTATGGCAGAGTGTGAAAGTAACAAAAAGTTACAACAGCAAGATTAAAATACTTGCTTCACTTGGAAGAAATAAGTATGCTATTTTCCAGCACACATACATACACCAAACTCTAATGAAAGTATAAAGCTGATGGTTATTAGCAAGACATCTAACATATTTATTTTTATCCACATTTTCCAGATTTCTGTCTTTTTTATATGTTTTATAATGTTCATAACATATTAACACAGTAATACATGTATAAAGAATATACATATATTGAGGGTGTGAGCTCCACATTTAAAAACCTTTTATTGCCATTTAATATATATAATCATAATCCAGGTTAAAAGAAAGAGAGCATACCCAAGACCCCAGAAGACCCTATACCTTTCCTTATGCTTCTCCCAATTATTACCCCCCTCATATCTCCAAAATTAACTGCTGTCTTGATTTCTGACAATATTGTATAGTTTTACCTGTTGTTGTACTTTATGTAAGTGGAATCATAAAACATATACTCTTTTGTGTTCAGTTTCTTTTGCTCAGTACTGTTTGAAATTCATCCATGTTGTTGTATGTAGCTGTAGTTCATTCAGTATCCTTGCTGAATGATACTGTGTTATATGAATATGCCACAATTTGTCTGTTCTAATATTGATGGATTTGATTTGTTTCCAGTGTCTGACTGTTACAGATAAATCTGCTCTGATTCCTGTACATATTTTTGTACACATATGTACATAGTTCTTTTTTTTCTTAAAAAATTTAAGTGTATATATAAGTATAATCCTAGGACTAGAATGCAGAGTTGTAGCAAATGTCTATATCACATTTTAATAGATAATGCCAAATAGTTTTCCATAGTGGCTGTACCTAGTATATAGTTCCATCAGCAGTTCAAGGAGTTTGTCTTGTTTCACATCTTCGCCAACACTAGGTATTGTTAGTCTTTTTAATTTAAGCCATCCAATGAGTGTGTAATGGTATTTTATTATGGTTTCAAATTGCGTTTTCTTGATTACCAGTAAGGTTGAGCACCTTTCCATATATTTATTGGCCAATTGGATGTCCTCTTTTTTAAAGTTCCTATTCAACTCTTTTGTTCTTTTTTTTGTATCTGATGACTATCTTTTTCTGGTTTATTTGTAAGTACTTTCTGTGTATTCAGGATATGAGCCCTTTGTCAATTATGTTCCTCTTGCTTTCTCCTATTCTGCCTTGCCCTTTCACTCTTAATATTATCTTTTTATAATAGACATTCTCAATTTTAAGGTTGGTCCCACTGTTAATCTTTTCCTTTATCAATAGTGATTTCTGTATCTTGTTTGTCTTCTAAAAGCTTTATTAAGTTTTGTCTTTCACAGTTAGATCTGGAATTGANAGATCCACTTTTCCCAGCATTATTTATTGGCATGGGTCTAGTTTCCCTTTCTCTCTAAAAGTGCCGTCTTTGGTCTGTATATGAGTGTGCTTAATTTTTCAGTGCCATGGGTTTGTCTATCCTTGTCTTAATTACTATAGTTTCATAATAAGTCTTGCTATGTAGTAGAGCAAGTGCACCTACATTTTTCCTTTTGTTCAAGAGGGTTTTACTTACTCTTGACTTTTTGCTTTTCTGTGTAAACTTCAGAATAAGCTAACCAAATTCCATCCACATGAACACACACATACGAACACAAAGTGTTGAATTTTTTTCCATACTGCATTGAATTTCCAAATCAGGGTAAAAGTAGCATATTTTTATTGAGTCTTTCAATCCATGAATTTGGTATATGTATCTAATTATTTAGGTCTTTAGTTTTTCTCAACATTTACTAGCTTTATGTGCAGAGGTCTTAACATAGTTTTATTATTTTTATTAATAGGTTTTATATTTAGTACTCTTGTAAATGATATTTTTTAAAACCACTGTTTTTCTGTTTGTTGCTAAGATAGAGTAATATAGTTGATACTGTGTATTGACTTGTATCCATCAACTTTGCTAAGCTCCCTATTAATTCTAATCAGCTGTATATTTTTGGTATTTTTATATACATAATCATCTTGTCTGTGAGTGATAGTTTTATTTCTTTTTTTCTAATCTTTAATTTATTTCTCTTTTCTTACTGAACTGTTTTACCGAACTGAATGAAATAGAAGTGGTTAGAGTAGGTATCCTTGTTTATTTTGTTCTCTATCTTGAAAGGTTTTAGTATTTCCAAGATTAAATATGATGGTGCCGTTTTTTAATTTTTGGTATTTGCCTGTTGCACTTATTGTGGCTGCATAATCAAAAATTTAATGGCATACTGGGCGTCTGGGTGGCTCAGTGGGTTTAGCATCCAACTCTTGATTTTGACTCAAGTCATGATCTCACAGTTCATGAGATGTAGACCCACATTGGGTTCTGCACTGACAGCACAAAGTTGGCTTGGAATGCTCTGTCTCCCTCTCTCTCTACCCCTTACCCCCCTTCCCATAAATAAATACATATTTAAGGGGAAAAAACATTTGTTTATTTTGAGAGAGAAAACACAAGTGGAGGAGGGGCAGAGAGAGAGAAGAGAGAGAATTCCAAGCAGTCCTCTCACTGTCAGCATCGAGTCTGACACAGGGCTCGAACCCAACAAACCACTGACCTGAGCCTGACCACTGACCTAGATCATGACCTGAGCCGAAGTCCTACGTTCAACCAAATGAGCCCCCCAGATGTCCCATATTTAAGAAACTTTTAATGGCATATGGGATGTCTGAGTGACTCGGTTGATGGAGCCCCACATCAGGCTTGCTGCTGTCGGGCCCCCTCTCTCTGCACTCTCTCAAAAAATAAAACATTAAAAAAATTTTTAATAGCATAAAGCAACCATTTATTATGATCATGGTTTTTGTGGATTAGAAATTTAAATAGGGCACACCACGGAAGGCTTTTGTCTATTCTGTGTTATCTGAAGCCTTGGCTGCAAGATGTAAAAGCAGAGGGAGACAGGAACCATCTGAAGAATAATTTACTCCTATATCTGATTGTAGATGCTGGCTGTTTGCAGGGAGCCTCCTTTCCTCTCCACCTGTGGCAGAGTGGTCTCACCATGTGGTCTAGTGTGAGCTTCTTTGCAGCATGGTGGTTGGTTTCTCCTAAAGCAAACATTCCCAAACAAGAGAAAGCCAGGTAGAAGCTATATCCTTTTTACAGCCTAGTCTCAGAAAAATCATATAAACATTACTATTGCTATACTCTGATTGGAGCAGTCACAAGCCCCCAACCAGATGCAAGAGAAGGGAACACAGACCCTGCTTTTTGTTAAAAGGAATGTCTGTCAGTTGTATTATAAGAACAGCACATCTGTGTTTATGTATGCATGTATCCAGCTAGCGAGAGAGAGAAATGCAGAAAATGTGATCTGCTATAATGCCTTTGTTATCAGATTAAGGATACTCCCTTCTGTTCATAGTATTTAATGTTTTTGTTTTGAAGATTTTAAATTTTATGAAATGATTTTTCTTGGTTGAAATTAATGATTTTTTCTGTTAATGTAAATTTCATGGATTTCAATACATTCAACTTGGTTGTGATTTATAATCTTTTTTTATATGTTGCTGATTTTGGTTTGCTAATTTTTTTTGTTTTTTTAAGGATTTTTACATCTTTGAAAGTTCTTTGAGAGGACCACATCTTAACCTACATCACTTATATTCTACCATACACCTAATATAGTGTTGGGTTTACCAGCCTTTATTTTAGAATCTTAGTAATTATTTTAGTAATAGCTGACATTTATACGACTTCCACTATTTTGCTGTCAATTTTAAGTGCTTTTTAATGATTTTTGTCTAATTAAATTCACCCATTTAAAATAATTCAGTTGTTTTTAGTATATTCATAGGGCTGTGTAACTTCTACCACTGTCATTTCTAGACCATTTCCAATACTCAGAGAAGAAATTCTGTGTCCCTTAGCAGTCACTCTCCATTCCTCCTGTAGACACTAGGTAACTAGTAATCTACTTTCAGTTACACATTTGCCCCTTTTGGACATCTCCTATAAATGGAATCATACAGTAAGTGGTCTTTTGTGACTGGTGTCTTCAACTTAGCATGTTTTCCTAATGCATCCATATTATAATGTGTATTAGTACTCCATTCCTTTCTGTAGTTGAATAGTATTCCATTGTCTGGATGTACCATATGAATGAATATCCATTTGATGCTCATTTGGATTATTTCTGCTTTTTGACTCATGAATAATGCTGCTATAAACATTTATTTGTAAGTTTTTATGTAGACATGTTTTCATTTCTCTTGGGTCTATACCTAGGAGAGAATTGCTGGGTCATACAGTAACTCTATGTTTAACTTTTTGAAGAACTGCCAGAATGTTTTCCAAAGTGGTTGTATCATTTACGTTCTCACCCCCAGTGTATGAGGGGTCATTTTCTCCACAGCCTCACAGATACTTACTGCCATTTGGATTATAGCCATCCTAATATTTACCGTGAAGTGGCATCTCATTGTGAATTATTTTGGTGATTTCTTTATTGTGATAAAATGTACATAAAATTTACTGTTTTAACCATTTTTAGGTGTACAACCTATGCATTCACAGTGTTGTGCAACAGTCACCGCTGTCCATTTTCAGAACATTTTATCATTCCCAAACAAATTGTACTCATTAAAAATAACTCCACATTTCCCCCTCTTTTCTCAGCCCCTGATACCCCTGATAACCTCTGGTCTATTTTGTCCCCATGAATTTTCCTATTCTAGAGACCTCATATAAGTGGAATCATACAATACCTACCCCTTTGTATCTGGCTTATTTTACTTAGCATAATATTTTCAAGACTCACTATATTGTAGTCTGTGTCTGAATTTTATGTTTTAAGGTTGGATCATACTCCACTATATGTATATACACATTTTCTCCATTCATCAGTGGATAGTCCATTCATCAGTGGATAGGCATTTGGGTGGTTTCCACCTTTTGACTGCTGTGAATAATGTTACTGTTAAACAGTGGTGTACAAGTATATGTTTGAGTCCCTGCTTTGAATTCCTGTAGTGGAATTGCTGGATCACGTGTTTAACTTTGAGGAACTGCCAGGACATATTACGCAGTGGCTACATAATTTTACATTTCCACCAGCAATGAACAGGATTCTGATTCCTCCACAAGTGCTTTCATGTACTTACTGGCAATTCGTGTATCTTCTTTGGAGAAGTGTCTATTCAAGTCCATGACCTATTTTTGAGACTAGTGTTGCTGGATTGCCGAGTAATTAGATCTTAATATTTAGCGAATCTTGCTGGATTATTCCTTAAGGTAGTTTTTTAATGTACACTTCTCTTCAAAATATATAGACATTCTGATGCCAACATTTGATGTTGCCAGAATTTATAACTTTTGTTTATTTAATGGATATGTAATAGTAGCCTGTGATTTTAATTTGTTCCTAATTACTAGTAAGGATGATCCATCTTCCCACCTTCCCTACAAACAGAAGTTTACCTGTTCATCTTTTTCACATTTTTTATCAGGTTAATGTCTTTTCATATTGATATATTTACATATTTCTTATATGTGTTGCAATATTTTTTTCCAAGTTATGCCTTTAAAATTTTTTCCTTTTCGAAGTAGGAAGAACTGAATTTGAATTTGTGTCCTTGCGAATTAACATAGTGCCTGACAAACTAGTCACTCAATAAAATGTAGGATGAATAAGTATTTTTCAGAAATCTAAAAATTTGTGTTACTTTTAAAAGCAATAATGCTACATATTCTTAAAAATAGACCAAAGTAGGGGCGCTTCTGTGGCTCAGTCTGTTGTGTCTGACTTCAGCTCAGGTCATGATCTCACACCTTGTGAGTTCAAGCGCCATGTCAGGTTCTGTGCTGACAGCTCAGAGCCTGGGTCCCCCTTTCTCTCTGCCTCCTCTCTTTGTCTTAACCGTTTCGATAAAATATTCTTTTTTACAAAAACAAATAGACTAAAGTATCATATACTTAAAAGCTTATATAACATTTTAATATTTAGTACTTAGAATCATATTGTTTGGGTTATATCTATAATTTTATTATTTATAAGTTGTAGTTTTGGGAGTGCCTGAGAGGCTCAGTTGGTTAAACTTTAGACTCTTGATTTCGGCTCAGGTCATGATCTCATAGTTTGTGGAATTGAGCCCCATGTTGGGTTCTGTACTGACAGTGTGGAGCCTGTTTGGGATGGTGTGTCTGTCTGTCTGTCTGTCTCTCTCTCTCAAATAAACTTTAAAAAATGCTTTTAAAAGAGTTCTGTTTTTGCCTGATGTTTTATAGGTTTACATAGCTCTCCAGTTGCATTGCTTTAGAAAAATTCTCATCAATATATTTTTTTAAAATAACTTGTTCCAGAGACCAAACTTTCATTTTCCCCCTCCCATTCAAAATTGACTGACTTCCTCTTTTGAGTCCCACTATTTTCTGTATAAATCTATCAGGGCAAGTGTTTTATTACACATTGTTAACAGTTCTCTCTCCCCTACTCATCCATGCTTTTTAGGTTTGGAGACTATCTTATTCAAATGCTAACAATGAGTGGCATATAATTAGAAGTTCATTAAATGTTAAAAGTGATTATCAAAGGGTGCCTGGATGGCGCAGTCAGTTAAGCGTCCGACTTCGGTTCAGGTTATGATCTCACAGTTTGTGGGTTCGAGCCCCACGTGGGGCTCTGTGCTGACAGCCAGCTCACAGCCTGCTTCGGATTCTGTGTCTCCCTCTCTTTCTCTCTCTGACCCTCCCCTGCTCACACTGTCTCTCTCACTCTCAGAAATTAAAAAAAAAAAAAAAAGTGATTATCAAGTAGATAATACAAACCTCTGTGTTGTTCTGAATCTTTCCTGCTAATTCTAATTTAACTTTTTTTTTTAAGTGTTTATTTTTGAGAGAGAGAAGGAGACAGAGAACCTGAAGCAGGCTCCACGTTGACAGCTGAGAGCCTGACGCAGGGCTGGATCTCCCAACTGGNCCCCCCCCCACTAGTTTAACTTTCTGATGATGAAAATAAGTAATTAGTAAAATAATGTAGCATATCTTTCTGCTGACTTTTCAGAGACTGTTTCAATAAATCTTTACTGCTTGGGTGCCTGACCCTGCAAATCTTACTGAACATTGAGAACTTAGCCAGTCTAGGTGGGGGTTTACCAGGCCTTTATTTTAGAATCTTAATAATTATTTTAGTGATAGCTAACATTTATAAGACTTCCATATTTTGCTGTCATTTTAAAGTGCTTTTTAATGATTTTTATCTAAAGTCTCTATAATTTTATATGTTAGATGCTCTTAGCCTCATTTTAAAGATTAAGAGGCAGAGGTGTGGAGAAGTTAAGAAACTTGACCAGAGTTATACAGTTAATAAATGGTGAAGCCAGTTTTTGGATCCAGACAGTCTAAATCCACCACTATATTCTTAACCACTGTATACATACTAAATAAGTTTTTGGTTACACATGAACTTTATCAGTTTTGCTCATGAAAACTTACATGATAGAATATTTTTCTTAAAGCAAGACAGGTACTATATTTTTGCCAAGGGCTGATGATTTACCAGGAGGGGTGGGGGGCAGGGAGAAGAGGGAGAGAGAAAATGTGAATGAATAAGTTTAGGACTAAATACATAAAGAAAACATTGAATTTGTCTAAGGAATCAGTAAGGGAAATAGAGTGGGTTGTTTGTTTCTTTGTTTTAATGGAGAGATATAGTCATTTTAGCTTATTTCCTCATAACAAAAAATCTAGTGAAATAAGTTGTCTGTAGTCCTGGGTTGAGGCCTGTTAGTGCAAAAATATCTAACCTCTTGATTGGGCTAAATCCCTAAAACTGTGACAGCAATAACAAAAATATACTTAATGGGCATATTGTGATAGAGAGAGGGAAAGAAGGGGAAGAAAGGCAGGGAAAGAGACACAGAATCTCCAGGTACAAAAGAGGAAAAGGGAATATTCAGGAAAGGAAGAAATATTTAGGGCAGTGAGAGATAGAACCTGTCTTTTCTGTCAGTCATTGGCCATAATTGTTTCTTCCAGATCCTCTTCCCAGCCCCATGAAACTTCTCATGTGGGGGTTCTGTTCTTCTAAAGCAAACCCAGTACTCTGCATGTCACTAAGGTAAAATGGGTCTCCAGCTTGCCCCTTGGTTAATTCTGTCTTTGCTGCTGATTCTACAGTGTGGCCATAATAAATCAACCAGTGTTTGGAGAGTTACCAGTGCTAATGGTGCTTTCCAGGTGTAGAGGAAAATAAAAAGAAATAGCTTCTCCCCTAGAGCACTTTGCAATCTAGTTAGGAACCTAGAATGTAACTTTATTAAAAGATAATTAACAGTATCCTGCAATATGATGTGTCAGGGGGTACAGACATTCCATACCCCACTGTAGCTCTTGAACTAGCTCTTTTTAATAGGCAAACTTGTCTCCTACTTTACAGATTAAAATCTTAGGTATAAAAACAAATATCTGGGCCTGCTTTTATCCTTTTCCTTCTTAGATAAAACAGTGTCCCTTTTCAGAACTCATTCTTTGGGCTGTATTTCTTTCCTTCCTTCCTTCCTCCCTCCCTCCCAGTAATCTCTACACCATGTGTGGAGCTGGAACTCACGACCCCAAGATCAAGAGTCACATGCTCTTCTGACTGAGCCAGCCAGGAACCCCTGGGCTGTATTTTCTATTTTAGCCCTTTACATCTTCTTTAACTAGTCCTTTCATATTAGTACATATCACTCTGTTGTTGATTTTTTTCCCAGACCCTGAAAATATTCTGCCCTTTCACCTCGAGAAAAAACCCCATCGTCAACCTTACACAACACTGTCTCCACCTCTCATCCATTTATGTCCCCCCTTCCATCTTCACTACCTCAGAGTCACAGTTTAGTGCATTGTAGACTCTTGATCTCACAGTTCGTGGGATCGAGCTTGTGTTGGGCTTTGTGCTCACAGCTCAGGGTCTGCTTGGGATTCTCTCTCCCATTCTCTGCCCCTCTGCTCATGCTCACTTGCTCACTCTCTCTCAAAATAAATAAGTATTAAAAAATTACTACTCCTGCAGATGTATTATTTTACAGTAATTTGGAAAATAGTGAATTAAGAAAAACTACTATTCTCATTGTTAATTACATTTATCTCACTTAAGTGCAGTGCTAATCGCCATGTTTTAACACTAAAATTTCAAAAAAATCATTGAAAAGTGATAATTATCTTTGTTTCTTTAAAGTTTCAGTGGATTTTATTCAAAACAAAAAGGAAAAAGGAAATGTGACTTGCCACTTTACACACACATTATTTATTTTTTATTTCCTAGTAGAGAAAATACTTTGGGGGCTTTACCTCTGTTATTTATAGAAACTCTTTAGTATGTTTTGTGTTTCAGTTTCAAAGGGCAAAAACTGAGTTTTGTATTTGAAGCAGTTGCACCTTACGCTTAATCAGCTAAAAGAAGATCAGAAAAGTATCTGGGGACAACCAAATTATTGTAGTGAATATTCATTCATGTGGTGTATTAATTCATGTGTTTTTGCCTATGCCTGGAGTTTAGCCACTCCCCAAAGCAGCCAAAGTTTTTTGTCTCTATCTTTACCCCCTTATGACTGCATGCTCTGTTTGCTCTCTCTCCTTCAGTGTCTTTGTCTCTCTTTATAAATAAGTAGAAAACTTTTCTTTACTTCAGAGAGCAAAGGGACAGGAGAAGAGCTATCTTAAGAAGGTTTTATTTGTGCCAACATAGAAGTGCTTTGTGGTAGGCCATCTGGACCGGGAGGATTTCCTCAGAATGTAAAGTATGTCGTGAGATTTAGAGAGCTGGGATTTGCTCTGGAACTATCTGGGAAGGCAGCAGGAAATGTAGACAGAACTGGTTTATATTGCTTGTAACGTAGGTGGCAAGAATGGAAGACAGCTTGCCTGGTCTCGCTTCAGTGTGTGTTTCCTCTACATTTACGAACTTCTGCACTGGTAACGTATCTTTCTTTTCCTGGGAATTCAAGACTTGTCTCACAGACTTTACTCATGACAAAAGAAGTCTGAGGACTTGGGAATGAACCTAGATCCGTTCTCTTTTTTCCCCCCCTTCTCTCTCTAAATATATGTGTCAGTAGTGGCATAAATATTTGCTTACATATTTTTATAAAGTATTTAAGAGAGAACTCACTATATAAACAAATACAATCCTTTTGTGAGGGCAGAGTGGGCTTTGCTCAACTTGTTCTTTCTCTGCCCTTCCCACAAAGGATGGCCATTACATTATTCTTGAGGGAAAAAATTAAAACAGCAGCTTTTAATGGAAAATAATTAAAAAATGCTTCTCTAAAATAATAGCAAATCATAAAATTGTGTAATTAAGCTTGATGTTTGCTTCTATGAAGTGTAACCCAAAAATTTCATCAAAAGCAGAACTATCTGTTTTTAATTCTTTTGTGTTAAATTAAGTAAGAGTTGGGGGGGGAGCCATTTTAATTGTAAGTGAATCCTGGTGATAGAATGAAGTAAAGTCCGTCCCTGGGACCAGCCACCATGCTGAGTACTGTAGCAAAAATGTTTTTCCGTGTATGTGTGTGTATGTGTGTTTGGTTTTTTTGTTTGTTTTTGTTTTTTTTTACTTGACACAGTTTCTCTTTTCATTTATGCTAGTAGATGAATTTTTAGTAAGCCTGTATTACAAGGAAAAACAGTTTTAAAAATGGAAAATAAGCAACATTGTTTGTGTTATTTCATTGAAGCCAGAAATCAGTCTTATGTTCATAGAATCATATTGCTAACTGGAGGTAATTAATATTGTCATTTATTAGCGAAATAAAGTATCCAAGGTTTAACAATTTAAATGCCTTACTTAATTAAAACTTCTTTGAGAGGAAAATGTGACTTTTGAAATAGAATATTATGATAAATAGGAAACCTTAATTCCTGCATAAATACAAATCTATCTTCCTAAGAGTGACTGTGTTTTTATGAATATATTTTCTTTGGTTTATTTCTACAAATAAATTGTAGCTGCTGTAGAATACATAGTGCATGACTTCTTGATATAGTCCTTAAGTATTCTGTCTTTACGCAATATTTGAAGACCACCGATTACAATTTAGAACAAAACAAAAATATCATTTAAGATGCTAAATCCCTTCTGATATGAATTTAATGTGGTAAATCATTTGTAATTGTGTTTTGTGTTATGTTTAAAGACCAGGTCTTTCTATGGATGTATTGATTTTTATGTCTCCTCTTAGCCTGAGAATATTCTTTTTGAGTATCATTTATATTTATACTTTTACAGAAATGCTTTCATTCACTCTGCAGAAGCTTTCAATTCACTCTGTAGATTTTCATAAAAATCTACAAATTAACCCAATTTGTACTGAAAATTTACTAAATAGGTTTACATCACAGCCTGAATTGACTTAGCTTTTTTTTTACTGAGAAAATAATTTAAATTTTACTTACATAGAATTGTGTGTATGCGCATATGTGCACATGCAGAAATTCATTTAAAAGAGTATAAGATAGCAAAAATCCTCAGAAATCTCACTTCTCTGAGATCTACCTCTAGTGTCTCTATATCTGTATGTACATGTATACCTATGGATATACAGTTCTACACAGAATATATGATAATTGTTGCCTTGCAAATTTTTTGTTTTATTACCTAGTATGTGGTCACTCTTAATAAACTTGTTTATGATTATAAATATACATCATCCTTTTTAAGAGTACATAGTATACCATAGTGCAACCATTTAATCAGTTGCCTATTTATAGTCCTTTAAGCTAGTGCCATATTTTTTCCAGCTGTAAACAATGCATGGTATTGTTAATATTTTCTCATATTTCTTCATCCTTATTAGCTCCTCTAATCTTCTAATTTGCGTTATCTTTCTACCTAATAATGCCTGCCAGTGCCTTAACATAAGTACTTTAACAAGGGGAGATCAGAAACCAATTAAAAACATTTTTTTAATATTTGTTCTTTGAATGGTATTGTGTACTGAATAATATACTTTTCTGAAATGAACTACTTTTTTCCTCACAAAGATTTATAGGTGACAACTAAGGGTCCTACCATTAGCCTCAAAACTGTCATAAAAACTATCTAATGTAGTTATTTTATGACATAAAACCTCAGAGTTTTTTGTATGTACAACTCCACTTTTTATCTGTTTTGGAAATTTTAATTTGCAAAGATGGTTTCATTGTTCTCCAGAAAATAAAGTGAGGAAAGTATAATTTACTTATCTCTGAAATTCTTTTGTTTTTATGACATAGATACCATATTATCTGTGAATGCCTCCCTATACTAGCCCTTGCCCTATATGACCAGAAGTAACTTGTCATAAATATTGTGTATGTTATTCTCTTTATAGTTTTATTCTAAACATATTACTTATTTGTGTTTTTAGAACTTTTATAAAGTTCATCTGACTTACCAGTATATTCCTTAGATTCATATATGATGTTCCATGTAGCCATAGTTTACCAATCTGTATTATTGTGTTGAATGTTCGTATCACAGTTTACCCATTTTACAGTTGATGAACATTTAGGTATTTTTCCCCAGTGTTTCTATTTTGAACTATGCCATTGTAAACATTCTTGAACATGCCTCTTGGTATATGTGTGCAAGAGCCTAGATTGGGAATACATGGTAGATAACCTGTTTTGTAAATAGTTTTATTGGAACATAGCCATACCCAATCATTTACGTATTTCTTTATAGCTGGTTTTTTTTGTGTTATAAAGGCAGATCTGAGTAATTGCTACAGAGGCTATATGGTCTGCAAAGCTAAAATATTTACTATCTAGTTCTTTAACAGAAAACACTTGCCAGTCCTACTGTAGGATAGGGTACGTACACCTAGAAGTGGAATTGCTGGGTCATAAGATGTGGGCACCTTCAGTTTTACCAACTGATGCCATAGTTGGGTTCCCCCCACCCCACCCAAAGTCATTGAAACAATTTATATCTCCTAGCAGTAATGTAGGAGAGTTCACATTACTTCGTACCCTTGGGAACACTTGATACTGTCACACTTTGAATGTTTTGCCAGTTTGGTGAGTATAAAATAGTATTTTGTATGGTTTTAATTTTCCTTTCCAAAATTATTATTTTTTAAACTGCTTATTTTTGAGGGAGAGAGAGAGAGAAGACAAGAGTTGGCGGGGGAGAGAGAGGGAGACACAGATTCTGAAGCAGGCTCCAGGCTCTGAGCTGTCAGCACAGAGCCCAACGCGGGGTGCAAACTCACAAACTGTGAGATCATAACCTGAGCTGATATTGGACACTTAACCAACTGAGCCACCCAGGTGCCCCTACTTTCCAAAATTATTAATGAGGTGCTTGAGCCTCATTTCATATGTTCATTGGCCATTCCTTTTTGAGATGATTAGTCGAGATTTTTACCAGTTTTTCTGTTCAGTTTGCAGGAATTTTTTATTCAGGATTCTAATCCATTATAGGTTATAGGTGTTAAAACCCTCTTCTCCCAGTTTGTAAATTGCTTTTTCTCTTTATTGTGTATTTTATCGTTAATTGTTTAATCTACTTGGATTTGATTTTTGTGTGTGGTGGAGATAAGAACTTCAGTATATACTTAATTTTAATGAATTTGTAAAGTTTAATTTAATTTGGGAAGTTTAGCCATGATTTCTTTATATATTTTTATCAGCTAGAATCTTTTTCTCTCCCTCTGGGCCTCCAATGACACAAATATTAGGTCTAAGGCTGCTTTGTTTTTTTTTTCCTTTCTTTTTATATTGTGTAAATTATATATATAATGTATGAAGTTCTAATTTCATAGATTATTTTCTTACAAACAAAAGCTTGGTTATCCAGTATCCTGCAATGCCAGAAGTTAGATTGGGAGAGTGTTGCTATAGACAGGCATAGTTAATCCTAGATGCAAACAGCGAAGCAGAAAAAGTATCAAGAAAGATTAGAAATTTCAAAATGTAATACTTTCAATTATTTAATTAGAAACATAATAACCTCTAGAGCATCATTCTGTCACAGTGCTTGTAGCACAAAGTAATTAGAATTCTCAGTGAAGATTGAGCCATCTAGAAGTGGATGAATTAGAATTGTATGTCCTCGTCAAGAAGGCAAGAAAGTATTTTCTTTAGAAAGACACAGAATGATTGGCATTGACAAGGTGCTAAATTAATAGGCATATCTCATTCTGATGTGATGCTGGATTGCCAGCTGTTGGATATTTAGAAAAGAACATATTTATCTCTGCAAAGGTAACGTATTTCTGAACAACTCAGAAGCCAAATTAACTGATTCATTGTAGTAAAAGCATAATGAACAGCTATCATAGTTTTAACACTATAATACTGAATATTGAAGTTTACTAGTTATGTATAAATTTGAATCCACCGCTAATAAAAGAGACTTATGCCAACAAATGAGAGTAGACTGATGGATAAGAGGTTTATGGACCTCCTTTCTCCATTCACCTCCCTCAACCGTACTCCCACAATGAGTTTAAGAATCCTTGAGAATTGTTAGAGGCTAGAAACTATTTTGAAAAGGAGCAAAGAAATGAGATTATTGTGGTATAAGAAGCTAATATATACTTCCATTAGGAAAAGGAAGTGTAAAAAGCTCCCAGGAAGTAGATATATTCTATTTACCGAACAAATATGTCTTGTGAAGGAGAGTGTGGTGCATTAGAGATTGAGAGAGAAAAAAATAAGAACAAAGTTTTCAAAATGGAAAGAGTAAGAGCGATGGATTCTTTAGTTATCTCAGGGAGCTTTTTGACCCCAGTTTACTGTTTGACCAAGAGTAACTCACTTGAGTACCTAGAGTCTTAGTTTATTTATCTATAAAATGGCAGGAGAGTGAGAGAAAGTGGGGGAGGGGCAGAGAGAGAATCCCAAACAGGCTCTGTGCTGACAGCACAGAGCCCCACGTGGGGCTCAAACTGAGATCGTGACCTGAGCCGAAAGTGAGAGTCAGACGCTTAACCGACTGAGTCACCCAGGCACCCCTATATGTTACTTGATCCTAAGTTAAAATACATTGCTTCAGAAGCTTAATTTCTTAAAGCAAGTTTGCTCCATGCACAGTGTTCCAGTTTTATTAAAAACATACTAGAATATAAGGCAATTAACATAAATGTACACTCATTGATTATGGAGGCTAGAAAAGAGGCTGTTTTAAAAACCAACAACCCTTCCTGCCTCAGAATAAATAAACTTAAAAAGATTAAGTAACATAAATTTTTATGGTAAATTTCAGATAATATAGAAATACACTGAAAAGCAAAAATTTCTTTTTACTCCTCTCTTTCCAGTCTCACTCTCCTAGTCAGAAATAACCCAGTCACCAATTTGATGTGTATCCTTCTAGACTTTTTTCTATGTGTACAATATATGTATATATAAATATGAAGCCTTATTTTTATTTATTTTTAATTTTTTTAATGTTTATTTATAATTTCTGAGAGAGAGACAGGGTGTGAGCAGGAAGGGTCAGAGAGAGAGGAAGACACAGAATCTGAAGCAGACTCCAGGCTCTCTCAGCAAAGAGCCTGACATGGGACTTGAACTCACAAACCACAGGATCATGACCTGAGCCAAAGTCAGATGCTTAACAGACTGAGCCATCCACGCGCCCCTGAAGCTTTATATTTTTTACCAGTATGTTTGGTGCATGTGTGTATTTTAATAAGTTATTCAGTACATATTGTTTTGCAGTTTCCTTATTTGACTTAAGTCGTCTAGTAGATCTTTCAAAGTTTTAATTTTTTAAAAATGTTTTATTTATTTCTGAGAGAGAGAGAGAGAGAGAGACAGTATGAGGAGAGGAGGGTCAGAGAGAGAGGGAGACACAGAATCTGAAACAGGCTCCAGGCTCTGAGCTGTCAGCACAGAGCCCGACACAGGGCTCGAACCCACGAACCTCGAGATCATGACCTGAGCCGAAGTCAGATGCTTAACCGACTGAGCCACTCAGGCGCCCCTTAAATTTTTAGTTTATATACCTACCTCGTTGCTTTTAATTTTCTATGATGTAAACGTATCATAGCTTATTAACCCTATCCATGGACTTTACATCATTTCCAATTTTGTGGCAGTAGTAAACAGTGTACTAAAGAACATCACTATGCAGGATAGAATCTTACTGAACCCTCACTCTATGGCAGTACTGTGCATTATTTTATCTAACAGCCTCAAGGCTGAGATACATACTAAGTAGCATGAAAAATTACATGTGAGGAAACCAGTCTCAGAGCTGGCAAGTAGCAAACAGATTTACTCAAGCCCTGTGACACCAGAGTTCATGCACTATTCTCCTACAGCTTTTGTTGGATTCCCTAAGAGATTCTTGTCCCTGAAAAGGTGAAGAGCCAAAATTTTAGACAGGAAGGGGTTTTGGGATTTGGGAGCTATAAGGAACTGTGGATATCACCTGCTATGCTCCTTTGTCTCCACTTGCTGCTGACCCTGTATTTGATCATCCAAAGGGGGAAATTTGAGAGTGCAAGAAGGAGCATTGTCATAATCTTTATACTAAGACAGCAGACATATTTATGTTGGACAAATTGAGACACATGACACCTTAACCCTAACTTAGGCCACCATCACCTTTCACATGGGTTACAATAGTCTCCTGCCTGGTTTTACATTTACTCTTATTCTATTCCAGCCTGTTCTCACACAGCAGCCAAAATGACCTCCCTCCTTCTACCTCCCCATATAAATGTTTATTAATTTATTTTGAGATAGAGTGCAAGCAGGGGAGAGGGAGAATCTCAAGCAGGCTTTGCACTGGCAACATAGAGCCTGATGTGGGACTTGAACTTACGAACCATGAAATCATGACCTGAGCTAAAATCCAGAGTTGGATGCTTACCTGACTGAACCACCCAGACACCCCCAAAATGACCTTTTTAAAACAAAAAACTCATTATGTCACTCAGTAGTTATAATCCTTTAGTAGCTTTGTGAAAAAAGTATATTTTTTGGTCCTCCTGTGATTATTGTAAGAATGCAGCATGAAATAGAGAGCACTTAAATTGTGAGTGAAGAGTCCTGTGTTTGAGTCTTGGGTATCAAGACTGATTTGGTGACCTTGGGCAAGGCTATTTAACTTCTCATGATATTTCCTCAAATAGAAAATAAAGATAGTGTGAGGAGGGGGATAAGGCAATAATATGAAAGGTACAATATAAATTGTACAGGATATTGTTAATAGTTAACCTTATATTTGTTATGCCCTTTGAAAAATTGTCCTTGTGTCTTATCACAGTACCTAGCAGGTCATGGTAGGATTTTTACAAGCTGAACCACCTTTCATTTAACTATACAAGTTTCACATAATAAAAACCTCAGTCACTAAGGAAAAAAAAGTTGAGAAAAGTTAAGTGACTTGACAAAAGTAAAAACTAGTACCAGGTCAGTAGTAAAAGCCAGAATTATAACCTTGGCATTATAGTCTGATAATCTTTTCACCAGGCTCTGCTGCCTTCCCAAAATAATTGATTATGTATTTCTAAAAATCAGATAAATATGTTATTTGTGATTGCAATTTAATTATATAACTCATCCTTCATAAATTGAGAACAGTGTAGAATGGCATGTCCATATAATTTATTGACTTCATAGGATCTTTGGCTTATAAGAAATGGCTTGCAAAAAGGGAATTTATTAGGAGATATAATTAGCTAGGAGGAATATTAGAGCAACTCTGAGAATTGAAGGTCTTGGGCTTCAGAGACTAGAATTGGATCTCAGAGCAGTTAGTTAAGACTCTGTCACTAATGGCCCTAGGTCTGTGTCTTTAGTTTGCAAACCAGGAAGAAGGATGGGTTACAGCTCCGCCTCTGGGAAGTGGGAGGATTCCCTTTGGCCTAGCCCATATCTCACAACCACTCCTGTAGGTAATAGTAGATTATACCATATTAAATTGCCAATAGTTAATATTTTTTACCAAGTTAAAAGGCCATTTTGTATGGTTCAGCCTGTTAATAGTGCAGGGTGGTAGAGGGGAGAATGAGGCACATTGGTTAACAGCCCTAATGGGACTTCAGAAAATGGTAGAGTTCCACAAAGGAGAAGAGGTTCTCTTCTTCCATCCAGAAGAAGGAAAATAAGAAAGCATCTGGGCAGACAAAAATAATAGTGGTGTAACATAACACACTTACAGAGAGTGTGGGTCAGCTAGAATTCAGCTGGGCCACTGTGAAATGAAAGAGACCTCAAATATTAAAATTTCTAAAGTGAGAGACTGAATTGTTCTTATTAGTCCTTTTCTTAAGCATCTCAGAGTTTGATAGAACTACTTTTATGTAACAAATACACCCAGAGTTCTCAAATTACAACTATTGTACTATTGTTATATCCTAACATTTATTGGATATCAAACATGTAGTAGGCACCTTCCTCATAACCTGTTTAAAGATGAAGAAGTTGAGGTTCAAAGAATAAAATAATTTGCCTAAGGTGATATAACTAATTGCTGTTAAAGTCTAAATTGTGAATTTTCCTTCCATACTAGTACTTCAAAGGTTATGCATGAAATACATTGAAAGGCAGAAGAGAGTATGGGGCATCTGAGTGGTTCAGTCAGTTAAGCGTCTGAGTTCAACTCAGGTTGTGATCTCACAGTTCGTGGGTTCGAGCCTCATGTTGGCTGACAGCTCAGAGCCTGGAGCCTGTAATCTGATTTCTGTGTCTCCTTCTCTCTCTCTGTCCCTCTCCTTCTCTCTCTCTCTCAAAAAGAAATAACATTAAAAAATTTAAAAAACAAAGCAAATAGAAGAGAGTACATATGTATGCCTGAGAGGTCGGTTGGCATATGTGATCTTAAACATAAATATCGTTTACTGCTCCCTAACAAAATGATGATAGCCTTGCTTTTTAAATGGCTGTTATTTTTTAAACTCAAACTTTGAGTTAAATTGTCTTTTTAAGAAGATGGATGACACATTATCTCAGTATGAGAAAAATGGCACACTGTGCCTTATTTTGTGAATAACTGACCCAGTTTATAAAACTCTGGTCCAAACCATTCTTACGTAAGAATCTGAATTTTCCTGCTTATAGTACATTAGCCAACAGCAGTCGATCTTTCTCTACGTTTGGATTCTGATTGACCCAACTGTTAACAACTTGCTCTACAGTTACATAGCTTTAGAAGTAGTTTGTAATTCTATGTTATAGTTAAACTTTATTTAAGTAGCCTTTTTGTTGTTGTTACATGCCTAAGGCAAATAAGTATTAGTTATGTGCTTTATAGAAACCACACTTCCTTTTTCAAGAGGTTGGGACATCGGGTAAGAAAGAACAAGAATATATAGCAGAATCTTGTGGTATTTGGGAGTATAGTAGTAAAGACAGAAATAAAGAGTGCTTTCTGATCATTGATGCAGAAGGTGAGTGGTTCCCAGTGTGATACATAAAGCAAAACTGAAGTGATTTGTACAAGGTCCTTTTTTTATTTTCATAGAGAAGTAGGATAGTGGTGCTGTAATTTAAAAGGATGCATTGGATAGTTGACTGTCTTGCAAGTTTCCAGAAGTCTCCAAAGTGATCTATTTAGAGAATATTTTGATGAAAAACTAGTTAAAGTTGTGGTATAATAATAGGGAAAATTTGATCATGGGGAAATTCTTCATAATTTTAATTTATATGTCAGATATATTAACTTTTGCTGTTTTTAATTTATTCAAATAGCTATGAAAATATTTACAAGTTAATCTGTGTAAAAATGATGGGTTTGTTTCCCCCCTCCAATTTTTATCACCTTTATCTGAATGATCTGATTTTTGTTCCTTTCTTCTTCTTCTTTTTTTTAAGAGCATGGGTGTGAGTGTCAAGGGTGGGAGGGTGAGGAAAGACAGAGAAAGGAAGAATCTTTTTTTTTTTTTTTTTTAATGTTTATTTATTTTGAGAGAGAGAATCCCAAGCAGGCTCTGTGCTGTCAGCACAGAGCCCATTGCAGGACTCATACCCATGACTGTGAGATCATGACCTGAGCTAAAAATCAAGAGTCAGACGCTCAACCAACTGAGCCACCCAGGCACCTCTGAATAGATCCTTTCATTTGTTGTTAGATTCTTTCTTGAACAATTTACTTTAAAAAAAACAATCTTCTTCATTTTATAGATGATAGTATTTCTGCTGCAAGTACCTCTGACGTTCAAGATCGCCTCTCAGCTCTTGAGTTACGAGTTCAACAACAAGAAGATGAAATCACAGTGCTAAAGGCAGCTTTGGCTGATGTTTTGAGGCGTCTTGCAATTTCTGAAGATCATGTAGCCTCAGTGAAAAAATCAGTTCCAAGTAAAGGTAATTGTTTATTAAAGTAGGAAAAGTCTTGCTCTTTGCACTTTCTTTGCAGTAATATATAAAACTTATGTATTTTATTAGTGACATTAAAATTGAGACCATAAAATGACCGGTTTTTTTTTTTGGCTTAGTGGTAACTATAGTTTGTTTTTCAGTTCTTTTTTTTTTTATTCCCAAGAAATTCTGAAAGTTTACTATTTATTATTTTAAGTGGGAATATTTTTGTAATACCACTGATTGTACATACAGGCTTTTATGTCATAGTATTTGTGTGAATTTAGTATTTTCCAACTAGATAACAAATTTACTGAGGGCAGGAATTGAATCTTCTTTTTATGTCTTCCTTAGTAATTAGCATTGTATCTTGAACATAGTAGGTACGCACCTATGAACTTTTTTAGTTAGTCCTCTTACTGTTACAGAAATGATAAGTCATAGTTTAAAAGGCCTTACTCTAAGCATTCTCTGGTCATTAGAGAATCCTGAAGAATTTAAGCTCTGAAACTTATTACCAACCCCAGTACCATGTTAATTTTAATTTCTAGATAGTAAGGGTTTTCATAGGCTGAGAGAAACAGTCGTTAGAATGCTATTATTCTGAGTTTAGAGCAAATAGCGTGTGGCCTTTCCCTTCCTCCATCCACCCAGAAAGAATTTTAAATTATTTTAAGTTAATCAAGCAATTGAACCTGTTATTTCGTATATCTTAAGGGTTTTTTTTGTAGAGTAGATGGACATAGGCATAATTATCCCCCATTTTGGCAATGGGCAAAGTGAGGATATTTATGAATTTAGTTTCTGAATGTTGAATTTGAAGTATAAGTGGTATGGTGGTAGACACATAGATAGCTGAATTATAGGTCTAGTGTTCATGCTCATCTTGGCTAGCAGGATGAATTTGGGAATATTCAGCTTATGGGTAATAGTTGAAGCCATAGAAAAAGGATGTAAAATGAGAACAAGGCTCAGGATAGTTCTTTTGGGAGCTCTAGTATTTCAGCAAAGAAAGAGTGATTCGTGTTGCTGGATGCTACAAAGAGGTTGAATAAAACAAAGACTGAGAGGTGACTCTTGGATTTGGCATTTATGAAATTACGAGAAACCTCCACAAGCAATTGTAGTGGAGTGATAGGATTGCAAATCAAATCACAGTATTTAGGGAAGCAGCTTGGTTGAGGAGAATTGTGGAATATAGCCACTCTTCAAACAGTAGGCCTGAGAGGGAAGAAAGATGGCAGTAGCTACAGGAAGATGCTAAGTTGAAGTCCAGCTTTAATTTAATTTTTATTTTTTAAGATGTTATAGACTTGAGGATAAAGATAAGTTGAGGACAAAAGACAGTAGGGACGAAGATGATGATAATGGGAACATGAGTGGGGGTTGGTAATTGAGGAGGCAGGCTTCCTGAAGAAGGAAGAATTGTAGAGGAGGTAAGAAACTATTGGTCTTAGAAGACTCCTTCTGAGATAGACTGGGAAGAGCTAGAAGTATGTGGGAGTCACTAAATACAGTTGTCAGGGCTGGAACTTTGATTCCTTACCATTTTTTCCTCAGGAGACAGTGATGCTCTTTAAGAAGGTAAGGTGGTTCCTGCTGGTGAATAAAGGGGGAGTTGGAATGACTAGAAAATAGGAGACCATAGACATGCAAAGGTGCTGAGTCACCTTGAGAGCATTGAGGTGGTGCATTCTGACTGATTTTGTGGTTCCCATTCTTTATAAAGTTATTTTTAATTTTTATTATTGAAGCATATAGTTGACATACAGTGTCATATTAGTTTCAAGTGTACAATATCATAATTCAACAAATCTGTTTAGTCAGTGCTCTCCATGATAGTCCCCATCTGTCACCATACATTATTACAGTATTAATGACTATATTCCCTTCCCTGTGCTGTACTTTTAATAAATGAGTGAATGGGTAAAGAAGATGTGGTATATTTTATATGTATATATATATATATATATATACACACACACACACATATATATACACGTATACACACACACACACACAGTATGATTCCCATTCTTATACTTCTACCCTTAAACACTCTAGGCCTACATAGTTAATAGTGGAGAGTTAGACAGTAGCTGGATTAATCTGCTCCATCAGTGGTTAGTAAGCTAAATGTGTCAGTGATGGGATAAGGGACTGGGAAGTTTAGCAAAAGACTTCATAGAAACCATTTTGGCTAATAATGTTAGATTGCAATCCTTACATTTTTCTGAGAACCAGCTTTGAGGACTGCCAAAATCAAGCCAGGGAAAAGCTTTATTTGGTTATAAATTAATTTTCATAAGAGGATTCTGGAGTTGTCAGAGTTGAATGAGGAGCCAGATCAGTTAGTATGTGTGGGCTTTACGGGGAAGGTGAACTTGGTGTAGAGAAAGAACATGCTTACCATCTATAATTGACATATAACCTCAGCTTCTGACTGTATAAGTATTTTAAATTCTGAAAGAGAAAATGATACAGTGTTTGGTTATTTATCCACAATATTTTTGAAAGCTAATTTTAGGGGTGCCTGGGTGGCTCAGTTGGTTAAGTGTCCAACTTCAGCTCAGATCATGATCTCATGGTTTGTGGGTTTGAGCCCCACATGCTCTGTGCTGACAGCTCACAGCCTAGAGTCTACTTCAGACTCTGTGTCTCCCCCTCTCTGCTCTTCTGCTCGCGCACTCGCACACGCTCTCTCTCTCTCTTTCAAAAATAGGTAAATGTTAAAAAGATTTTTTTAAAAAAGAGTTTATTTTAAATACTTCATATTAGTTAAAAACATTGAGAATTTTGTTATGCTAAAACAACAGTATGTTGTAATTTTGTGTTGAGAAAAATTTAAACTTTTTTTTCTGATTTTTTATTTCTTAAAAAGTAAAATATATTTATAGAGAAATTTAATGACTGCTTTTTAAAAATTTGATAGACAGTGTTATGATACATCAGTTACTTAGCACTTGCCTGTTCCAGTGTCATAAAGTAGAAATACAATTAAATAGCTGTAGTTCCTGTTTTCCGGGGACACGCTTTCTGTAAGTTACTCTTTACAGTCTTTGTTTAGTTGTCTTTAGTCATAATTCCTTTTGTCTCTGAAGTGAATTTAGGATCAGTTTTATTTAAGGCTCTTTAGTGAAGACTTAATCCAGTTCTGGAGTTACAGAGCCACCTGAAGCTGCTACATTGGAACTTTTTCCCCCACATACTACCAACTCTTAATTTTTAATTCTTACTAATTAGATAGGGAGCTCCTTTCCATTAATTGTACTTCATAAGCTTACTGTGACTGCTGTTTTTACAATGTGCCAACCTGGATACATTCTGAAATGGGATCCACTAGAGATTTTTTTTTTTTTTTACTTTAAAAAAAAAATGTTTATTTTTGAGAGAGAGAGTGTGAGTGGGGGAGGGACAGAGAGAGGGAGACACAGAATCCAAAGCAGGCTCCAGTCTCTGAGCTGTCAGCACAGACCCTGATGCAAGGTTCGAACCCACAAGCCGGGATCATGACTTGAGCTGAAGTCAGCACTCAACTGACTAAGCCATCCAGGTACCTCACTCGTGATTATTCTTTTTTTTTCTTTTTTTTATTTTTGAGAATGAGAAAGACAGTGTGAGCAGGGGAGGGTCAGAGAGAGAAGGAGACACAGAGTCTGAAGCAGGCTCCAGGCTCTGGGCTAGCTGTCAGCCCAGAGCCCGCCGTGGGGCTTGAACCCACGAACCGTGAGATCATGACCTGAGCCAAAGTTGGACGCTTAACTGACTGAGCCACCCAGGCGCCCGTCGTGATTATTATTTAAGTTACTTAGATACAGGCTTTAAAATGCTGTCTATAAAATAGATTAATGGGGGAGTTGATTAAATAACAATTTAGGGAGCTAGTAGTTTAGAGATGAGCATAATTCATTGTTAAAAATTAATTACTCTGTTTCCTTCTATTTAAAAAAAATTTTGTTTTTTTTTAATTTATTTCTGAGATCATGATCTAAGCTGAAGTTGGACGCTTACGACTGAGCCACCCAGGTGCCCTAACTCTGGTTCCTTTTAGTGGAAAAATTTGACCAGTTTTTGTTTGCCAGTATTGATACTTAGAGAAATACATATTTAAAGTTTTTAAATGTATTATTGGAAATTCTAAATAGCTCTATCTTTGAGTTTATAATATACAATAGAAATAATTGTAAAAATAGTAGGTGATTCTTCATTATTGATATTTGTATATAGCCTAATAAAAATCAGATGTCAGTTTTGATATTAAATAGGATTAATATGAATATTTGTAATGATCATTTTAAGCAAAGTGAAGTTTTTCATAAAATACTCTTAAAAAAATTATTTTCTGGGGATTTTGTATATTTTTTTTAAGTTTTTTTTTTTTTTTTTTTATTTCTAGGAGAGAGAGAGACAGCGGGAGCAGGGGAGGGTCAGAGAGAGAGGGAGTGACAGACTGAAACAGGCTCCAGGCTCTGAGCTGGCAGTCAGCACAGAGCCCGATGCGGGGCCTGAACCCACGAACCGCAAGATCATGACCTAAGCGAAAGTCGGACGCTTAACCGACTAAGCCACCCAGGCGCCCCTTTTTAAGTTTTTTTTAATGTTTGTTTATTTTTGAGAGAAAGAGAGAGACCGAGCATGAGCAGTGGAGGGACAGAGAAGGGGAGACACCAAATCCAGAGCAGGCTCCAGGCTCTGAGCTGTCAGCATAGACCTGATGTGGGGCTCAAACTCACGAACCATGAGATAGTGACCTGAGCTAAAGCCAGATGCTTAACCACCTAAGTGCTTCTTGTATATTTTTTCTTTATTGAAAAGGTAATTTCTCATACTGTGCAAAATTTTATCTTCTATGTGAATTTTTTTTTAGTCCTCTGTGAAATTAGAATTTATTGTATTCACTTTTACATAAATTACTGACAGGAGAATGATGACTTTTTAGAGTGATCACCTTTTTTAGAGGATTTTTCTTTAGAAGTAAGGCTAATCCCCTGTTGGATAAATAAGTGTTAAAGCTTTTTATGAAGCTGTGGTTAAAAGTGTAGGTCAACTTCCTTTTTGATAAAGTCAACTAATTTTGCTAGATGGTGATGATACAAGGGGATAGATAGGGCTGTAGGTGTGACTAAAACTAAATGTTGTGTATGCTGCTGGCTTAATGACATTCTACCGTGTCACTTCATAGTAATGTCATTCAGTAAATGCCAAAGTCAGAAGCACACCTAACTAGTCATTTCAGTATTTTTAGTTCTCTTTTAGTTTCTTCTCCCTCGTGTGCCAGCGGTATTAAAAGCTAAGCCCCATTTTTTTCTTCAGTATATTATGCTTGACACTTAACTGAGGTAGAAAATTTTACCAGTAGTTTTTTAAGGTGGCCAGTCATTTAAGTTTCTCATATACCTTCTTTTCTGTTGGAGAATTTTTTCCTTTTGACGGCATATGTTCATAATATATGTAGCAGTTGCAACTGAGTTCCTGCCAAAAGGGAAAAAAAAATTACCTGTACTTTGGAACAAACGGGAAGGCCCAGGGAACACTTTGGCAGTATTAGCTGCCAGGAAGACAAATTATGCCACAGCTGGTGCCTGGAAAACCCATTAAGACCTCTCAGGGTGACCAAATGAATGTAATTTGAGAATACAGTCCAGTGGCATTATGTGAAGACAAGCTGTTAGTATACAGTGGTATATAAGCAAAGGAGTCAAATTTATCTAAAGATGGAAATCAGTCATTTTACACCACGAAACTGCTTGTAAACCAAAAGTAAGTAGCAAGCGTTGCAGATGCCACTTGAGAAATGAGAGAGCCCAGAGGCAGAATTAAAATGTAGAGAGTGTCAGTTTTCTTTAAAAAAAAAAAAAAAATCCTAATTTGTAGAATCTGGGATAATGTATAGGCAACAGGTCTGTATCATTGCCTCTTATTCCAGATAACATTTGGGAAAAGATAGAGATGGTCATTAAGTTGGCTGTAAATGATGGTGGTGAGTAAATTACACTAATCTGGTTGGAAAGTGTGAATTTCTCTGGTGGGCCCTTGGGCTAAAGTGACTGGTGATTGTGGTAGGAGATGGAAGTGTTCTATTATTTGACAGTAGATCAAAGACTTCTAAGATACACTTTGCATATAGAAGTATATGAGTGGATGTTGCCTCAGACCAGGCAGCAATTACTGTTTCCAGAAATTCCAGAGTTCCATTTCTATATGAAGGTCAAACCTATCTTTGGTGATTTCAACTCAAAATACACGTTAAAAAAAATTAGTGGCCATTAGGAGTTGAAAAGACTGAAATATACCTTTGTGTGAGACAAAAGGAATGGAGGTTGAAAATATGAAGAGAGGGGAAGAAGAGGTCTGTAGTTGGAGCTGTGGGGCATATGATAGAGAGTCTAAGATAAATAAAAGATTTTGAGTATCACCTAGAGTTCTATGTGAACCACCTTTATCCTTCTGAGAAAAAAATTTCCCATCTTCTTCTTCTTTTTTTTTTTTTAATGTTTGTTTATTTATTTTGAGAGAGAGAGTATCCCAAACAGGCTCTTCATTGTCAGCACAGAGCCCAACAAGGGTCTCAGATCCACGGACTGTTAGATCATGACCTCAATGGAAATCAAGAGTCAGACATTTAACCAACTGAGCCACCCAGGTGCCCACTATATTTTTCCATCTTTTTTTTTTTTTAATTCTTTTTAGTGTTTGTTTATTTTTGAGAGAGAGAGAGAGACAGACAGACAGAACACGAGCAGGGGAGGGGCAGAGGGAGAGGGAGAGACAGAATCTGAAGCAGGCTCCAGTCTCTGAGCTGTCAGCAACAGAGCCTGATGCGGAGCTCCAGCCCATGAAACGCAGGATCATGACCTGAGCCAAAGTCTGGCACTTAACCAACTGAGCCACCCAGGCACCCCTGTTTTTCCATCTTTAAGGCTCAAACTATTTCCTGAAAATATTTCCATTTCTTTGTCTCTTCTTGGAATCATTTAAGAAGTTTTTTGTATGTCTGCTTTGGTATGTATATTTGATGTTCCTGCTAGATTGTAAACTAATTGAAGGCAGGGACAGTTTGTTACTAACATAGCTAGCCTTGGGATGACTCAGTAAATACTTGTTAAATTGAATGTGGGAAGAGGAAAGTTTTAGAAGCAGGAAGTTGTGGTTTAAAAAAACTGGTTTAGAAAGGAGGGTTGGGATAGATCCAAGAATAAGAGGATATTATGAATGAGGGTAGCCAGGATTTTAGATTTTGAGATTTTGAATATTCAGCAGTTTCTAGTGATAACTTTACTCTCTGAGTCTAGAGTATAGTGAAATTCATTAGTATTTAGGAACTGTCAGGCTAAGTTATCAGAAAGGTCCAATGCTTGGGTTTGTCATCAGGGAATATAAACCATATGGCTAGTATTCTTATGTCATCGTAAAGTATAAAAATTATTGTTGGCCTTCAGCTGGCATTATGATGGTTTCTACTGTGATTAAAACTAAATACCTTCCTGGTTTATAGACTTTTAGCCTAAATTTCTCTTTATTTTAGCCAGGTTGCTGCTCAGAAATAGCTACTACTTTTACTTTTGTAAAAAAGTAGAGGTTGCTATTGCTTCCCGTCCTGTAGGCTAATCTTTGAGATCACAGCTCTGACTTTATAGTGCCCAAGCCCTATAGGGGAGGGATGTGTGTGTGTGTGTGTGTGTATATATGCGCGCGCGCACACACACACACACACACCACTAATGGTGCATTCCAGTCAGGGATTTGTGTCACTTCAGTAATCATTTTTACGTTCCATTCTTCCAGGTAAGTTCCTAATATTCTGAATTTCAAATCATACACTTTAGACTTCTCAACCAAAACACAAGCATTCACCCACAGTTCCTTTTTGTTTTCTGCCTCTGCTTTACTTAATGCATTGCCACTACCTTGGGAGATCATTCACTCTTCCATCCACATGCTAAGGATTCCCAGTACCGAGAACTATTTCGAATTAAACTGTAGGATTGAAAGCGACCATGAAAACCTTCCTTTGACCTTTTCTTGCTTTTTATTTATTTATTTCTATTATTTTTAACGTGTGTTTGTTTTTGAGAGAACAAAAGCAGTGGAAGGGCAGAGAGAGAGAGCGGGAAACAATCTGAAGCAGGCTCTATACTGATAGCAGAGAACCCGATGCAGAGCTTAAACCCATAAACTGTGAGATCATGACCTAAGCCAAAGTCGGATGCTTAACATCCTGAGCCACCCAGGTACCCCTCTTGCTATCATATTAGTATCTGGGGCCCTCAATGGTTTAGTACTATTGCTTAGTACTAATCTGCTTAGAATTTCCTTTCACCCTACTCTCTCTGATAAATATCTGTGTGTTATCCTGGCACTGCTTAAAATGTCACTCTACATTAGGCAGAATTATTTCTTTCTGCTTATTTACTGCTCCTTCTGCCGGTATTCAAATGTTGATTTCACTGCCTACTGCAATAGAACCTTGAGCCTGTTAATAATCTCTCCAGTTTCTTCATCAGTAAAATTGGGATGATGATAATAAATCCCTTTCAGGATTATGGGTAAGATTAAAGGATATTCCACTTGTAAAATACCTAGGACAGTGCCTAGGTCCTGGTAAGCACTTGATAATTAGTATTACTCCACACCATTTACTGTGTTGACAGTGTATGTTTCCTTCATCTTTTCAGTGAATGAGGCACTGTTTTAGGTGCTGGAGATTAAAGAAATAAAAAACATGGGCTTTGCCCCCAAAGGACCTCAGGTAAACTGAGAAGACAGATAGGTCAGTATTATAAAATTATACGTAATTGTTATTAAAAGGGTAAATTTTAGGGTGCTGTAGGAGCACCTAAAATAAATACTTAACTCAAACTGGAGTTGAAGGTTCCTTGCAGGACGTGACATCAGCCCTTATCCACCTCTATGATTTTAATAGCCACTTATTAGTACCAGTTCCCAAATTGTTCCCAGACCTAGGCTCCAGCACTTCAGAATTGTCTATCTTACTAGATTGTTCTATCCTTCACAATTCATAAGTGTAAAATGTCCCCAAACTGAACTCTTAATTCTTTAACTTCTAAACATTTCTTAAAGCTGACTCCTCCCCTGCATTCATGCTCCCAGACTCTTATTTCAGATCTCCATCATCTGTGCTCAGACCACTGCCCTGAAATCTGCTCTTCACACAGCCACTAGATGATTTCCTCTAAAATGTAAATTGAACTAACTCCTTTTTTTCAGGTTAAAACCTTTTAGTGGTCTCTATCCTCTGTAGATAAAGTCTCCATGATCTCACTGCTGCTTACCTCTCCCATCTGGACTGTGCTCTCTTGTTTCACATTTTCACCACACAAAGAGCTTTTTGTCTACCTCCTCTCTTCCATGCACTCATACTCACCCCATGTGCTATTATATTCTTTCTGTTTCTTTACACATATTAGAGTAAGATCCAAGTATCTTATCACCCATCTTTTACCTGGCTTAACACTTTGGTCTGCGTTTCTTCTAGGAAACCTTTCTTGAGTTCTGTGTTCCTACTCCTCTTTACAGAGTTATGTGTCTTTCCTTTGGCTTGCTCATACTCTGTTCATTTCACTGTTACTGTACTTATCACCTATTTTTGTTACCAGTGTGATTCTCTTACAAGATTTTGAACTCCTTGATGCCAGTAACTGCCTTTTACTCTTTTGTAAACTCATGGATAGATGGATGATGAATATGTGTTAATTTAGGCAAGCAGGGATGACTAGCATATGCCAGAGAGGACAGTCCAGGTGCAAAAGCAAAAAGGAGTAAAAGTACTTAGTTGAGGAGATCAGAGTAAACTGAAGCATGAGGTGTGAGGTTGGGAGTGTTAAGAAATGAGCCTAGACTGGTAGATAGGGCCCCTAATGAAAAGTTTTCTTAAGCCTTGTACGGAATTTAGTTCTTATCCAGAGGGCACTGGAGAACCATTCAAGAATTTTAAACTGAGGAGCAACAGGTTGATTTACAGAAATCCACTAATTCTGAAATCCCTGTATTTCTTGCATTTTAACATCTCTGAAATTGCAGCACATGTTTCTTACAATTGATTGTGTCTACAGTTCTCACAAGCAGCAGTTCCTTCTAGGGCATTCAAGATGATGGTGCATATTACTACTGATGGCATATCAAACTCAAGGACATACAGCATGTTTTAGAAAAATGATTCTAGTGCAGTGTTGAGAATGCCTTAAGGGTAATCTAGCAAGTAGGGAGAATAGAACTAAAACAGAGCATAATCTAGAACAGAAATTTGAGACAGTCGTGGTGAAGTTGCATTCATTTAGTCTTCAGATACTGCTCAAGTGCTTTCTGTGTGCCAAGCACCGTGTGAATCATGGGGATATATACAAGAAGCACAAAACTACTTGTTTTTGTAATATTATAAAAACCTTCTTTGAGGAAGTGCTGTTGAGCTGAAATTTAAAAGATGAGGATGAACCTTCCAAGTGAAGAACATTCCAAGTAGCAGAACAAATGTAAAAGCTTAGGTGTAAGAAAGGATAGGCAGGAAAAATTGAATTCAAGATTTTGGTCATATGCCAAAAACACACACACACACACACACACACACACACACACAAAACCAAACCCACCTTGACTATTATCTCACACCATACAAAAATAAAGTCAAAATGGATCACAGGCTTTTGACTAAATCCGTAAGTCTTCTGTAAGAAAATACAGGGGGAAACTTTAGTGACCTTGGGTTTGGAAAGGATGTCTTAAATAACAGAAACAAGTACAAATAATAAGAGAAAAAACAATTAATTGAACATCAAAATTTAAAAATCTTGTTCTTCCAAAGACTTTTGAAAATAAAAAGGCAAGCTACAAAACAGGAAAAAATAGTTGTAACACGTATCTGTCAAAGAAGTTTTACCTAAAAGACAGCCCACTTAAAAAATGGGCAAAATATATAAACATCCACGTCACCAACAAAGATATATATATGTCAGATAAGCACATAAAAATTTTTTCAATACTTTTAGACATTAAGGCAGTGCAGATTAAAACCATAGTGAGATGCCACTACATGCTCAGCACGGTGGCAAAAATGGAAAAGTCTGGTCATTCCAAGTATTTGCAAGATGTAGAACGACTAGAACTTTTATACAGTGCAGATAGGAATGTAAACTGGTGCAATCACTCTGGAAAACAATTTGGCAGTTTCTTAAAAAGTTAAATATTCAGGTACCACACAACCCAGGTATTTACCTTAAGAAATGAAAGCATGCATCCCACAAAGACATACACTTAAGTTCTTTGTAGCTTTATTTACAATATAAAAAACTGAAAACAACCCAAATGTCAACTGGTAAGTGAATAAAAAGTATTGTGATATATACATATAATGGGATAGTATTGGGTTATAAAAAGGAATAATCTGTTGATACACTTACCAGCTCAAATGAATCTCAACATAATTGTGCTGAATTTTAAAAATCAGGCAAGAAAGATACACATTGTATGATTCCTTTTATATAAAATTCTAGAAGATGTGAACTAATCTGTAGTGATAGGAAATAGAATGGTAGTTACCTGGAGTCAAAAGTTGAGAGAGGGAGAGTTGGATTATAGGACACAAGGACACTTTTGAGGTTGATGGCTATGCTCACTATGTTGATTGTGGTGATTGTTTCACAGACATATGTGTATATCAGCACTTAGTAAATTGTATACTTTATGCATTATACATTACTGTATGCCAGTGTGTCTCAATAAAAACAAGGGAAAATAAAACAAAAAGAAATTGTGTACGCGACAAAGGACTTAGTCACCTATTAGTTATTGGCTGTATGGAAATGGAGGAATCAAAGCTAATTTCCCATTTTCTGGTTTATACCATGAGTGGGTGGTAATGTCTTTTACCATTAATAAGATATATCCTTGAGTATCAATGTTCAATTGCTTTGTTTGGTGGGAGGAAGGGCACATAAGTTCATGGGGAGGTGTTCAATAGCAGATTTAAAAAATTATGGGAAGAGCATGATGGTGAAAAGAGATCTGAAGAACCAAGATATAAAATCCAAGTAGGAAAAGAAGATCCAGCAAATAAGAGTAAGAAAAAAATGGTCAGAGAGCTAAGACAAAATTCAGGCAAAGACAGTGTGCTAGAAATTAAGGGAATTGTTCTTTCCTGCTTACAGTCCTTGCCTGAATGGTCAGCAGTATTAGTTGCTGAAGGAAGGTTGAGCAAGATAAGAACTGTAAAGCATCCATTGAATTTAGTGACAAAGAACTGTTGTTGATCTTGGCAAGAAGAATTTCTGTGAAGTGGTTAGATGATAGATTGCAGAAGGTTGAGTTGCATTCCTACCAGAAATACACAAGGATTCCAATTTCTTCCCATTCTTTACAGCACTTGTGTTTTTTTGTTTTTGATGTAATAGCTATAGCGTAATCACACCTAATGGGAATGAGTGTGATTGATCTCCTTTTTGAAACGAGGTTTGGGGCATAGAGAGCTCAGAAAGTAGATTGCAGGGCATCTGGGTGGCTCAGTCGGTTAAGTGTCTGACTTCAGCTCAGGTCATAATCTCACAGTTTGTGAGTTTGAGCTCCACATCAGGCTCTGTGCTGACAGTTCAGAGCCTGGAGCCTGCTTCCGATTCTGGGTCTCCCTATCTCCCTCTGACCCTCCCTCACTAGCACTCTGTGTGTGTGTGTCTCTCTCTCTCAAAAATAAACATTAAAATTTTTTTTAAAAAAAGTAGATTGCAGACGGTGTGTTTTATGTAGTGGTTAATGGGGGGTTTTAGTGTGTAACAAAAAGCAAAAAATTATACGCTAAACATTGCATCACAAGTAATTTGTTCTATGAGTGTTTTTGCGAGATGAGCAAACATTTCTAATAAACTTTACCTTGATAAATGAGTCATGTCCTGCAATACAAGTAGTACGTGATGCTGAACACCACATGATCACAGCTGAGCCAATGGTTCTTCTCTCTCTCTCTCTCACTCACTTAGTGTGCACTGTCTCTGTGTCTCTCTCTCTCTGTGGGGTTGTGGGTGATTGTATCACATGCTTGGTCTGAGGCTCCAGTGTTTCGCAGATATCAGTGATTTTTCAGAATATTGGAAGGTGCCCACAATTGGCACTCGTGTATTTTTTGTCACTTCAAAGCACCCATGGACAGTCCTTTGCTTTTCCATACAAGAGTAAGCTCAGCAATGCTTTGCTTCACTCTAGGCCAGGCTGCCTGCAGATGTAGACCCTTTCCTCTGCTGCCTTATTGCCAGTTACATTAAATACAGTATATGACAAGAGAGTATTCATACTGTAGTGTAGTCACATCTGTGCGAGTGTATACAATGCCCCCATGCAGAAAAAGATTCCATTGAGCCAAGAGATAGCAGTGATTCCATTAGTGAAAGTCATCCTACACAATAACCCTCCTCTCTCTTGTCTCCCTCACACCAGCCATGAAGGTTTTCAAAAATAAGTGCAGGTTAATTTATTTTTCTTTATGTTTTGTATTTTCTTTATCATTTTATATTACAGCATTGTAATCATTTTTATATGAATGTTTTGGCCTTGTGGAATGAATCATCTGAGTTTCCATTCTTTCTTATGGGGAAATTCGCTTTGATATGCAAGTGCTTTGGGTTACAAGCCTGTTTCCAGAACAGATTATGCTCGCAAACCAAGGTTTTACTGTATTTCGAAACCAGCTGTTGATCTCGCAAAAGCAGTGCTCAGAGGAAAATTTGTAGCTGTAAATGTCTGTGTTAAAAAAGATTTCAATTTAGTAACCTAATTTTAAAGAAATAGAAAAAGAAAAATACTAAACTAGCAGAGGGAAAGAAATAATAAAGATTAGAGATAAATGAAGTGGAAAACAGAAAAACAACAGAACCAATGCAACCAAAAGTTGGTTTTTTAAAAGATCAACAAGCTTGACAAGATTTTAGGTAGACTGAAAAAGAAGGAAGCTTTAAATTGCTAAAGTCAAGGCACCACTGTTGGTTAAGTGTCCGACTTCCACTCAGGTAATGATCTTATGGTCCAGTCCGTGGGTTCAAGCCCCAGGTCGGGCTCTGTACTGGCAGCTCAAAGCCTGCAGCTTGCTTCAGATTCTGTGTCTCCCTTTCTCTGCCCCTCCCCCTCCCCCTCAAAAATAAACAAACATTTAAAAAAAAATTAAATTGCTAAAATCAGAAGGGCCCCTGGGCGGCTCAGTTGGTTAGGCATTCAACTCTTGATTTCAGTTCTGGACATGATCTCACAGGTTTTTTGAGATTGAGCTCAATGTCAGGCTCTGTGCTGAGCATGGAGCCTGCTTAGGATTCTCTCTTTCCCTCTCTCTCTGACCCTCCCCTCCCCTCAAAATAAATAAATAACTATTTTAAAATTGCTAAAATCAGAAATGAAAGTGGGAACCTTTCAGAAATAAAAGGATTTTAAGTGCATTATGAACAATTTATATCATATTCTTCTGTTGAAAAATGGGCAAAGGATTTGAATAGGTAATTCTCTAAAGAAATACAAATGGCCAACAAGCTGAGTAAAAGATTCTCATCATTAGGGAAATGTAAATCAAAACCACAGTGAAATAGCACTTAATATTAACTGAGATGGCTATAATTAAAAAAAAAACCCTGAAAATAACAAGTGTTAGCAAGGATGTGGTGAAATAATCCTTTATACATTGATGGTGGGATTGTAAAATTGTGCAGCTGCTGTCTTACTGGTTCCTCATTAAGTTCAAATAAGCATGTGACCCAGCACTTCTACTCTTAAGTTATATACCCCAAAGAATTGAAAACAGGTGTTCAAATGAAAACTTGTATCAAAATGTTTGTCAGTACAATTCACATTAACCTAAAGATTGAAACTACCCAATTGTCCATTAACAGATGAATGGATAAACAGATGTGGTATATTCATATGATGGAATATTACGCAACCATAAAAAATAATACAGTACTCATACATGCTGCCACATGGATGAACCTTGAAAACACTGTGCTAAGTAAAATAAGCCAGACGCAGAAGAGAACATATTATACGGTTCCATGTATATGAAATATTCAGAATAGGCAGATACAAAGAGATGATGCAAATTAATGTTTGACATGGGCTGAGGGGACAAAGAAAGGAATGGAAGGTGAATGCTCAGTGAGTGCAGGGTTTCTGTTTGGGGTGATCAGAATGTTCTGGAATTGAATATGATTGCACAGTGTGGTAAATATGCTCAATGCCACTGAACTGTACCTTTTAAAATGGAAAATTTTGTTAGAAGTATTTTGCCACAATAAAAAAAAAAAGCTGTCACATCAACAAGAAGTTGCCTGTTTGGCAGACTAGTGATAGATGTGATGACTGGTGATATTAGCATAATTTGGGGGTTGCTATACATTATTATATGTGAAAGTTTTTCTAGGAAATAGGTCTCCTATTTACCCATACCCAACACGTATTTATTCCAGTCCTTCTACAATATAAACGAAGAAAGCAGAGGTTGCTTTATACATTTACGTTTTATTTATGTGGAATAACATTGTAAGATTTAACATTTATGGTTCTAGGATTTCTAAATAATTTGATCTCAGTAGAACCTGAGTGATTTTTAAAAATCAGTGATGTGGAGATTTGTGGTTTACTTGAACCACAGCTTTGAATCCTGTTTTTTAAGGCTGCTGTGTGCAGGGCACAAACCATTTAGCTAGAGAATAAGTCTAGCTGCATTGTAGCAATTTAGCATGGCCTTTTTATAGATCTGTTTTGAAGAGTTTAAGTTTTGAGACAATAATACTGTATTCTGCTTACCAGAGGGAGCAGTCTGCTTACTTAGTTCTTTTTTTTTTTTAAATAGTTTATTGCTTACTTAGTTCTAAACACATTATAATGGACTTAATTTTTAAATTCCCAATTCTTGAGGAATCTTTTGAAGTTTAATGTAAAAATTTTTCTTAACCACTTTTAGGCCCACCAGGCCTTCGAGAAGCTATTTCTATGTCCTGTATAACCAACGGGAGTGGTGCAAACAGAAAGCCAAGCCACACCAGCTCTGTCGCAATTGCAAGGAAAGAGACTCTTTCATCTGCTGCTAAAAGGTATCCGTTTGTAAGGGAAAGAAAAGTTACCATTGCAAAATTGTCTGAATGTGATAATTCTACTTTCGGAAAAAAAAAAAAATGAAATGGAGCTGTATGGAATTAAAGTGAGCATGTCCTTTCAATTCTTTAACTCTGAGTATAGACACCACCCAGATTGTACTCATTCAGTTTACATTCATGTAGCCTATGGAGTTGTATGAGGAAACTTTTGGTTCTTACTAAAGAAAGTGTTTTTATTTCCTAGTTTGGTTTTTTTCTTTTTAATTTCTTTTTAATTTATTTATTTTGAGAGTGCAAGAGAGAGTATGCATGCACATGTGCACACACACATGCTAGCGGGAGAGGGGCGGGAGGGGCAGAGAGAGAATTCCAGGTAGGCTCCCTGGAACTCAGGAACCATGAGATTGTGACCTGAGCCGAAATCAAGAGTCAGATGCTTAACCAGCTGAGCCACCCACATGCCCTTGTTTTTGTTTCTCTTTAACAAGCATTTGATGAGATAAGCATCATTATATTTAATTATATAAGAACATTTTCTACAGCAAGGAATACATGTGATTACAGGAGTTTTTAAAGGAGAAATAGAGTCTTCAATATATATTTACATTTGTGGGAGGTTGAACACTATTATCACTTTTATTCTTTAACCATGGCTATAAATAAAGGCGTAATTCAAAATACTCTATAGTAGGGGCGCCTGGGTGGCTTAGTCGGTTGAGCGTCCGACTTTCGCTTAGGTCATGATCTCGCGGTTCGTGGGTTCGAGCCCCGCGTCGGGCTCTGTGCTGACTGCCAGCTCAGAGCCTGGAGCCTATTTCAGTCTGTGACTCCCTCTCTCTCTGACCCTCCCCTGCTCACGCTCTCTCTCTCTCTAGAAATAAATAAAAAAAAAAAAAACATTAAAAAATTAAAAAAAAAAAAAAATACTCTTTTGTACTGTTGTGTGTGTGTGTGTGTGTGTGTGTGTGTGAGGGGATGGTAGGTAGGACAGTGGAAATACTGCAAAAATTATCAGTGAACTACAGATTTGCATTCTATATGTTCTTTTCATCAGTGAATTAACCTGTTGTTTCAATAATATTGCTTACAGAATTTTTCCACTTTTGTGTAATTCCTAGCAGATTATCCCATATAGAGTTTGGAGAGACCATAAGAGATCAACTACATAATCTTACAACTGTTTTCTTCAAAGAATAACTGAGGAGAAACCTTAAGTAATAAAATTATATTTAAAATGTACTGATAGAAAATGGCTGCCTTAATAAATTAATGCCAGTGACGTGAGTTAATCATCAGTGTGGATTTATAGATGATAACCAAACATTTGGTTACAGGAATGGTAAAGAAATAACAACATCTTTAGGTTATTTATTTACTTACTTATTAAGGATTTTTTATCTTTAAGGAATCTGTTTACCCAACATGGAGTTCAAACCTTGATCAAGAGTTGCATGCTGGACCGACTGAACCAGCCATGCGCACTGATCTTAGGCCTTTTAAAAGCCCCTTATAGAATTCAATCTTTGAAGTCGTTGTCATTTTGGAATCCAGACTTTTCTCCTCCAAGGCATGCCAAAATGTATTATCTATGTTTCCCTTTTAGGAGAAAAGGACAAATTATAAGAAAATAAATGCATAGTGGAAATTTTTAATATTCTTAATAAACATCCTTGTTTTTAGTATTAGTTTGGATTCAGCCCATTTTCTTATGTAACTCAGGTCCTGTACAGTGATCAGTATTATGCACAATAGTAACTCAGTAATCTTAAGACTAGCTGAGCTTGTTACTTTACGGTGCAGAGCTCTGTATTTTGCTTTTAAATACTCAGGAGGAAAACTTCTGTAGGTTGTATTGGGCCCACATAAGATTGGTGTCCTATACATTCAGGATAGTTTGAAAACCAACAAGAAAGAATTTCTAACTCAGTTTTAAATTTCAGAGTTAGTCTGATATTTTTGAAGTAGAACTGTATTTCTCAGGAGAACTTTTAAAAAACTGAACATGAAGTAGACAGTTGGAAGCCAGTCTGCAGTCATAAGTTATCAGAACTGAATCAAATTAAATGTCACTTTAAAAATTATATTTAAAAAATAAAGATAAATAAAAATTATATTTTAGCATTTTTAAGTATGACTAATAAATTCTATATATTGTGTGTATCTGTTTAATATGTTCTTAAACATACTTCCTTGTGGATTTATGCACCTTATAGTCAAATTACAAAAAGTCCTTTGATTAAGAACTGTAGACAGTTGATAGTTTTCTACCTTTTCAACCATGGAATTCAGATCTTGATTCCATCTGTATTCTCAAAAATGTGCAGTATAAGTACTCTTATCCAATGATTGGGAATGGAGTGTGCTTTATTAATCAAGAGTCAAAGTGCAGAATCACAGGAATTTATACATAAATATCTTAAATATTTTAACTCTAAATATATTGACATATATTTGTCAATTTTTTTACAAAAGGCTGAGGCTCCTCTAATTGTGTATCTGATTAGATTCCTTGTTGACTCTCTTGCATAAAATATACCTATAAATTATTTTTTGTAAATCATGAGTTTCAGTTTTAAGACAGTAAGAAATTTAAAACGCTTGCAAAACAGCCTATCTCATTTTTTTTATTTTTAATTTTTTTTAATGTTAATTTTTTGAGAGGGAAAGAGACACAAGCACAACAGGGGAGGGGCAGAGAGAGAGAGAGGGAGACACAGAATCCAAAGCATGTTCCAGGATCCGAGCTGTCAACACAGAGCCCGATGCGGGGATTGAACCCATGAACTTTGAGAGCGTGACCTGAGCTGAAGTTAGATGCTTAACTGACTGAGCCACCCAGACACCCCCATCTCTCTTAGAATTTTTTTCTTCAACCTTTTTTAATGTTCTCACCTACGTAAAATTTAATAGCAGGGTTTTTTTGCTAACTGATTTCTGTGGAGTCTTTCCAGAGCATTCAGCTTGGTTTTCGTGGAAATTACAGTTCTCTTTACATGTATATTTTGTCAGTTTTCTTTGTATTTAATTAACTTACATAATTAAAATAACAAGTTTAGCTGGCATAAACAGGTTCTGGATTGGTGGGGGGGTCAGTTGGTAAATTCAGAACTGAACTAGCGGGAGGAGAAATACACAGAAGAAATAGAAATTAGAGAATAATCTCCTAAACATAGCATTTAGTGTGCCTTGTGCATCATTCAATATGTTTTACAGAGGAAATGGAAAGTGTCACTGATGCTCTGATTTGGGTAAGTTGACGTCAGCTAAGAGAGCTGCTGCTGTTCCCCAGAATCAGCCGTTTTGGTCCCAAGGGACAATCTTCATAGGATATTCTTAAAAATTCTTCACTGAAGATTTTTAATAGTTTCCAGAATTTTCAAAGAAATATTTTCACCATTATATGAAAGCAGTGTAAATTGTATTAGCTGTATGATTTAGCATTTTGAATTATAGAATAACCACTTTTTCCATGGCTTGATATATCTTTTATTTGTTTCAATATGTGTTGTTCCATGTTATACTTTATTTTACAGTGGTACAGAAAAAAAGAAAGAAAAACCACAAGGACAGAGAGAAAAAAAAGAGGAATCTCATTCTAATGATCAAAGTCCACAAATTCGAGCATCACCTTCTCCCCAGCCCTCTTCACAGCCTCTCCAAATACACAGACAAACTCAAGAAAGCAAGAATTCTACTCCCACCAAAAGGTTTTAACTGTCCCCGAGTACAGAGCTAGGGAATGGTTGTAATGATACCTGAATTCTGTGACTTGAGAAAAGTTGGCTCTCCTTGGATTCCAATAGAAAAGCCTAGTGGCTTTACTGCCCCCCCCCCCTTGTTGCTAAAATCTGTATTTTAGCATATTGGGGAATGAAGATTTAAGGTCAAAATTTCTCAGTTAAAACCGGAAAAAAAAATCCCTAAGTTATAGACAATTTGATGAAAGGAAAGCCACAATAACCTACTTTGAAACCAAACAATATTTTTATAATAAAATTACAGGATTTAAAAAACGTATATAAACTATGCATAAATTTATAACCATGGACAGAAAATTGCCATGTAATTATCCTCATAATATTTTGGCATCATTACAACCTTGAACTTGAAAGGGCCCTTCTCAACAAATGGCTCTTCATTTTGACTGCATCCCAGTTGCAGTTTTGGGTTTTGGGAGGATAAGTTCTTGCTTGAGTAGAGAAATCATTTCACCTGGTCTTTTCTATGCTAAAGGCTTGCTTGAGGGCTTCTCTCTGTGTCTGTAATAATTAATATTTTAAAGTTATGAGAGGGGGAGAAGGGAGAAACATTCTAACAATGTGTGTGAGCCTAAATTGGGGATCTAAACCTGCATGCTGGGAGTTCAGTGCTACAGCTGCCTTGTAATCAAATATTTAGACCAACTTAATGAAATTTGCCTGCTTAGAAATGCTGGTTCAGGCTTTATGATTAGGTATAGATATATTTTATCATCATACTTCTGCTTGGAAATCTTAGGACAATATTAAACCATTCCCAGAACTAGCTAGGAAAATAATTTTAGTAAAACAAAGGATAACCATTCCTAAAAGATTTATAATATATTTTTATTTGCTCAATTTAATATTCTGTCTCAAATCCCTGATGGAAATTTGGGAAAGCAAAACACTCTTCATTTGAATGATGCATGTTTTTTAACTTTTAAAAAATGCTTTCTCTGTGTATCTCACACAGATTCTCTTGCTGTCTAAATGGTTTGTAATTTTTTTTGCCTGGTATCATGTGGAGTTCTTCTTGGATATAGTTTATTAATGTTACATAACTTTGGATTGTGTGTGGTTAAAGGTGGCTTTTTTATAATCAAGCTCTTTAAGGTTCTGATTTGACTTGGTATCTTCTTTGTCCCAGATCTTTTTTTCAGCTTCTTAGGTCTCGTGGAAATGTGCTTGCCATTCTAAATTGCTCTTTGGATATACTATTGCCAGAAGTATTGGAGACTGGATGAGTGGTAGGATAGTTAGCAATGCAACCAAAAAATCATTTATCAATCAAAAATTTCATTTACAAATATATGGAATCAGTGTTGATACTATATTTCTTGTGTTAAGTCATGTTTATTTCTGATCATTTTCATTAAAGGATGTCACAAGAGCTTACCTTTAGTCCTACATTTTACTTCTAAATTGTCATTTGTACCATATATAATTAATTACACATGATATAAAACATGAAAATAGCCTTGTAATGACTTTGAAAAAGTACAAGTTTTTTTTCCACAAATTCACACAGTTTTACAAATTATGAGAAATATTTTACTTAGGGATTTAAGCATATGGATTTTTTCCTATTAACAAAAAGTACAGATTGATTTTTTAATCAAGTAATATTTGTTCTAGCAAAAATTGTAAACAAGCTTGGTGAATGCCTTGTTTAACTCCTGCACTCATCCAGGCAGAACCTTTCAACTAATCCTTCCTTCTCTTTTCTGGATTAGCTTTAAGGAAATGTTAATTGCTGCTTTTATGTTCTGTTTAAGCTGTCAATTAAATGTCATTGCTCCTCAAATAATGTTTCTCTAAGAAATTAATATGTTTCTTCCAGCATAAAACGACCACTGACAACTGAAAAGTCACATAATTCATGGGAAAATTCAGATGAGAGTCGTAATAAATTATTGAGAGCAGTTTCAACATCAAAATTAATATCAAAAGTTATAAAAAATTCAGATAAGTAAGTATTATACTTTATCAGTTATCTGATAATTAATAAGTATGTGACTGTCATGGTTGCATGTCCAATTATATGTCTGTTTTGGGATCATTTTTTAAAAATCTATATTATAATATGTATCTTCTTTTCTTCTAAGTGTTCCAAAAAAAAAAAAAAGAAAGACAGCTGTATCTTCCTGTTTATGTTCCCCACTCAAATAATAAATCTCACTAATACCGTAAGATTTGGATTTTTTGGAAATTCTTTCTATACTTTCACTGTTTAGATGATCTTATGGGATATTCATTGTTTTATAAAACAGTATATATATTAATAGTTGAGTCCAGTGACAAACTTTTTAAAATAATGCTGTCTGAATTTCATTTCTAAAGATTTATCTTGGGTGTGGCCTAGGCACTGAAACTTAAACAATTTCTTTAGGTGATTCTAATGGTAAGCTAATTAAAATTATAACATAAATGTCCTTTGAATGTCTTCTTTTTTTGTAGGCATAAAGATGTCATCATCAACCAAGGTAAATTAAAAATCCTTTTTAAAAAATATTTCTCTTGCTTTACACCAGTTAAATTTTTGCTGTTAAAAATATTGACTTATTTCCATTCAGTGTACTTTATTAGTTCATAATAATCAAAGAGAAGTGCATTTATTATAGTCGTTTAAGAAAATGCCCAGTTTTTATTGTAAGATATGTCATTTTTGTCTCAACCAGCAAAAATGTCAACCCGTGAAAAAAACAGCCAAGGTAAGAATAAGCTACACAGTCGGTCGCCTTGTAAGTTAATTTCTTCCTGGATCTCTTATTTGGCTTTTCATATTTTATACTATCTGACTTTCCTCTTAATAAGAGAAGTATGATAATTGGGACTAGTGAATCCAACTACTTTTCTAAAAATCCCTCTTATTTCTGGAAGCCCTGAAGTTTCAAGGTATATCATTACAAAGAAGTATAACTATTAAAGAGAATTTTCCCCTTTAAAAAAAAAAAAGTTGTACTTAGAAAAGCCATTTAAAAGATTGATCAATTTTAACTCAATTTCCTGTCTTGCCAGCCTCATTGCAAATAATCACTCATTTCTTGAAGCTAGGACTGAATATATAATGAGTCTAGCAAATCCATTTCCTCTTGAATTTTTCTTTTATATTAATTATAATTTCTGGCTACTTGCTGTTGTTGGCTTGTTCTGACCAAAAAAGGAGAGCAGACTTTGTGTAAATGTGTATTCAATTTAATTGCAAAGTAGGTAAGTTCTGTTACATCAGTTTTACATTTTCCTTAGATTGCCTGCAAATTTAATTGAAGCATGCTGTTCTAAATGAAAGCATGTTCTTTCTGTGCATGCTTTTTGCAGCTCATTTCTATGTATCATAGTTATTTTTATTTTCTGGGCTATTATTATATTAACCAGATACAGTGTGGTTAAAATTTTTGTCAGAGATTAACTTGATGGCTATGGATTTTTCCTATTTTTTATTCTAATAAGAAAAGAAATATTTATTTATAATCTTCTTTGGATCATTTGTTTTTGCATAGAAATTCTAAATGAAGTTGATTTTTGCTGTCAATCTTCTACAGTTAGGTCATACTTTCTTCCTCCTTTACAAATAAGTATAGCTTAAGTAATGGTTGAAATAAGGAAAAAATGAAATGTTACTTATAAAGACAATTCTTACTATATATCAAAACATTTTTAAAAAATAGAGATAGTGATGAATAGTGGAAAAAGCTGTGAGTGGAGAGTCTCTCTTTAGAATTTGGTCTTAGGTCTTCTGCATAATAGCCTTGTGACCTAGACAAAATGACAATGTCTCTGAGTAGTTTTCTGATCTGAAAATACCTATAAGGCTTACTTAACATGACTGCTGAAGAATAAAATAATGTATATGAAAGTACTTCAAAAATAGAAAACATTGTAACTAAAAAGGTGCTATTATTACATGTTTTGCTAAATAGCTCAAATTTTTAAAATCCTCATAGAGCTGCCTGTCACTTTCTTAGGTTGTGGTATGTTCTTTGGAAGGAAAACAACGTAAGATTAGTATATATAGGTGAGTGGTTTGTGTTGGTGACAATTTTCAAAGCCATTCAGGTAAGCAGGCAAATAAATACACTTAAGAGGGAAGGATTTTGCTACAGAAGCATCACTAAGCAGGATTTTAGTCAGTGTCTAGGAAGAAGGATGGAGTGAAAAGCTAAAAAAGAATACAGAAAAATAAATTCTGTTAACAAGAATTTTAGCTCAAAAAGATTGTCCCAGATGTTGGAATTTATTAATGTGAAGTGTTGCTTGCATTCACCCCTGTTTTTGGAATTTGAGTCTATTACTTTTCCACTTCAGTCAGCTATGTTTTGTCTGGATATAGACTCTGTATCACCAGAGTGTCCCTTCATAGGAAACTCTTGTGCTGCAGCCTGTGAGGTAGTTGAGGCCTGACTATAATTGAGACAGAAAGAGATAGAAAGAAGTAGATGGAGTCTAGATGGTTTAAGAGATAAAATAGGTAGGATATGGGAAGTAAGGAACAGTGAGAATCTATGAAGGCTAGCTTGCACAACTAGGTAAGGGGTATTTACTAAAATGAACATTTGAGGAGGAGGAGGAGATGTATGGAAAAGAATAAGAGTTTTGGATTTCAATTACTATAAGACTTAATCTACTTGTAGAGATGTGTAGCTAGCAGTGTAGTATAAATGTTGAAACATAAGTATTTTGAAATCCAGAGACCAGTTTCACCATTTACTTAGCTTGTGACCTTGAGCAGGTTATTTTGCCTTCTAAAGTCATTGTTTTCTCATTGTTGAGACCATAATACTTCCAGGAGTTAACATAAACATTAAAGATAAAGTATAGTACCTGGCACATAGTACCAGGTAAATTTTAGTTAATATATGTGAGTCTGACAGTTAAAATCTTGCACTCAGATGTGTGGAGTAAGATGAAAAGATAACCATTGAATAGATGATCTTCATTTGATATAAGTTGTAGTTACATTTTTAAAGTTTATATTCATTTTGCATGGCGTATTTTACAACACATTTTTTATACTTTAGGTATTAATCCAAAATTATCATTTTTGGACAATCTTTTAAAAATATGATTTATTAATTTCTTTAGCTCTTTTTTGACAATGACAAGTGTGACTTGGTCCAAGCCATCTGCTTTGATTTGGGAAGAAGACTATTTATATTTGGTACCTTAGGTGAGTGGTAGCAGAGAAAAGCTTGACCTGAAAGGCCTGTATCCTTCAGCCACAGCCCAGTACAAGAAGAGCTATTAAACTGCATATTCTGGGGGCGCCTGGGTGGCTTAGTCGGTTAAGCATCCGACTTTCGCTTAGGTCATGATCTCGCGGTTCGTGGGTTCGAGCCCCGCGTCGGGCTCTGTGCTGACTGCCAGCTCAGAGCCTGGAGCCTGTTTCAGTCTGTGACTCCCTCTCTCTCTGACCCTCCCCTGCTCACGCTGTCTGTCTCTCTCTCTCTCCAGGAAATAAATAAAACATTAAAAAAAAACAAAACAAAAAAAAAAACAAAGTCATTAAAAAAAAAAAAATAAACTGCATATTCTGATCAGCACTTAGGCAGAAGGAAGAGAACTGTAGTTGAAAGCAGTAGGAGATGGAAGGGAATGGGATGTGCCCAGGACAGTCTAAGGCTAGGTGTGGAGGGCAGGATAGGTTATTCCTCCAAAAAGAGGCTCTTACTGAGTTCATTCACTCAGATCCCTGAAATGTAAGTTGGATTCTGCTCCCATAGACTTAGCACATCAAGTTAGACTGTAAGTTTTCCTATAGGGTTGTTAGATGTAACAGATAGGTTCTGATACAGTGCTATTCATTTGGTAAGTTACTGACAAGTCTTCTGAGCTAACTTAATGGGGCTATAAACACCTTTTATAACATTGGGGAAAATACATAACAGTCTGACAAATTTTGTCATAATCAAAATTAGTATATTAGCTCATTCTTATAATAGTTATCAAGTATATTACATTTTTTAAAAATGAAAAATAAATGTCACATGCCATCCTTTCTAGAGGAGAATCTGAATATCTTCAAATTATGGCATGTTGCTGGGTTTTTTTGAAGCTTGAATAATCTTAAATCATTTTCTCTTATAGCATCTTAAACTTATATTGTTTAGAATTAGCACATAATTAGTCTGATCATGTTAAATGACTCAGATCCATACTGGAGAGATATCTGCTTAATTGAGGAAAAAGGAACTTATCAGTCACCAAAGCACACTCTTACTTTCCTTCATAGAGCTGCCTCACTGCTGTAAGCTTAGATTCATTCTTGCATTACTACCAAATCGATGCAGTAATGTCCTGACTAAAGGTTTGGTTAGATGGGAGAACATTTATTGTAATATCTTAGAGAATTGAGATGTAACTCTTTCTTGCTAATTATCTGACTAAAAATGACTACAGATGAAAAATAACTTTAAAAGTTATTTTGAAATATATACTATCTAAACCCCTTCAATAATTCAGTATAGCAAAAAACAGTTGTTTAGATAATCTGAAAATTCATTTACAAAATTGGGAAAAGGAAAGACAGAGTGATCTTGTCATTTTAATAGGTATTATAGTTCTGATATGTTTCTTTATTCTTTATCAGATACACATTTTAAGCATTCCCTCAATTAACAAATATTTATTGAGTGCTTATTTTGTCAGGCCCTGCCCTTAGGCACTTGGGGATACAGTGGTACAGCCTCTTATATTCTACATAATAAAAAAATAACGTGTCAGGAGGTAATACATATTGAGATCTAATGAGCAGATAAGTAACAAAAGCTTCATTAGTCACCTCACTTAGGGAAGTAAAGTGTTATAGCTGAAAAAGTGCAAGAATAGTAAACATGAGTCCTGGTTAGGGGTGAACCATAAAAAAGGTTAAAGAATTGGGATGCCTGGGTGGCTCAGTCAGTTGAGTCCCCGACTTCAGCTCAGATCATGATCTCACGGTTCATGGGTTCCAGCCCCATGGCGGGCTCTGTGCTGACGCTCAGAGCCTGGAGCCTGCTTCAGATTCTGTCTCCCTCTCTCTTCTCTCCCCCGCTCACACTCTTGTCTCTCTCTCTGTGTCTCTCTCTCTGTCTCTGTCTCTCTCTCTGTCTCCCTCCCTCTCTCTCTCTCAAAAATAAACAAACATTAAAAAAATTTTTTTTGAGTTAAAGAATCCAAATACTAAATGACTTGAAATTATGAATGTGAGTTAGGAATTTGCCAAAGGAAATTATGGGAAAAAGTGAAACATTATTCATCTGAAAGTGAAGTTTTCCATATATCTCTGAGGCCTTGACCCTCAATTTCCTCCCATATAGTAAGGCTCAAACTAGATATTGCTGAGAGTCTTCTTTAATAACTTNCCTAAACTAACTTGCTTTCATTCTACTTTTTAAAGAATTTCAATGTAGGTGCTTTTGTTCATGCCATGTGTTGTTTTATGACTTGTTGGTTCCAGGCATGGTCTGTCCTAAAACCTGATCACACCTGTGTAAACTGAACATTGTACCTGAAAGAACAGCTAAAATTTATCTCTAAGAATATATAGGATAGCAGTGTTCTGCTGACACTGTCTGTATATTATGTTACCTACTGAGAGGGAGGGAGTGTATTATCACCTCCTGAGAGGTTACGCAGTTTGAAACAAACCCAATAAGTCAAAAGCCCATAGTTGAGCTACAGGTAGAATTTATCCTTGTTGTTACTAAGATCCAAAACTTTCCAATTCCAGAATTTAGGAAGAAGAGTGCTAGCTTTTAGTCTGTTCCAGTGTGAATAGGAAGAAAGGGCAGGAAACCAAATATTGCATTTCCAAAAAATATACTCACTTCTGAAATTTAAATATTGGTTTATTTTAAATAGGCGACATAAACATTACTTGGATCCCTAGGTCTGAGCTCTGTCCAGGTATTCTCTATATTTTAAAAGGAAACCAGACAGGGGAACCTTTTCTCTGTTAAAGATTCTTTGAGTCCTGTGAAGCAGAGATCTTATTTCTTGATGTTTTTAACAGTCTTCTAGATTAAAATGTTTAAAGACTGTCTAGTTATTTTTTTAATATAAACAACACAACTTTTAAGAATATGTGTTCTTGGGGCACCTAGGTGGCTCAATAGGTCAGGCATCCACCTTCGGCTCAGGTCATCATTTCACAGTTCATGAGTTCAAGCCCCATGTCCTGCTCTGTGCTGACAGCTCAGAGCCTGGAGCCTGCTTTGGATTCTGTGTCTCCCTCTCTCCCTGCCCTTCCCCCACTCGTGCTCTGTCTCTCTCACAAATAAATAAACATTTAAAAATTATCATAAGAATATGTGTTCTTGACATCCGCTTTCATTATTTTCAGCTGAGAAAAAAGTTCCAACCTGCCTCTTTTGGAAATGGAGAATAAGACTTTTTGTAACAGACCATGATAGTCTTGTGCATATTTATTTTATTCTGGCTAAAGACTTTTTCATCCATTTTGTATTTTCACTACCTAAGGGCATAAGCTTTTTAAAAAGTCTGGGGGTGCCTAGTGGCTCAGTTGGTTAAGCGTCCGACTTCAACTCAGATCATGATCTCACGGTTCATGGGTTCCAGCCCATGTCAGGCTCTGTGCTGACATCTCAGAGCCTGGAGCCTGCTTCAGATTCTGTGTGTGTCTCTCTCTGCCCCTCCCCTGCTCATAGTCTGCCTCCGTCTCCCTCCCTCTCTCCCTCTTCCCCCCTTCTCTCTCTCAAAAATAAATAAAAACATAAAAAAAATTTTTTTTTAAGTCTAATAAGTTAGGGGCACCTAGGTAGCTCCGTCAGTTAAGTGTCTGACTTTGGCTCAGGTCATAATCTCATGATTGGTTTGTAAATTCAAGCCTCGGTTCAGGCTCTGTGCTTGATAGCTCAGAGCCTGGAGCCACTTTGGATTCTGTATCTCCCTCTGTATCGGCCCCCACTGTCTCTCTCTCTCTCTCTCTCTCTCTCTCAAAGATAAATAAACATTAGAATAAAGAAGTAAATAACAAAAAGTCTAAACTAGAAAATGCAGTTAACCAGAAAAATCTCCAGTCTTCAAGCATGTCGATGAACTGAGAGTGCATAGTTAGAAATCCATTCTGTCCAGAAATGGCAGGTAAGCTCCATTATTGTGTTTCTTACTCTCTCACTTATTACTGTTTTCCTGAAGCACTTTGAAAAGCATTCTGAAATTTGTGATTAGGCTTAGCAAGAAAGAGATACAATTCATCAGTGACACATACTGAGATTGCAAGAACCATAGCAAATCACATGCCGTGTCCCTGAACTGTACTCCTGATTGGTTCTCACAGAACAGCTTTACCAGAAATATTCTGTTGACTATTTCGTTTAATAAAACTTTTAAAACTTTTTAAAGATGGTGAAATATTTTAATCTTTCTAAAAATATATACAAATACTATAGCAAGCACCCATATACAAAGGACTCAGATTTCTTAAATCTTTATTTTGCTTTGATTCAGGTATATATGTATGTATTTAGGTTTTTTTAATGTTTGTTTATTTTGAGAGAGTGAGAGAGAGCAGACACACCAGCAAGGGAGGGTCAACTAGAGAATCCGAAGCAGGCTCCTTGCTGACAGTGCAGAGCCCTGACAACCATAAGATCATGATTTGAGCTGAAATCAGGAGTCTGTCACTTAACCAACTGAGCTCCCCAGGCACTCCAGCTCAGGTTGTTTTTTAAGAAATAGAACATTAAAGGTGAAGTTGGAACCTCTCCTTAATTCTGTTTAGTTAGAATTTCATATACAGGTTTTTGTTGTTTCCTTGGGACCTCCTGGTTCTCTTCCTGCTATAGTTAATTGAGAAGGAGTTGAGGGATAAGTATTTTCACATCTGAAGTTTCTCTTTTGAATGTCTTATTTTTTCTGAATTTCTTATTTTTAAAAAATTCTAACTTGGTATATTCAAATAAAATGAAAAAAATTTAATTCAGTGCTTAAAATAACTTTTCCTGGGGATATAAATGAAAGATTTGAGGGAGTTTTGAAAATACAATCATATTTTGCTTAGCTCAGAAGTTTTTGGGGTGCCTGGGTGGCTCAGTCCGTTGAGTGTCCTATGCTCACAGTTTGTGAGTTCAGGCCTCGCATCAGTCTCTCTGCTTTCAGCACAGAGCCTGCTTCAGATCCTCTGCCCCTCCCCTGTGTACTCACGCTTTCTTTCTCTCTCTGTCTTCCCCTCCCTCAAATATTTTTTAAAACAATTTTCAGCAGTATAGCAACAAGTTTTTTAGAAGTTTTATGTGTCTTATATTGTTAGACTTAACTTCTTTCCCATTTTTCTCCAAAGAAAACCTTTTTCAGATAGTAAAAATGATCCAAGATGCTTAAGCAAACACCCATACCTGATTATCTTGAAGAGATTTTAATGATAGTCATAGTTATAAACAAAATATAGAAATCTGGTTAAAGGAGGTTTAAATTCAAGAAAGTAACTACAAGTGGACTTTTTACTCCAATTAGTGTAAGAGCTGATTAGCAGTTATGTTAGTCTTGGTTAATGTCTCTTGTAATAAGCTCCTAAAAGGCTAGGTTCACTTCTTCTATATTTTCATTGTGTATCCTCACCTCATCTCGCTACCCCCATGTCATTAAAGAATTCCTTAAAATTTACCAGCCAGTAGAAGTCTGAACAAAGAAAACTAAGGTAACATTTTACTCCTCGGTCACATTTTTCAGATCTGAGTTCTTGTCTTAGCAAGTAAAACATAATACATAATACAGTAATACATAATATTTGGCAAGCACCCCAACCAAGAATTTTTTAAACTGTGAAATTAGATTATAGCCTTCTCTAAGTCCACATCCTCCTTTTTTATTTAGGGATCTACATTTTATCTGTTTTTATAAGTAAACCTTTGAAAAGGGGTGAAATTTAGTCTTTATTGTACAAATCAAGTTCCTTATTCAAAGTCCAGAGATTCTTGCAGATTACACTGTTTCATTGGAATTTTAAAATATTAAACTATTATATAGTATAATTGAATAATTAACTGGGACTTGAAATCTTTAGAGAATAAATTCTTTTTGAGAAAAGATTTTAGGCTACCCAAAATGCTTTTTGTCACTTTCTGCTATAAAATTATAGTCAGTATTTCTAGCCTCTTGTTTATCCACCCGTTCTGGAGCTTTATGGTTTTGAGGAATAGAACTGTTAGTTCTATAGAAAAAACTCAGACCAAGTAAAGATTCCCCAATTTTCTGTTGGCTGGAATTAGATACCATCACTCTCTCCTACATTATAGTTAAATATAAAATTCAAATTCCAGACTTGGGTTAGCAGGGAGGCTCTTTGGGTCTAAAGATTGTAAAATACAAATAAAAGTGAGGGGTGCCTGGGTGGTTCAGCTGGTTGAGCATCCAACTCTTGATTTCAGCTCAGGTCATGGTCTCACACTTCATGAGTTAGAGCTCCATGTTGGGCTGACAGCACGGAGCCTGCTTGGAATTCTTTTCTCTTTCTCTGCCCCTCCTGAGTTCATGCTCACTCTCTCTAAATAAGTAAACTTTAAAAAAAATAATGCAATTTTCTAAAATGGAAACTTTGGGGAGAAAAATTTGTTAAACTGTAAGCACTCTAGACATTCAGAAGGCTTTCTGTATGCAATGCCCTTACACAAACAAGTACCGTCATTGTCCAAAACCAAAACTCTGCTGTTGCCTTTGAAAGCCTTTGTGGGTGTTTTTTTGTTTGTTTGTTTTGTTTTGTTTTTTAACTCTTAAGTCCAAAAAGGGAGCAAGCTTTGGCCAAAAAAAAAAAAAAAAAAAGCACTAGGGGAACTGATCATGGAGCAGACTATGCCCAACACTAACTTCCTTCTCCACTTTTGCCTTTTACTATTAGTCTATGAAAGATTAATAAATTTTACATAGTATGTTTTAAAAAAGTAACTTTGGGGCACCTGGCTAGCTCATATGGTAGAGCATGCAACTCTTTTGATCTTGGGGTCTTGAGTTCGAGCCCCATGTTGGTGGTAGGGTTCACTTAAACATGTAAGTAACTTTAATAACCAGTTGTTTGTATCTATATGAATCCTTTCAGCAATACTGCTTTTTCAGAACACCTTAGATAACTATCACAAAAAGTTTGGATTAAGGAATATGAAGATCATTTTGCAATTTGGAGCACTTTGCAGGATAGGACAGCTGCAGGATAGGATAGCTTAGGGGAGGTGCTAGAGTAGGAGATTAAATTAACAAGACCTAAGCAGACGGAAGGGGAAGTGCCAGCAGTGAGGACAAAGAAAGGAAGTGTTAACATCAAGTGTTTCAAATTTCTGCCTAGCATTCACTCTTCCCAAAGATAGTAAGAGGAGAAACTTCTTCCTCTTTTGTAATCTCTCTGATTTCCTTCTGTTGGGATCCAGAGCTCAAGTGTCTACTATTTGGATTGTAAGTAAGGTATATTGTCAGATAGTTGGACTTCTATGGACCAACCTGAGGACCTTACTACTGTCTGAAAAGTACTATCCAGTAGAAACCTATGTGTAACACATACATAATTTAAAATGTTCTAGTAACAGGGGCACCTGAGTGGCTCAGTCGGTTAAGCATCTGACTCTTGATTTCAGCTCAGGTCATGATCTTGAGGTTGTGAGATCGAGCCCCACATTGGACTCCATGCACTGAGTGAAGCCTGCTTGGGATTATCTCTCTCCCTCTCTCTGCCCCTCCCCTTCTCAGCTTCTCTCTCTCTCTCTCTCTCTCTCTCTCTCTCTCACACACACACACACACACACACACACACACACACACACACACAAAATAAACATTAAAAAAAGTGTACATGATAGAATCAGAATTCTAGGTCATTTGCCCATACATACTATTCTGTGGACAGTCGTTTTAAAGCTTATGAAGAGATATTCCAGTGTGTTAAATCATGTAAGCAGTTCCTAAACAGTATTTGGAATGGTCACAAATCCTTCTCAAAGGGAAGGAAATAAATATTTCTTCAGGACCTCATATTATCCTTTACAGTGTGAAGTCTTATTTAATTGATCATAATCACAGGTGGTAAATAGTAGTATCATTTTGTGTTATTAAGAAAAAGAGTTCAGAGTCATGCAACTAGGAAGCAGTAAAGCTGGAACACAGATCTCTCGATCAGTCTTTTTCCAGACTCATGTTCTTTCCACTATAATGTATTGCCTTCCTCAGTCTCAGGAATTGTTCGTGGTTCCTAGATGACCTACTTGGCCTCTAACATATATACTGCCAGTTTCCAGAAAGGGAAAGCACTTTCATCCTGACATGTATTGCCATTTTTATATTAGAAAAGTTGACAAGCACTAGATAATTCCTTTGCTTTTACTTAGTTGTTTGTGCTGCTAAAGGAATAATTGATAAATAATAACTGACAGAAGAATCAATATGGTATTCTTAGCTTTCTCTCTTCACAAAGGACACCTTTTATTTTCTTTGATACTATTGTTCATTACCCATTCCCTTCCCTTCCCTAGTTATGTGATCTCTTCTTGGTGGTGATAGAAGCATCTACTAATTGTTTTGTTTTTTAATTCAGAAAGCATTTATGATATATACCCCTGATCACAGATCCTGGAGGAAATTCCAAGGGACAAGATATCTGCCTTTAAGAATGTATATTCTTTAGGGGCGCCTGGGTGGGTTAGTTGGTTAGGCATCCGACTTTTGCTTAGGTCATGATCTCATGGTTCGTGGGTTCGAGCCCCGCGTCGGGCTCTGTGCTGACTGCCAGCTCAGAGCCTGGAGCCTGTTTCAGTCTGTGACTCCCTCTCTGACCCTCCCCTGCTCACACTGTCTCTCTCTCTCTCTCCTAGAAATAAATAAAACATTTAAAAAAAAGAATTTATATTCTTTAAAAAAACAAACAAAAAACCTTGAAGGAAAATTAATAACAAATTGATCCCTGTAAGAAAATGAAGTGTACAAGAAAGGACAAGGAGACACAGATAAAGATGATTGCAGAAAAGAAATAGTTGCAGCTGGTAATCATTTAGTTCTCATCAAAGTCCAGCTGTGCTAAAAATCATCAGGAAGCAGAGCCCACTCTTAGATTCAGAAGTAGTAAAGACCTACATCATGTGGTATGAAAACTGTGGCGTGGGAGGTCTTAGCCTGTTCTTAGATCAAACCATGAGGCCAAGCACAAGTGAGTAATAATAATAAAAATAACTTGAACTTCTCACCCATAATGAGCACAAGTATTGAATCTGACTCTGAAGAAATACTTGCAGACATTCATCAAGTAATTTATCTTTTACCATGATTTGCATTATACAAACTATTGAATTATTATGTACTCTTCTCCTTAGTAGGTTAGGTCATTATTAGATATCCTAGAGTTGTATCAGCCTCAGGTTGATGACCACATTTCCAGTCTGTTTCTAATGCTATTTTTTCATACCAAGCCAAACAAATTGGTAGGTGCTAGATGTTTCGTAGGCTTTTGTACTGAATCCTTTACTTTAACCTTCCCATTCAGATTCTCTTGTAACTATTTAACAATCACCATCAACATTTATTAAACTTACCTATATGTAGATCATTGGAATGCTGGGCCAGGGATAGGTGTTGTTTTTTGTTTTTAAGAAACAATCTTATCTGTTTAGTGAAGTTTTATTTCCTTTTGTAAAAGGTACACAATAAATATTGATTTGAATCTAGACTTGGCTTTAACATTTTTAGTTTTAGGTTCTTGCAGATCTTACAAACAACAATTTGTTCTATGTAAATAAAAGATGTTTTAGAATCTATACTGCTAATTAGAAAACTGTTTCCTAGCACTGTCTTTTAAAAATGTTAGCATGTTGTAATTGAATTGAATTGTTTAGACCCAGCCCAGTCATGCATTGAGGGAAGTTGGTCTTCTTTCCAGCTGCACCTACTGTGTGTAGCAGAGCTCTTGTTTTCTCACTGCATCCTGACTCTTCTCCTCATGGTATATTCTCAGGCCATGTTTGTATGTCATTAAACATCAGTAAATTGATCAAGTAGTGTGGTGGGTACAGTTGTTGTCAGCCCTGATAATTTCTTCTTTTCAACTGTCAGAAAAACTTCCATCATAATTTTTTTTTTTTTTTTGCATTTTTCTACCTCAAACTTCCTGACCTCCTTGTTTAGTTTAATTGTGAAAAATAGGTATTCTCACTTAAGGAGATGACCATTATTTTTTTCCTACAGTGTTTTAGACAAGATCTTTATATAAAAACAATTACATGTGAGAATAGAACTATGAATTAACTATTTTTGTCTTGCTCTTACTATATCACCTTAAAAATCCACTTTTCTAAAAAAATCCACTTTACTGTGTTCACAAAACTGACTTAATTTTTGTCTTGTGTTTCAACAGAAGGAGAATATGTTAAAATGTTTATGCGAGGTCGACCAATTACAATGTTCATTCCTTCTGATGTTGAAAACTATGACGAAATCAGAACAGAACTGCCTCCTGAGAAGCTGAAACTGGAGTGGGTGTATCCTTCCCTACTGTGACAGCAAACGTGTTCACTTTGTCTTCATTTTAAGAAAAATTAGTTTGCCTAACCTCCATCAAAATTGTTTTTATACAAGGGGCGCCTGGGTGGCTTAATCGGTTGAGGGTCCACCTCTTGATTTCATTTCAGGTCATGTTCTCATGGTTCATGAGATCCAGCCTCGCATCCGGCTCTGCGCTGACAGCACAGTGCCTGCTTGGGTTCTCCCTCCCTCTCTGCTCCTCCCCCGCTCATGATCACACATGCACACCTGCTCTCTTGAATAATTAAACTTTATTAAGAAATTGTCTTTATACAAGAAAAGTGTGGTAAGTATACCAACCACTTGAGAAAGTAATGTTACCTCTCATCCTCTACATATTACATGTATTTTTCTAATAGCAATTTAAAACCACCCAAATTATAATAATTTTGGATAGGGCAGACAGTGTGCTGTTAACATCGTGTCAGGTACTTACGGTGTGGTAGAGAAGGCATGGGAATGGAATCGAAGAATCAGCTCTGCCACCCACAGTGAACCTTCCCTTACTCATAAAAAGAAGTTAATAACTCCTGCTTCACTGAACTATTGTAAGAATTAAATAAGAAAACATCAGTTTAGCATTTTGTAACCTGTGAAATAATGTAAATTATTTTATAAAGAGCTGAAATTAACAGGGTTGATTTTAATTCCAGAATTAATTTCTTAGCCAGACTTGATAAAAAGTGACTGTATAAGAGAGCTCTCTTAATTTCACTTAGAAATTTTTCTCTCAGAACCTTTGAGAAATTCTGCGAAGCAGAATGGAGTCAGTAGTTTGACCTCAACTTTCTGCCTCCATTCTTCTATACCCTCTTCCCCTCTCCCTTGAATCATCCCCTCCTTTCCACACAAATTAGCTTGGGAAAACTCACCAATCCTGAAATTCTATACAACTTTTTTTTTTCTAGTGTTTATTTTTGAGAGAGACAGAGTGCAAATCGAGGAGGGGCAGAGAGAGAGAGAGGGAGACACAGAATCTGAAGCAGCCTCCAGGCTCTGAGCTGTCAACAGAGAGCCCGTCGTGGCCTCGAACTCCTGAGCCATGAGATCATGACCTGTGCTGAAGTTGGATGCTTAACCGATGGCGCCACCCAACTGCCCCTGTCTTATTCATTATTTAGGTCATTTCCTCTGCCCTTCTTTTGATCCCTGTCTTCACTTTCTCTCCATTTAAATTAGGTGTTCCCCATCGCTTCTTGGCCTTTTGACTAAGATCAAGTGTAAATTAGGTGTTCCTTCTGTACTGTTACTTTTCTTCCCACAATTTCTAATGATATATTGGTGTTTGTTTTTGTCATCGTTGCCAGAACCTAAGTTCCAGGGACAACAGGCATCCATTCGTTTCGTTCAGAACTGTATGTTCAGTTCTATGCCTGCCACGTATTAGGAACTCAGTATGTATTTGTTTGGGGAATGAGGAAACTAAGTTTTGTACACGTTAAAAACTCAGGGTTGCACCCTGGCAAGTGGCAGGACTTAAGTTTCCTAGTTCTGATGCATTCTGGTTTTCTTTATGCCTTCCTGATTCTCTTAGGGATCCGTGAAAAACCTGTTAGTTTACACCTTAAAAATGACATTTATTAAAAACCTTGACTCTTGTTTAAGGTATGGTTACCGAGGAAAGGACTGTCGCGCTAATGTTTACCTCCTTCCTACTGGAGAAATCGTATATTTCATAGCATCAGTAGTAGTACTATTTAATTATGAGGAGAGAACTCAGCGACACTACCTGGGGCACACAGACTGTGTGAAATGGTTGGTATCATTTAACACTTGTGTTTTTCCTTGTCATTTTTGCATTTCTTTATAATTGGGGTTTTTCAGAAATGATTTCTTCTGGAGAGCGCAGATCTTATGGGCATTATGTAGAATATATTTTTAAAAGGCACTTTAATATGGGGAAGCTGTAGCGGAACTTTTCTTAAGATAATTTTAACTGATACTACTCTTCTGGAAAGTAATGAGCAGTACATACCAAGAACAAAAAATTTACATTCTTTTTTTTTTTTTTTAATATTTTTATTTATTTCTAGGAGAGAGAGAGCGTGAGCAGGGGAGGCTCAGAGAGAGTGGGAGATACAGACTCTGAAATAGGCTCCAGGCTCTGAGCTGGCAGTCAGCACAGAGCCTGATGCGGGGCTCGAACCCACGAACCGTGAGATCATGACCTAAGCGAAAGTCGGACGCTTAACCGACTAAGCTACCCAGGCGCCCCAAAAAATTTACATTCTTGATAAGCTTACCCCTTAGTTGCAAGATGTAGAAAGAGTCTAAATGTGGAGGAAGACATCTTTAAAAAGAAAAAAAAAACTTTGCTAGTCACTCATATATTTATCATGAGAAATGTGGGCATAGATGCTGCACAGTTTTCAGGTTGTTCTTAAAAGTTTCATGCCCCAAATTTGACTTCTGAGAGTTTAGCATTAAGACCTAACTAAAAGGTTGGAGGTACTATGTGTGAATATGTTCATTGTTTTCCTTTGTATAAAAGTAGAAATGGTAGAAGAGCTGTTAATAAGATGCATACAGATGATGTAACAGAAGGGAGAAGTGCTGACGTTCGACACAGAATTTGCACAGTGCAGCACTGCAGCTTCACTATAATAAAGCCATCTGCATGTGCGTGCCTATGTGCAGGACTAGAAAAGAAAGGAACTGGAACGAATGAAGACATGCCACAGTTGTGAATCCATACTTTCTTCAAATTTAGAGCTCCATTAATTTGTTTCGTTTAGCAAAGAAGGAAAAGGTAAAACTGAAAACTTAGAAAAAAATCTTCTAGATGATTGATGTTTATTTGATTTGCTAAAGAAAATAAAAGAGGTCACAATGAGAATTCTTTAATAATTAAAAATGTTTGAAAATGGATAAATGTTGATCCTAAGGCATATTTTCGGCTGTTTGTAATGTTTCCCGTATTAAAACTGATTAAAACTGTTGTTAATACTGCTTTTTAGCCTTGCTATACATCCTGACAAAATTAGAATCGCAACTGGACAGATAGCTGGAGTGGATAAAGATGGAAGGGTGAGTGGCATAGTGTTCTGCACGCTGTACCAGTGACAGTGCCATTAGAATGGAATTGATAGTAATTTTAACTGCAGCTCATTTACTTCATTCTTTTAAAATTTGGCAGCTAAGGGATTTCTAGTATAAGTAGCAGGGAAAAAATAGTAGCATGTAAAAAGATTTCAAAAAACAAAAGAGAATCATACTACTTAAATATTTTTCTCTAAAAGTAAGAGTTCTCCTAAGGAAAATATTTACTTGTA
>NW_027531896.1:3634479-3637016 GCF_008692635.1 Crocuta crocuta | reverse complement strand
TTACTTTATATATATATATATATATATATATATATATATATATATATGTATATTTTTTAACATAGCATAACTTATCAGCATTTGCCAGAAGATACTGCATTTTTCACTATGTTGATGGACCTCTTGATTTTATATATGACTAGAACTGATAACACTTTTAAAATATCAGTTCCTATTCAGCATTATTAAATTGGCTTGTATAATAAATCCCTTATTTGTAAGGATCAGCAGTGAATATTATTGATGACTAACATGTGTATGACTTTGCCCATGACATTCTCTGGCTTCAGTTTATTTAAAGAAAAGGAGTTGGAATGGTTATAATGGATAACTTCTAAGGCCCCTTTCAGTTCCAGATTCTTTTTAAGAACTATTTGGTTAGCAATTTATTGGACACTTACTAGAAAAACAGTATTATTTTCCTAGAAATGAAGGTAATGTTAAAAGCAGAGTATCCAGAGCAAATTTGCCTGGGTTAGAGTCCTAACTCCACCTTTTAATAGCTCTATAACTCTGGTCAAGCTGTTCAAATCTTCATGTAAGTTTCTTCATCTGTTAAATGGTAATTATAATAGTACATAGTTTATGGGATTAAATGAATTAATACATGGGATGTACCTAGAATAGTGTATGACATAGTAAATAGTAAATACTAAATCATTTGCTGCTACTATTATTATCAGTGTTGTTATTTTCTTGTTTTCATGGTATGAGGAAAAAAAATGCCTGCTCAAGATTCTTTGGGGTCATGTCTAAATGCAGTAGCTATTTTATATTAGATGTTTATCCAGGCCTACTGTTTTTGAAAGATGGCATGTGGTTCTGTGTGATAGTACTATTTACTTGCATCCACCTGAATACCAGTTAGTCTTGCTATCTTCCCCTTGTTTTTACAGCCTCTGCAACCCCATGTCAGAGTGTGGGATTCAGTTAGTTTATCCACGCTGCAAATTATTGGACTTGGGACCTTTGAGCGTGGAGTTGGATGCCTGGATTTTTCAAAAGCAGTAAGTAACAATAAAGGAAGTAAGCAAGCTTCACAAAGAAGCAGAAAAGAAGCTAAAGCTCAGGAGTGTGTGTGTGTGTGTTCATAGAAAGTGATAACTCTGAATTATTAGCTATTGCTTAGCAGTGACCAGCATTTTAACCTAAGTACTAAAGTACTCTTGTTTAAATGGGATACAGGTTATTATACTTAATTATACTTTTATTCTTTTCTAAACTAGGATTCCAGTGTAGTAGTAGGAAATGGCATATATATATAGCATGGTCCAAGTGAAATAAGCAGTAACATGTGCTTTTGCTTCAGCTTGAATCATGGAAATCTTATTTTACTTAGAAAATTTACAGACCTGAAAGTTGGCCAATTCTGCTAGAAAAGAAGTTACTTATGTTTAATTTATCTTGTTTATTTGTGTTAATGTAAGTCAGGTATATCATGGAAAACTAAATTGCTATTTGAATAATACAAGTAACTAGATGGTAAGGGAAGTTAACCAAGGAAACAAAATTTAAAATAGAAAGCTTTTTAAAAAGAATCTTCATGTGCTCGCTTCGGCAGCACATATACTAAAAAGAATCTTCATTATATTTCTGAAGAAAATAATTAGTATTTTATTTCAAGGAACTATTAGTTTAAAGGATCTGGGATTATATCTTAATGTTGGCAGTTTTAATAATATGGTATTTCTTCTTAGAAAGTCAGCCTTATCTAAAAAGTTTTAAATACTTTAATTGACTTTTCTTTAGGATTCAGGTATTCATTTATGTGTTATTGATGACTCCAATGAGCATATGCTTACTGTTTGGGACTGGCAGAAAAAATCAAAGGGAGCAGAAATAAAGGTAAGTAAAAAAAATTTTTAATTGAGCATTATTTTTTAGAATACCTTGTTTTTCAGATCCTTGAAAGTATATTGCATATCCTTAAGTTTCAAGAACATACCAATTGACCATATCATTAGATTTATTGATTTGTCATCATTTTATGGTATTAGGAATACTATTCTTAAAAGTATTCTTTTTTTTTTTAACAACACCTGTTTATACTTCTGTGATAGTTATCTATAAATTCTGAGATCCTTTTTTTTTTTTAATTTTTTTTTAAAATGTTTTATTTATTTCTAGGAGAGAGAGAGAGAGAGACAGCGTGAGCAGGGGAGGGTCAGAGAGAGAGGGAGTCACAGACTGAAACAGGCTCCAGGCTCTGAGCTGGCAGTCAGCACAGAGCCCGACGCGGGGCTCAAACCCACGAACCGCGAGATCATGACCTAAGCAAAAGTCGGACGCTTAACCGACTAAGCCACCCAGGCGCCCCTGAGATCAATTCTTAAAGTATTCTTTTTTCTTTATTGTTTGTTTGTTTGTTTAGAGAGAGCGAGACTCAAGCAGGGGAGGAGCAAAGAGAGGGTGAGAGAAAATCCCAAGCAGGCTCCATGCTGTCATTGCAGAGCCCGACATGGGGCTCGATCTCACGAACCATGAGATCATGACCTGAGCCACTCAGGCACCCCAGTATTCCTTTTTTTTTTTTTTTT
>NW_027531896.1:3581398-3634369 GCF_008692635.1 Crocuta crocuta | reverse complement strand
TTTTTTTTTTTTTTTTTTTTTTCAGGCTCTGCCCTGACAACATGGAGCCTAACGCAGGGCTTGATCTGACAAACCTTGAGATCATGAACCTGAGTCGAAAACAAGAGTCAATGCTTAACTGACTGAGCCACCCAGGTGCCCCAAAGTATTCTTAAGATAAAATAGGGGCGCCTGGGTGGCTCAGTCAGTTAAGCGCCCGACTTCGGCTCAGGGCATGATCTCATGGTTTGTGAGTTCGAGCCCCGCGTCATGCTCTGTGCTGACAGCTAGCTCAGAGCCTGGAGCCTGCTTCAGATTCTGTGTCTCCCTCTCTCTCTCTCACCCTCCCCTGCTCACGCTACCTCTCTCTTTCTCTCAGAAATAAATAAAACATTAAAAAAATTTTTTTAAAAAGATAAAATAGTCAGACACCTTCAACCAAATTTCAGTGATATTTCAGACGTATTGTGCTACTGAAATGCCAAAGTAGATGGAAATCTAATCTCAAAATTAACTCTGAATACTCTACCTGGCTTCTTCTTTAACAGAATTTGTTATTTCATTCAATCTTTAATGCTTTAAAAATCTAAAGGAAAAATTCATCCTTAGGAATGTAACTGACATAACCAAAAAGCATATGTAATGATAAGTTTTTTGGTTTTAATTACATGTATGTGATTATTACATAAAATACGATAGCATTTATAATTGCTGTACAATAGGGTTGATCCCTTTGTGTGGATCTGGCTATAACTTGTAAGAGATGAATAGAAGGTTAATGTTGCAACTGTGTTCATATGGGTTGAAATGGCCTCCCTCTGACAGGCTTTCAGAGGGATTCAGAGTGACAGGATGACTAAAAAAAGCCTATGACATATTTGCCGTACTCTTAAATAACATCACATTCCTCTTCAGTTGACCTCTTCCTCTCTCTTACCAGTTTTGTTTGGTATAAGCTTAAAGCTATCAGCTTGTTGGTCAAAAAGAGATTCTTTTAAATAATGTGAGTTACTCTTTAAAAAAAAGAGTAGATTTGATTGTACTTGAAAAGAATATAACATATCCAGAAACCTCAAACCTTGAAAAACATAAATGAAGATATAGATTGTCTTTCAGCCATGATTTAGAGTAATTTAACATTGAAACATAAGGATTTTATACTGAAGTGAGATGTGTGCATTTTGATCCTTGGTAGTAAAGGCTATCAGATGGTGTCTTGTGGTTTTCCTCCCTCTGGCAACTCTGTGTTCTCCTTTCCAGGACCTTAAATGTTGGTATCCTTCAGAGTTCTATCCCATCCTCCACTGGTATCATATATTCTCTCATGGCCTTAGCTACTGTCTGCTGTGTCCCAGATCAGTTAACTCTAGCGCAGATCTCTCTCATTTATTTGAATGTCTTTATTTGAGTGTCCTGTCCTGCAAGTCAAAATCAACATGTCCCAATCTGTACCAGTCACCCTCCTTAGACCCCATCCAGTTGCACCTCTTGGTGATTAACACCACACTCCACCTACTTGTGCAAACTAGAAACTCTTTTCCCCTTGCTTGTAACACTGAAGTTCCCTAAGCTCTGTGTCCCAGATGTCTGTATTAGAGCTCTTTCCAGTGCAAGTGACTGCAAACAACTCCTTAAAGATAAGGAGAATGTATTCACATTTAGGGAGAAAAAGAAAACCTCTAATAAAGGTCAGAAGGGAATTTTATCTCAGGAATGACTTGATTCAGGGACCGGATCACTGATTCTCCCTGGGTGTTGACCTTATTCTCTTCTGCAGGTGAGCTCTTTTTTTTGTTTAAGTCACAAAAATTTGAGGACTGGTACATACCTACTTAATTTATAGAAGTTTAAGATTCAGTAAGGCAACTTCAAAACCTTATTGACAGAAATTAAAGACCTAAATAAATGGAGGAATATACAATAATCATGGATAGATGACAGTATTATAAAGATGTTACTTCTCTGCATTTTGATCTGTACTTTTTAAAAATTTCTGATCTGTACTTTCATTTTTTAAATTTCTTTTTTAACATTCATGTTTTGAGAGAGAGACAGAGCACAAACAGCGGTGGGTCAGAGAGAGGGGAGACACAGAATCTGAAGCACGCTCCAGGCTCTGAGCTGTCAGCACAGAGCCCAACGTAGGTCTTGAACTCATGAACCCTGAGATCTTGACCTGAGCGGAAGTCAGACCCTTAACTGACTGAGACACCCAGGTGCCCCTGATCTGTACTTTCAATGTAGTTAAAATCTCAACATGATTTTCGTGGATGTTGACAAGCTAAGTATATGTGGAAATATGAAGGGATAAGAGTAGACAAAAATAACTAAAGTTGATGAGGATGTATGTAAAGTTACTGAAACTGTCATATACTCCTTTATGTTGGACATAGAAATTGGCATAGCCATTTTGGAAAACTGTTGGGCATTACCTTCTAAAGTTGAACATACACATGTGCATACCCTCTGTCATCCTGTTCCACTCTTTGGTATACATCCGGCAGAAGTATATACATGTGTTGACCAAAAGACAAGTATTCAAAAATAATGGTAGCAAAAAATAAAAAACAAAAAAAAGTCACCCAAGTGCCAGTTAGTAGGAGGATGCATAAATCAATAATGTGATCTTTACATATAAAGGAATATAATACAGTAATTAGGAGGAACAAAATTACAGTATATGCACCAATATGAAGTGAATCTCATGAATGTAATGTAGATAAAATGGGGCCAGACGCAAAGGAGTAGATTCTGTGTGATTCCATTTACATAAAGCAAAGTAATCTGTGCTGCTACAAATCAGGATCATAGCTGCTTGAGCAGAGGTAGGGGACAGTGTCCCCTTTTCTAAAGGGATATAAGGTGTTTGTGTGATGTTAGTAATGTTCTTTTTCTTCTGTGCAGAGATATGTTTGATTTGTGAAAATTTATCAAGCTGTGCACTTAGAATTTGTGTACTTTAATGTATATATAATATACAAAAATAAAAATCAAAGTAAAGTGTCTTCTTATGCTACATTCATACCCAAAGTGTTTTAATTTCATAGATTACTTCAGAATGTGTCTTGAATATCTTAACCACTAGCATTATGGGTTTGTATACTGGATGTATTTGTAGTTAGCTTTATAACCCTCAATCCATTTGGTGTAAGATTCAACTGTCAAGTTTTGATTTTGTCTAAGTGAAAAATAAGGGCTATTTAATTTTTAAAAGGCAGGGGTGCCTGGGTGGCTCAGTCAATTGAACATCCAACCTTGGATTTCAGCTCAGATCATGATCCCTGAGTTGTGGGATGGAGTCACACGTCAGGCCTCATACGAGCATGGAGCCTGCTTAAGATTCACTCTCTCTCCCTCTCCTCGCCCTCCCGCTTGTGTGCACTCTCTCTCTCTAAAAAATAAAAAAAAAATGAAAAAATAATTTATCAAATATATAGAAATGTGCTATTTAAAAAATAACCTCTGGGTGCCTGGGTGGCCCAGTTGGTTAAATGTCCAACTTCACCTCAGGTCATGATCTCATGGTTTGTGGGTTCAAGCCCCACATCGGACTCTCTGCTGTCAGCACAGAGCCTGCTTCTGATCCTCTGTCTCCCTCTTTTTCTCTGTACCTCCCCTGTGCTTGCTCACTTGCTCTCTTTCTGTCTCTCTCTCTCAAAAATAAACATTAAAAATGTTTTTAATATCCTCATTTCAGTAATTTCAGTAATTCCTTTGTGACTCTCATGCCTGTTTTCTTCCTTTTTCACTCCAGTTCATTTAACTCCTGTCCTTTCTAGGAAGTGCATAAAAATTCTCACTTTTTTGTGCAGAATGGTTTTTCATTTCTATAGTAATCTGTAGTGACCATTCTGTATCTACTTTTTAAGCCTTCAGCCTCATGATGAATTTCTAAATCAGTAATATTTTCTTAAATGGTCAATAATAATAGTACAAAGAAAGATAAGACTTTTTTAAAAAATAAAAATAGTGGTCTGTCCTTAAGATAGAATGTACGTGGCTCTTGATTTACTAGTATTATTGTACTTTTCCCTGAATGTGCAGGAAATTAAAATAATCTAAATCTTATTCATAGGTCTTCAATGCATTTATTATATATAAATAGCATAAAAGATGATACAATAGTATGAGGACGTCAAATTTAAGTCATTATTCTAAAAATCTGTTAAAATTTTTCAGGGAAATTGATCTTAACAGAAAAGGCATTTCCTTAGAATGTTTCTCAATTTTCATTAGTTCTAATTGGTACTTGATGGAGATAAGGATATACACTTCATCTAAAGCTTTATTTCTTTATCCACAGACAACAAATGAAGTTGTTTTGGCTGTGGAATTCCATCCAACAGATGCAAATACCATAATAACATGTGGTAAATCTCATATTTTTTTCTGGACTTGGAGTGGTAATTCACTAACAAGAAAACAGGGAATTTTTGGGGTAAGGATCAGAATGTTATAACTTCATTATAAAACTTTCAATTTTTTAGTTGTTTAGTTAACATAAAGTTATCATGCCAAAGGGAAAACTAAAAATTCTCATTGTTTCATTGTAGAAATATGAAAAACCAAAATTTGTGCAGTGTTTAGCATTCTTGGGGAATGGAGATGTCCTTACTGGTGACTCAGGTGGAGTCATACTTATATGGAGCAAAACTACTGTAGAACCCACGCCGGGGAAGGGGCCCAAAGGTACGGTATTCTCACATTAAAGTCCTTACTTTTAATGTGTACGTCTTGCTGTTGCAGGTCAGTTCTTACTCACACCAGGAGAAAGTCATAAACGTGCATTTTGTTTTTAGTTTTTCATGATCCGTTTTCTTAAAGTTAAATTTTTTATTCAGCTGTTCATTGAGCGCATATAAGTTGAAAATGGAATGGGAAGTAGAGAGTTACTAGAGTCAGTCAGTAGTCTTTTGAAGGTTGCCTAAAACCTGAAGTAAAATGGGAGTTCCCAGTGAAGAGGAGGAAACTAAAACTCTTAGAGAGAAAGGAGAATGCCTGAATTGGGCATAAAAGGAAGAATTATCCTTGAAAAAGAGCAAGAGCTTCCATTTATTCTGAGACTGGAGCTTTAGAGGCTGAGATATCCTATGTGGGTAAATGGTGGAGTCATGCAGGATGACATTGCTCTCAGTAAAGGCAACTCTGTTAAAGGTTTGAAGTTTTTATTTTTATTTTATTTATTTTTTAAGTTTATTTATTTTGAGAGAGAAAGAGACAACATGAGCAGGGGAGGGGCAGAGAGAGAAGGAGAGAGAGAGAATCCCATCCCAAGCAGGCTCCACGTTGTCAGCGCAAGGTCCAGTCCCACAAAGCCAAAAGATCATGACCTCAGTCAAAACCAAGAGTCGGACACTTAACCAGCTGAGCCACCAGGCACCCCTGAAGTTTCTGTTTTTAATAGATGAGAAAAGAACAATAGTAATGTTGTGTAAAGTGTCACATAGTCAGACTTCATTACTTCAGAGTTCTGCACGTTGGAATTGAGATCCAACTGAAAGCTTTATCTTTTCTATGGATAGTAGATTTATTATAATAAATGAATAATAAAACCAAAACCCTGTAAATTTAGAGGTATTCTTTTCTAAACAATTTTCTAAAACTATCCTTATCAACTCTTGGAAGCCTGTTTCCAAAGATCGTAACAGCTCATGGCTAGCAATTTTTATAGTATATTAATAAAGAATGATAGTCCCAATTACTAAATTTATGGCAAGTTTCCTACCTTCTTCCTCAGCTTTTCCCACATAGCCACAGACTGGAGGGCTCATTCTCCCTTGGACTGGGGCTGGGTATTTCTGTGAGGGTAATATGCATGGCCATGTTATAAAATGGGAGAGAGGGAGGGAAAATGAATAAACTCATAGTTTTGGTCCCCTTCTTTTGTTTGCTACAGCCCCTCTTCCCAGCCCCCGTAGTAAGCTTTGGCATTTCTTCACCTTTACCTCAAATTGATTGTTCTCAAAAATACAGATACGGTTTTTAAGCCCCATTTGCACCCAAACACATATGTCACTTTGCCCTTTTTTCAGGTAGATGAAAAAAATCATAACATTGAAAATAGCCTTTTTGTCAGCCCCCTCCCTTTTTTTTCCTTACGATTTAAGAAAAATAAAGCTGAAAAAATATCCAGAGGACCATGCTTCCTTCAGAGTAGAAGGTTATAAGAGAAAAATTAGAGGTGTTCTAAAATCAGTGAGCTGGGAGCAAAGAGAGACTATATATTAGCAGTAACAAGTAGCAGCAGAAAGAAAACTAGCTGTACCAATCAGAGTCTGAGAATCCACAAGAAGAGAGGTGGGGGTTGACAGGGAACCAATTTGGGGTTCCTGAGATGCTTCCCCTGGGGATTGGCAGAGCAGCATGCCCTGGTTTCTCTTATTCATCCCCCCTCACCTTAAACACTGAAACAACTTCCCTTTGTCTCTCCGGAGTCTCTGCATCAGACTGTGGAAATCACCACAGATAATTTAAGAATAACGGAATCCTGGTTTTTCTTCTCAGAAGGAAAGTCCTAATCTACATGGCTGTCTGCCGTAATAGACTTTCCCGGGATTAACACAATCTCTGGCATTTGGTAGCAGCTGTTTGAAAATTATTTGTCAAACATTTTGTTAAGGAAATGACTTTACTCTTACCTTTGGTGTTAGTGTAGGAATAAAAGTTGAGTGGAACTGATGAAAGCACTATTTTCATGGAAATGTGGAATTTGACTATAGCACTATAGATTTCTTACAGTTGTGGAGGTTTTAAACTATATATATATTTTTTTGGATAGAAGTTAATCCTTAAATTGTATTACCAGTGATCCTGATCTCAGTCATTGGCCATACATTCTTTAGCTTCTTTTGTCCAATTCAGGTTCAGAATTCACAATAAGACTATCAATGGATTGCAGATTCTTAAGAAAAAAGAATAGGAGGCAGGAGCACCTGGGTGGTTTCCGTAGATTAAGGTTTCCAACTCTTGATTTTGGCTCAGGTCATGATCTCCAGGTTTGTGAGTTCAAGCCCTGTGACCAGGTTTACACTGACAGCACAGAGTCTGCTTGGGATTCTCTCTCTCACACATGCACACGCATGTTCTCTCTCTCAAAATAAATAAACTTTAAAGAAAAAAAAAGAACAGTGATATTAATCAACTACTTTTCCCACTTATCCCTGTTTTCTTTTTCCTGGGCACATTTGTTCAGTATTAGAAATGCAAGGAAGAGCATTGTCTATCAGAGCAGTGACTTAAGTTTTTGACGTTATCCTCTGACACTAAGCAGAATTTGGGTATAAATGTACCCTTCGTTAGCCTTAATGTATGTTGAGGTGGGAGGTAGGGAGAGGTTGTTTTCATTTTGGTTTTTGTCTGAAAAATTTGTAGCTTAGCCTTTTTTCCAAAAATCTGCATGTGAACATACAGGAAACAGGAAATCTAATCTTTGTAGATTGCTGGGCATATGAAATGGACTATGTTGTCCCCTGCCACATGACTGAACCTGTTATGGGTAAAGTTGTTGAGAATTTTGTTCCTTCCTTTATATTTGAGGGTTTCTGTTCTGTAAGAATGCAGTGAATGCTCAGTTTCCATTTTTAAATTCTTGCCAAAAGTTTCAGTAGATTGATCCATTTTGCATATTCCCTATTATGACATATCTGTATCTGTGACAGTCTTAACCAAATCTGAGTGTATTATGGTAATGTGTCTGATAAAGTGACATTTATCCTTTTATTTTGGATGACAGAAGTATAATTTCGTAGCTAATCTTTTGCTTTAATAAATAGGAAGCAAACGAAAACTGTATTTTATACTTCATAAGCTCTTTATATATTTTCTTCCTGCTTTCAAACCATTTTTCCTTTACCTTACATTAACACGAATCTTCAAAATAATTACTATTTTCTGTTTTTTTCTGGTTTTATTGATTGTAATTGACATATAACATTGGACAGTTTAAAGTGTACAACATAATGTATATGCCAAATGATTACTGTAAATGTTTAGTTAATATCCATCACTTCATAGTATTTTTCTTGTGATGAGAACTTTTAAGATTTACTCTCATCATCTTTCAGATGTAAAATATAGTATTACTAATTATAGTCACCATGCTGTGTATTACATTCCCAGAATTTATTTATCTTATAAGTGTATATTTGTACCTTTTAACCTTTGTCACCTATTCCCCCCCCACCGCCACCTCTGTTTCTATTCATTTTTTTTAGATTTTACTTGTGAGATCATATAGTATTTGTCTTTTTGTGTCTGACTAATTTCACTAAGCATAATGCCCTCAAGGTTCATCCATGTTGTTACAAATGGCAGGATTATCTTCTTTTTTTATTCCATTGTATATATGTATGTGTGTACGCATTCATCAGTTCATCTGATGATCACCACTTAGGCTATTTCATTATTTTCTGTTTCTCATGCTGGGTACAAGGTATTTATTTCCTATGTATATGAAAAGTTCAAATTTTTCTTTTATGAAATAATTCCTAAGTTTTAAGTGAGGGAAGGGGAAGTTGAAAATATCTACAAGATGATTAAAATGTCTATTTTTCTTAAATCTTTGCCAAATTTCTTTAAAGAACTGTGAAACACCATTTTACCTGTTCCAGATTATCAACATGGGCACATTTGCCCAGTTGTAAAGAATATAACATAAGTTTCAAAGTCTCCCTGACATTTGATTCCATAGTTATTAAACCGGCACAGAAAGCCCTCCAGACTATTGTTATTTGGCAGTCAAGGTAAACTGCTTTTTAAGGAAACTGTTTCTGTTAGAGATGAGAAGAAAGGGGAGATTTGCATTTAAATACCTGAAGGTACAATAGGCTTTTAAATTCAAGGATAATTATTTTTCTTGGTAGATATTTCAAAAATTACTTGGCTTAAATTGGAATGTCAGAAATAATTTGGGCTTTTTTTTTTTTAAATGTTTATTAGAGAGAGAGTGTATGAGAGAGAGCATGTGCAGGGGAGGGACAGAGAGAGAGGGAGAAAGAGAATTCCAGGCAGGTTCTGCCCTGCCATTGCAGAGCCTGATGCAGGGTTCAGTCTAACTGACCATGAAATCATGGCCTGAGCTGAAATCAGGAATCAGTTGCTCAACTGACTGAGCCACCCAGGCGACCTGGCTGAAAATTTGTTTTGTCTAAAGGGAGCTTTGGTAATTTGTGTAAATTTGAAACACAGAAATTTTAGCTCACCTAATATTAGGTCTCAGGAAATAACTCTCCTGGGGTAGGTGGAAAGTGGAAATTTCATGGAGTTTATACTACTTACATCTTTTTATTCTTGATGAAACATTTGGTCCTCGGGTTTTTTTTTTCATGTTTTCTAACATTCCATCATTCTAGGAAGATCTTAAGTGTTTAATGAGGTTTTTGTGGTGTTTGAAAGTATGGAAGACTGACTTTAAAGTAAACTATATTGCATGTTTCTACATTCTGATGGAGATCCATGGAATTCCTTATGTCTGGGTTGTTTTGTAATTTCTTGCATGGTACCATGGTACTTTCAGACTACCCTTGTTAGTTTGACGATGCATGAGAAAATAAGCCCTTTGCTTTTTTTTCCCCCCCCTTAATTGCCCAACTAAACCCAACAATACTCAAAAACTTCACATCTCTCAGATATTCTTTCTCTCTTGGTCACATCAGAGCCATGATAGATAATTGGCTGGCTGTCCTACTGGACACAAATGTGGTGGTATTCAGTGTTTAAATTATTTTTAGGTGGTGAATGTTGATGTGCACTGAGGCAGTTGACACGAATAAAAGTTTATTGCAGTTCTGCTCCCAGCTCTGCTGATTCAAGCAAGCTCTACTCCAAATCAGGCAGGCCCTTTCCTTTCTCCCTGCCAAATATACTCTTCCATTAAGTATCTGTACCACTAGCATCCTCAACCTGAGTAATTTTCAGAGCCTGCAGTAGCATTTTTTTAAGGGATACCAAAGCCCTACAAATTTTAGTTAATTTCTTAAATACAGTGGCAGCTCAAGTAGATAAGTAAAAATGAACGATCTCAGTGACAGCTTTATTGAGACTTATTAAGGTCATATACCATAAAACTCACCCTTTTAAAATGTACAGTTGATTTTTAGTACATTCACAGAGTCCTACAACCATCACCACCATCTAATTTCAGAACATTTCGTCATCCCCGAAACAAACACAGCCCATTAGCAGTCATTTCCTATTTCTCCCTCCTGTCAGCCTGTAGCAGCCATTCCTCTGCTTTTGGTCTCTAGGGATTTGCCTCCTTTGGACATGTCACATAAATGGAGTCATACAGTATACGGTCCTTTGTGACTGGCTTCTTGTATTAGAACCTGAGTGTTTTCAGGATTCATCTGTGTTTTGGCACGTATCAGTACCTCATTCTTTTTAAGGCTGAATACGTTATGAGCATACATATTTTGTTTATCCATTTTTCAGTTGAACAAGTTAGAAAATGAATAATTTTGTTCAGTTTTATTGAGGTATAATTGGGATATAGTTTTGTATACATTTAAGATCTATAACATAATGATTTGATATGTTTATATTGCAAAATGACTATCACAGTAATTTTGTTTACATCCATCACTTCACATAGTTACAGATTTTTCTCTTTTGATGAGAGCTTTTAAGATCTACTCTCTTAGGGGCACTTTGGTGACTCAGTTGGTTAGGTGTCCTACTCTTGATTTCGGCTCAGGTCGTGATTTCATGATTTGTGGTTCAAACCCTGCATTGGGTTCTGCAGTGACAGTGTAGAAAGCCTGCTTGGGATTCTCTTTCTCACTCTGCTCCTCCCCATTCCCTTCTCTCTCTCTCTCTCAAAATAAATAAACTTTTAAAAAAAAGATCTACTCTCTTAACTTTCAAAAATACAATATAGTATTCTTAGCCGTAGTTAACACCATGCTATGTGTTAACTTCCAAGAACTTCTTTATCTTATAACTGGAAGTTTGTACCTTTTAACCACCTTCACCTGTTTCTCCAACTGAATAATTTTTAAACTTGTAATTTGTTTCACTTTTCCAAGCAATTTAAGATCTGTTGACTGATTTTGGCCATATTTAAACAAGGCTCTACCTTCCCATTTTTAACCTACTTACTAATTCTACAAGATATCTTCCTAAGAGCTTTACTCTTTCTCTACTAACCTCACTAGCCAGATAAAGAGCTTCTCTGAGTTAAGATATCATGAATACCAAAGAAAAGGTCTCAGGAAATGAACTGTTTGTAGTTTGAGTACTAAAATTTTACCCTCACCCTTAAGAAAGAGGATCTGAGGGGTCCTGGGTAGCTCAGTCAGTGGAGCATGCCACTCTTGATTTTGGGTTCATGAGTTTAAGCCCCATGGTGGGCATGTAGCTTATTTAAAAATAAATTAATTAATATACATACATATGTAATTGACCCTTGGACAACATGGGTTTGAGTTGCATTGGTCCGCTTATATGCAGATTTTAAAAAAGTTTTTTTTTAACATTTATTTATTTTTGAGAGAGTGAACAAGCAGGGGAGGGGCAGTGAGAGACATAGAATCCAAAGCAGGCTCCAAGCTCTCTTAGCACAGAGCCCAATGTGAGGCTTGAACTTAGGAGCCATAAGATCATGACCTGAGCCGAAGTTGGATGCTCAACCGACTGAGCCACCCAGGTACCCTGGTATATTTTATTCTTTTAAAGTTTATTTTGTGAGAGAGAGCGCTCGGGGGAGGGACAGAGAGAGAGGGTGAGAAAGAATCCCAAACACGCTGCATGCCATTGGCGCAGAGCCCACCTCAGGGCTGGATCCCACAAACTGTCAGATCATGACCTGACCTAAATCAAGAGTCGGATGCTTAAGCTACTGAGTGAACCATCCAGTTGCCCCCCAGATTTTTTTTTATAGTACAGTACTGTAAATGACTTTCTTAATATTTTTTCTAGTTTTATTGGATGAATACAGTATGTAATACATGCAGCATGCAAAATACATATTAATCGACTGTCGGTATTATTGGCAAGGCTTCTTGTCAGCAGTAGGCTATTAGTTACGTTTTTGAAGAGCCAGACGCTATACACAAGAGTTTTGATTGCACAGGGGTTGGCACATCTAACCTTGTGTTATTCAGGGGTCAGTTGTATGTATGTATGTATATATACACACACACACACACACACACACACACACACACACTTTGTTTTTTTTTTATCTCCACATGGACTTAACTATTTTTTATGAACCTGCCTTGTCTCTCCCTGGGTACTTGTAAAGTGCTATGGAGATACAAGAAACTGGGCTATCATTCAGCCGTCACATTAGTATAACCGGACTGGTTTTTAAAATGCTTCTGTAGTTGAGGGTGCCTGGATAGCTCAGTCGGTTGGGTCCAACTCTTGATTTCAGATCAGGTCATCCCAGGGTTGTGAGATCAAGCCCCACATCAGGCTCTGCCTGAGTGTTAAGCCTGCTTAAGATTCTCTCTTTTTCTGCCCCTTTTCCTACTTGTGTGCCCTCATTCCCCCTCTAAAACTTTTTTATATACTCCTTGGAGTGCCTGGGTTTCTCAGATGCTTGAGCATCCAACTCTTGATTTCAGCGCAGGTCATGATCTCACAGTTCGTGGGTTCGAACCCCTGCATCAGACTCTGCACTGACAAAGGGAACCTGCTTGGGATTTTCTCTCTCCCTCTCCCTATGCCCCTCCCCTGCTCGTGCTCTCTCTCTCTTCTCTCTCACAAAATAAATGAACTTTAAAAAAAATTATTTTAAAAAAATACTTCTTTAGTTGATCAAAAGCCACGGCTCTAGACTGCCAGTGCCCACTTCTGCCCTAGTATCTTTCTCAGTCCTCCATTTCTTAGCAAGTAAAGGGAATAATCCTTGGCAGAGCAGAAGGCTTCCACATCAACAGTGTTTGTTAAATGTTAAATATTATGGATATTACCTCAGCAGGAAATGAAGGCTTTTTGGGAAACTTAAAGGAGCATTGAGTAAAGCCTGGGGTACTTGTCACAGCTTTGTCACTAGCTATGTGGTGCTGGTTAAGCCACTTCTATTACCTCTGTGTCCTTAGCTCTAAAATCAGAAGAGTAATACCTGCCATAGAGGATGATTATAAGAGATAGTAAGTTCTGAGGCTAATGTATCCCGTGTTGTCTGTAGAGTTATCACTACTTTAGCTTATCTTTTGAAATGTTTTCAGAGTAACTGAATATTGACATAAATGCAAAAGTAGGAGCTTCTGATTATTTGCTCTGTAAAGTTTTCTTCCAAAAAGACACTGAAGTCTGACAGAAAATGTATCACTAGTGTTTTTTTACTCTCATCTTACTAGGTGTTTATCAGATCAGCAAACAAATCAAAGCACATGATGGGAGTGTGTTCACACTTTGTCAGATGAGAAATGGGATGTTGTTAACTGGAGGAGGGAAGGACAGAAAAATAATTCTGTGGGATCATGATCTGAATCCTGAGAGAGAAATAGAGGTAAGAATGAAAATGAAACATGAAAATTTTAAAATATGAAGCCCTCTAAATGCATGTCTTTCATCCCACATTGTGATAACCCACTTTCCTGGGAAATTGATACATATTCTTGTCATTTCATTGTCTCAAAAAAAGAAAAAAGGAAGAAAAAGGGACCATTCATTAATAATTTGAAAGAGTAAAAAATATACATATATTGGTCACAATAACTAGTTAGTTGTTTATTTCTGAGATTAGTTTGTAGGGATCCAAAAATATAACCATGCTTAAAATTTAATTAGCATTCATCTAATAGAGTATCCAGTTCCAAGGTATACATAATAAGCAGTTTGATTTTAAAACTTGAAACTACTCTTTAGGCGCTTCTGGTAGCTCAGTCAGTTAAGTGTCCAACTTTGGCTCATGTCATGATCTCACAGCTCATGGGTTCAAACCCCGCTTTGGGCTCACTGCTGTCAGCACAGTCCACTTCAGATCCTCTGTCCCTCTCTCTCTCTGCACCTCCCTCTGTCTTTCTTTCTCTCTCTCTAAAATAAAACATTGAAAAAAATTGAAAATAACCTTTTAAATAATGGGCCTAATGATAACTGCTAATTAAGTATGTGTCTGCTTCATATTATGGACCAAGTGTATCCACATGTATTATGTGCTCAGTGAAAGTTTGCTAATTAAATTGAGGTCTCTGGAAGTGAAATGGGTTAAGAATAGTATTTTATAGGTCAGTAATTCTCAGAGCAAGGGCAAATTTCACACAGTTCTGTGTTCTATTTTTTTGTGACTTAAATTTTGAATTTATGCTCAGTGTTTTCAACATGTAACATGTTTTTCAGACAAGATGTTTTCTATAAAAGAGGATCCTGATAGTACTGCTCTTGGTTTTATTTCCAAGAAGATAGACAAGTCGAAAGATTCCCTTTATCACAACCTTAAGTTCATCATGGAAATGCCACTTCCTTTACGATTTCTTTTTTTTTCACAGATAACTTACATTCTTTGTAATCAAAAGCTATACCATCTAGTTCATTCCTCCCCTCACCATCAATTTGGATTACTTTAGAATTCAATTATTTGTTTCCTCCTTTATAAAGAATTGTATTATTTCAAGGTCATTCCTTGGGCTTATTATATTATTAATACACCATTCACTGAGAGTATACCATGTAATACATTAAATGAGATTGAGCTCCCAAGTAATCCTATTAAGGACAGTTCTAACACTTCACAATATATTGCTATTTAGTTAACAGAGAAATTTCACATGTACTATTCTCACATTTTCATACTTAAAATAATTAAGAATAGGTAAGGTATATATTATTATTATTATATATTATTTCCCCATATTACAGATAAAAAAAATTTATCTTAGGCTAGGTAAATTATGTACCAAAAATAACATAACTGATAAATAACAAAACTATTAGAACTTTTTCCTTTTTCCTTGCTCCTAGCCCTTAACTCTTGAGATCATATAAAATATAAATATAAAACTTGACTAAAGCAGGGGTGCCTGGGTGGCTTAGTTGGTTAAGTGTCCAGTTCTTGATTTCGGCTGAGGTCATGATCTCATGGTTCATGGGATCAAGCCCTGTGTCGGGCTCTTCACTGACATTGCAGAGCCTGCTTAGAGTTCTCTCACTCCCCCTCTACCCCTCCCCACTTGCTTGCTCATGTGCATATTTTCTCTGTCTCTCAAAGTAAATATTTTTTTAAAAATTGACTAACGCAAAGAATGTTGATAATGTGTGATAACTTTTGTGTAATAAAATGTGATTGAACAAATAGATTTATTAGTATATTATTACCATATGACTTTCAAATTTGGAATTTTGTCATTTATTACTGCATAATTGCTTACAACTATAAATGCAGTCTTCAGGTAGTAATTAATGCATGTTTGTTATATATGGTTTCGTTACAAATTTATCTTATAGGTTCCTGATCAGTATGGAACCATCAGAGCTGTAGCAGAAGGAAAGGCGGATCAATTTTTAGTGGGCACATCACGAAACTTCATTTTACGGGGAACATTTAATGATGGCTTCCAAATAGAAGTACAGGTAAGATGTATGATTTTAACCAGTTTTTTTTAAATGTTTATTTTAGAGAGAGCATGTTCACAAGCAGGGGAGGGACGGGGGGTGGGGGGGCAGAGGATCTGAAGCAGGCTCTGCACTGACAGCAGAGGGCCCGATGTGGGACTTGAATTCACTAACTGTGAGATCTTGACCTGAGCTGAAGTTGGACGCTTAACCAATGGAGTCACCCAGCTGCCCTGATGTATGATTTTAACCATTAACTGAATATTTTTGATGATACCCTTAGTTTCTTACAATAGTATGTATATTTCATTTTCAGGGTCATACAGATGAGCTTTGGGGTCTTGCCACACATCCCTTTAAAGATTTGCTCTTGACATGTGCTCAGGACAGACAGGTGTGCATGTGGAACTCGGTAGAACACAGGCTGGAATGGACCAGGCTCGTAGATGTGAGTAAAGTAAAATGTGATTATAATCTCCCCACAGAAGCTCCCTAAACTGGCAGTTCGGAGCAGCAAAGGAAAAAGGACTCAGCATTAGTTAAAACTAAGTGTTTTTATATAGTTTACTGAAAAGGATAAAATAAAGGAGAGTTTAGTAACAAAGTGTAATGTGAACCCACTCTAAATAAGCAAATTAGGGCAAAAGCTCAATTTTTCTGTCAGTTTCAGAAAAAAATCAAAAAGATTTCACAGAAATGTTTGGGCCTCTGGTGGTGTTGCAGTTGGATTCTGTGTACGCCCTGCTCACTAACAGACTCTACTCTCTTCTTTTTGAGGTGATCTCTCACTGTGTTTTCTCCCTACCCCACCCAGACATCCACCTCGTCTGGCCCAAGGGTGTATACATGTTCTTTGCAGACTAAAGAGCTGTATACATGTTTGTTGTTGTTATTCTTATTGTTACACTGCCCAGCCACAAGCTGGTATCCTTTCCCCTCACCACTTTGCCCACATACCCTTCCTGCTCTGAAATTCTTTTACCTCATATCCATGTGGTATTTTTCATTGGCTACAATAAAGTTGATCGGAATTCCATGATTATATGATTATATGGTTATTTTCAGAGGTTTTTGCCATTATCCCATAGATCTAGGGAGACTGTCTCATGTACTCCCCAACAGCTGTCTGTCTCTCTTCTAGGAACCAGGACACTGTGCAGATTTTCATCCAAGTGGCACAGTGGTGGCCATAGGAACGCACTCAGGCAGGTAGGGTCTTGAAGGGAAATGTGAGCTGAATAATCTGAAGTGGTGGGATGTTTAACCGTTATTCAGGAATGTTCTCAATCTGATCTGGGGAATTAATCTTTTAAGTGGCATATGAATATGCTTGTCGCTCTTACCTGCTTGTATCCTCATTCAGTCATTCAATAACTATGTCCTGAACACTTACGATTTGCTGGACACTACTGTGGCCGTTCAGACTACTTCCGAGTGCAAAAACAAAAGTCCCTGCCCTTTGGGAGCCCACATTTTAGTATGTGTGGGTGGAGGCAGAATAAAAAATAAATACTACAACTAATTAAGTTAAAAAATGTTAAAAGCCATGAGGGTGGTGGTGGGGCATTGAATATAGTAAGAGGGATTGAGAGGGGGTGCAGTTGCGAAACGATAGGGTGGTTAGGATAGGCTTCACTGAGAAGGGGATCAGTATGCTGATTTGACTCTCCTTGGTGAAACGTTCTATGGTGTCAGAAAATCTCTTCTCGTTTTCTTTTAGGAAAGGGAATTGAAACTGAAATAACCCAATTGGGCTTTTATAAATTGTTCTATAGTTTTTTCATCCTGTGTTTTTTTAATGTTACACAGATAGATAATAAAGGTTTATTTCTTGAAATTGTTAACTAATTACTTGTCTTTACAGACCTTACATAGTACCTGTCCTTAATAACCTTAATAAGTAGCGTGTATTTATTATCTGCATATTTTTGAGCCCTTTTTATTGCCTCTGAAAATAAGAAGCCCTCTAACCTAATTTCTTTATTAAAGAGACAGAAAAAAATTATGAAGTAAATTTCCAAAAGTTAAACCCATAGAAAATGTGGCATGCTGATTTCTGATGAGGTGAAACTATCGTGAACACACTTATATAAATGCTTTTATTTATATGATAAGTATTTCAAATCAGCCAGTTCATTTAATTCTAAAGTGAGTCATTTGGAGTTTTTTAATATCAAGTTTTTTTGTTTGGTTGTTGGATACAAATTAACACCCCTAGAAAGTCAAAACATTCAAATTTCTTTTCCTTTAAAGCACTACAAATCTTTCAGAATCATGGAAAAACAGATCTCTAATGATAAGCTTTGAAACATGGATATGTAATAGAGATGCTATTTAACTGACTCTGAAATAATTGTATTTTAGAATTAGGGTGCTAGGGAAGGAGACTGATTGGTGAAACTTACAAATATAGACAGCTTTGCTATCTCAGATTTTCCAAAATGCATGTTGGTATTAGATTATTACTTTAACTTAGACAAGCATATGGCAGTCACTTTGTAGGACTTGAAGGAAATTATTTTCTATTTTACAAAAAAGTCTTAGACACATAAGAAACAACGTGAGCTATTAAATATTAAACTTGTTTTCAGAAAACCACAAAGGAGTTCACTTCAAGATTTTTTTGGGCAGCTGAACAAATATCACAGATGCTGAAGTTTAGACCTTTACTAAATTATTTTTATATATTTAAATTTTCACAAGAGTGCAACAACATAGTTATTAATATCTCCATTGCACAGACAGGAAACCAAGACCCATAGAACTTATCACTTGAAATTGTGCTAGGATTTGAACTCAAGTTCTTTATGGTTCCAAAGCTGATCTTTTTTCACTACTCCATCAACACTTGACATGTGCTTATGGTGTTTGTAGGATTATTTAGAAGCATTATAATGAAAGTTTATCTTTGAAGGTTAAATCACTGGCTCACAGATATTAGAAACATTCACTATTTATACAAAGGAATTAAACACTGAGTAAAGTGCAGAGGGTAAAGGGATTTGAATCATTAAGACATACCCCTTCATTTAATGAATGGAGCAGGGTGTGTGTGTGTGTGTGTGTGTGTGTTTACAATATTTTTTTAAGGAATTTTTAAGGAAAAACTAATGTGATTTAAATACACTAAAGTTNGATGAGCACTGGGTGTTATGTGGAAACTAATTTGACAATAAACTATTTGTAAAAAAAAATCACTAAAGTTACTTTCTAAGATTTATGTAGCTGCAGAGTCATCATTAACAAGCTTAAAGTGAAGAGTCAATTTAAGTGACTTAAACTGAAGCCAATCATTCATTTCCTCTTGGTGGTGTGATTAGAAAACACCATATAAATGAGAGTGATGGGATAACTAAATAAAAAGTGGAGATTATTTAGAATCTAGGAGAGAAGTCATTATCCATGTTCATTCTATAATTATTCCTGTCTTTGGTTTCACAACTAGTTAGTTAATCTATTGATTCCTGGGGAACTTTCTCATTTATTTTTATTTTTTACCTGGGGTCTGTGAATACCTGGCTGTAGTGTCTAAACTGAAAATTCCTCAGGGTAGCCATTCAGATTAATATCACTGACCCCTCAGCCTGGGGGGAAAAAAAATCATACACTTAGGGCAAGGAATTTTATTTTAATATAATGCAGCAGGTGTCCAAATTGTTCATGACCCAGAAAAGGTGACTAGCAAAAGGGTTAAAGATCTTTTTGTGTCCAAATCTAGAAATCTACTTCTTGGAATCAAGAAGTAAGCACAAGTGTAGATGAATTATTACAGTTATAAATAAAATTAACATTTAAAGTAGTGTATTACTGGGGTGCCCGGATGACTCAGTCAGTTAAGTGTCCAGCTTCAGCTCAGGTCATGATCTCACTGTTCATAAGTTCAAACCCCTCATCAGGCTCTGTGCAGACAGCTCAGAGCCTAGAGCCTGCTTTGGATTCTGTGTCTCCCTCTCTCTCTGCCCTCCCCCACTTGCTCGCTCTCTCTCTCGTTCTCTCTCAAAAATAAACATTTTTTAAAATTTTTAAATAATGTATTACTATTACAATTTCTAAGGAAAAAAAATGCATAGCCCTAAGTGGACATAGTTCTTTCTTAATGTGCTAATCCTCACAAAATAAGGATCCTTTTTAACAGCTTTATTGATATATATATATCATTCATACCATAAAAGTCACTCATTTAAAGTATTATTATATTATTTTTGGCCAAATAATATTCTGTTGTATGGATATACCTTCAGGTAGTTGATAGATATTTAACTTATTTCTACCCTTTGCCTCCTATGATTACTGCTGCTACAAACATTCATATACAAGTTTTTGTGTGGACATATGTTTTCAACTCTCTTGAGCATATACTAAGGAGAAGAGTTGCTGGATCATGTGATAACTCTGTGTTTAACATTTTGATGAACAACGAAGTTGTTTTTCATAATAGCTACATCATTTTACAATTCTACCAGCAAAGTATAAGAGATCGAGTTTCCCCACATGCCCACCAACACTTGACATTGTCTGTATTTTGATGATAGCCATCCTAGTGGATGTGAAATGCTTTTTTGTTGTGGTTTTGACTTTCATTTCTCTGATGGCTGATGATGTTGAGTATCCTTGTTATATGCTTATCAGCCACTTGTATAGCTTCTGTAGAGAAAGGTCTATTCATATCCTGTGCCCATCTTTGAATTGGTTTCTCTTTCTATTGTTGAGTTGTAAGGATTCTTCATATATTCTGGATATAGTACTTTATCAGATATATGATTTGCAAATATTTGCTCTTGTTCCAAGGGTTGTCTTTTCACTTTCTTAATGGTAACATTTATGACACACAGGTATTAATGTTTTATATAGTCAGTTTATTTTTTCTCTTGTTTCTTAGTCATAAGGACTTACTCCTTTGTTTTCTCCTAAGAACTTTATAGTTTTAGCTTTTACCTTTAGGTCTTTTGATTCATCTTGAGTTAATGTTTGTGGATGGTGTAAGGTAGATCTCCAGCTTCATTCTTTTGCATGTGGGTATCCAGTTGTTACAGCAACATTTCTCCCGCTGCATGGTACTGATATCCTTGTTGAAAATCAGTTGATCATAAATGTATTTGTTTCCATCTGGACTCTATGGAATACTGTTCCATTGATCTATATGTCCATCCTTGTGGCAGTACCATGGCCTTGATTATTATAGCTTTGTTAGTTAATTTTGAGACTGGGAATGTGAGTCTTCCAACCTCCAACTTTGTAGGAGGATTTTGTGTTTTGTTTTTTTGAGGTTGTTTGGCTCATCAGGATCTTGTGAAATTTCCACATGAATTTTAAGGTCGGTTTTATCTGTTTCTATAAAGAAGCTTGCCAGCCTTTTGATAGGATTTTTTTTCATAGGTCAATTTGGGGAATGTCAATATCTTAATAATACTAAGTCTTTTGATTTATGAACAGATGTTTTTCCACTTATGTAGATCTTCAATTTCTTTAAAAAAATGTTTTATTTTAAATTCCAGTTAGTTAACATACAGTGTAATACTAGTTTCAGGTGGAGGCACCTGGTTGGCTTGGTTAAGTGCCCGACTTCGGCTCAGGTCATGATCTCGCAGTTCATGAGTTCAAGCCTCACATCGGGCTCTGTGCTGAAGCTCAGAGCCTGGATCCTGCTTCCAATTTGGTCTCTCCTCTCTCCCCCTCTCTGCCCCTCTCCTGCTCATTCTCTCTTTCTCTCTCAAAAAGATAAAGATTTTTAAAAACATTAAAAAAAAAATACTAGCTTCAGGTGTATAATATAGTGATTCAGCACTTCCATACAACACCCCAGTGCTCATCACAAGTAAGATCTAATCCCCATCACCTATTTCCCTCATTCACCTATTCCCTCATTACCAGCTCCCCTCTGGTAACCATCAGTTCTCTATAATTAAGAGTCTGTTTTTTGGTTTGCCCCTCTCATATTTCCCTTTGCTCGTTTGTTTCATTTCTTAAATTCTACATGAGTGAATTCATATGATATTTGTCTTTCACTAATTGACTTATTTCACTTAGCGTTATGTCCTCTAGGTCCATCCATGTTGTTGCAGGTGGTAAGATCTCATTCTTCTTTATGGCAAATGAATATTCCACTGTTTATTTACCACACTGTCTATTTTTCTTAAATGTGGGTTTCTTTTTTTTTTTTTTTTTTTTTTTTGAGAGAGAGCAAGAGAGCATGCACGAGCAGGGCAGGACCAGCGAGAGAGAGAGAGAGAGAGAGAGAGAGAGAGAGAATCCCAAGCAGGCTTCAAGCTGTCAGTGTAGAGCCCAACATGGGGCTCGATCTCATGAACCCATGAGATCATGACCTGAGCCAAAACCAAGAATCGGTCACTTAACTGACTGAGCCACCCAGGCACCCCTAAAATTTGTGTTTCTTGGTGGGATTTAAAGTTTTTCATAGACCTACCTATATGTAAGCCTGAACTATTATGAATTTGAAAATTTATATATATAATCTCTGAATTATTGGTAAAAATACATTCTGCTTGATTTTTTTCCAAGACTCCAGTTGATTATCCTTTTTCCTGATTTTTGAAACCAGTTTTTCAAAGGCACTTAATCTTTATACCACCTCTGGACCTCGGAAGAACCACAGATCCCATCCCATCAGGATGTCAGGTCTATATCAACTCAAAATTCTCCAAGTAGCTTTCACAGAACTTTACTCTTGTCTTGGGTTGAAGCCAGTTCTATTTCCAAACCAACATACAGTATTTAAGGAATGAGTTTTTGCCATAGTCATTTTATAGGCTGGTAAATGGAGGTGAAACACCCAGAATTAGAGAAATCAATAGACCTGAAATGATAAAGAGAATGAAAAGCAAGGATTAGAGCTGAAAATTGTTTCAAAGAACGGAATCCACAAAATTGAGTCTGTATATAGAACAAGTATGTTCTGTACATAGTAATGTATAACATACACGGATGGAAAGGGGAGTGGACAGACTGAGAGAAGATCCCAGAATTTCTTCTGGTCTACAGTGACCGTGACAGTTTTGACAAGGAAGCAAGCTGGGAAAGTGAGCTCAGTTAATGGTCAGGTAAAGAATTTAATTGACCTGGAATCACAAAACCCTAAATCTGGAGAGACTCAAGTGATCTGGCTCAGCTCCTCAATTTTGATGGTGACTAACTTTGGCAAGCCAGCACCATAGCTAACTAAGGTCTTTTGTTCCTAAACAGTGGAATCCAAACTTATTAGCTTGGCCTTAAAAAAAATTGGGGAGGAGGAGCGCTTAGGTGGTTCAGTTGGTTAAGTGCCCAACTTTGGCTCAGGTCATGATCTCATGGTTCATGGGTTTGAGCCCCGCGTCGGATTCTGTGCTGACAGCTGGCTCAGAGCCTGTAGCCTGTTTCAGATTCTGTATCTCCCTCTCTCTCTGCCCCTCCCCTGCTCATGCTGTCTCTCTTCTGTGTCTCTCAGAAATAAGACATTTAGAAAAAAAATTTTAATGTTTATTTATTTTTGAGAGAGACAGAGACAGAGTACAAGCATGGGGGCGGGGAGGGGCAGAGAGAGAGAGAGACAGAATCTGAAGCAGGCTCCAGGCTCTGAGCTGTGAGCACAGAGCCCCACGTAGGGCTAGAACCCATGGACCGTGGGATCATGATCTGAGCCAAAGTTGGACGCTTAACAGACTGGGCCACCCAGGCACCCCTAAACTTGTTAGCCTGGCCTTTAAAGCTCATTTAAAATCTTTCCCTCAACACTCTGGCCAGAGTGGTCAAGTAGTTGTCCTTTATATACATGTCAGCCCATTTTGTAATTTCTTGTCTAGTGCTCCCCACCTGTTTGTTTCCTGCCACGTTTGATGCTATAAAATCCTAGACCACCCATCTCCGCAGTGACTGCACCCTGCTCTGAGACTTCATAAACCTTGTAACTTGTGTAATTCATGTTACTTCTAACTATTTACTTTATGAACTCATTCTGTCTCCCCAATTAAATTATAAACTCCTATTCTGCCTCCTTTGCTAACTCCTTTTTTCTCTGGATCCCTGAATGTTAGTGTATCTCAAAGACATAGAAAGAGCACTTCCCATGCATTGTCCCCTTCTGTTATGTGATATTAGTGAAAAGCACAAGGGCCAGAAGCTCTGACACCTAACTGATTGATTGATGACTGGTCAGATGTTTTGAAATCAGAGCATGTCATTGTTTTTTATTTGTAAAATAAGAAAGTTGAATTGGGCTTCTCTTCCCCGTTTTGTGGCTTTACATTTTTTTATTATAAAAGCCATATTCCTATTCTTGTAAGCAGAAGATCATAAAGAAGAAAGGGGACAACGCAGGGCATGGGGTGGGGAGGGTTTACAGACATGCCACCCAGAGGACACACTTTATATTAGGATGAATATTATGAATGTATATATTCACTTAGGGATTTTAAAGTACGATACTGTCTATGTCTAAAATCTTGATTCTTTTCTTGCCACTAAAGACATCAATATAGTGTCTTTTTAAAAAGATAAATGATGGTACTACGTTTTGGTACTTGACCACAAGTCAGATTAAGTATGACCAAAGATTTCCCATCTGTGATACATTTAGAAGGATCCATTAGGTCCTACAGGCTGTAAAAATCCCGATAAGATTCTGAATTATCTTAAATCATCTTAAAGCAGAAGTGTGGTTCCATTGTATATATTCTGTACTGGAATAAGAATACATACAAGTTCAACATGGTAAAAACTTAAAGATTTGTTTCTCAAAAATTCCCTTTGCTACAGGATTTCTCGTCTTCTGTACACATTTGTTAGAGACAGAGGTCCTCGGCCCAAAAGTCTTTTCTGAAAGGTAGAACATAATTCATGCAATGGGAAGGGTGGGAGCTTTAAAATTATTGCTAGGGTCCATAAGGAAGTTGGGCTCTTTTATAAGAAAAAGTTATTGATTTATTACTAAAAATTACTTGCCTAAGGCAGGCTAATTACATTTTGGCATATAATTAAAGCAATAGAAAAAGTAGTCAGGGTTTTTATTGTTTTGTTTTATTTTGGATAGTTACCATCTCTAATCAGTAAACAACTCCAAACTTCAGGTTTCTACATCTTAACACCAACAGACATTCTGGGTTTTTGTTTTTGTTTTGTTTAGTTTTTTCTACTTTTTAAGGGAATTCCAAAAAGAGAAAATTATTTGCAGTTTTTCTAGTAAGATTAAACTGACTTGGAAAGAGTCTTAAAACAGTAGTTGGGGCTCTCCAGATAAAGAATAGCAATTTTTCAAATGCCCAAGAAAGTATAATAAAGTTTCCATAAACTCATTAAAAACTTGAAACCTGATACCTACAGAGTGGTGCTGTCATCTCATTGTTCTTTAGGTCTGTCTGTTCATTCTGAGTTGGAATATTTTGTTTGGAATACTCTGAAAAGGCCATTCACTTGGCTTCACCTTTGGCATATCTTGGCTCAGATGAGTCTCACAGTGGTAGCTATAAAAATTGATTCATGAAGGAGCGCCTGGGTGGCTTAGTCGGTTAAACATCTGACTCTTGCTTTCGGCTCAGGTCATGATCTTAGGGTTTGTGAGTTCAAGCCCCACATCGGGCTCCTCGCTGACTGTGTGGAGCCCACTTGGGATTCTCTCTTTCTCTGCCCCTTTCCTTCTTGTGCATAAGCATACTCTTTCTTTCTCTCTGTCTCTGTCTCTCTCGGTAACTAAATAAATCTTTTTTTTTTAATTAATTACATTCTCAGAAGAAACCTATAATCTATGGGTACTGTCTAGCTACAGTAAAGTTACACACCTTTTGAAATGGAAATGATCACTAAACTTGCAGCATAGAGCTTCAGAATGCCAGTTTCCTACTTTTGGTCTTAAATATTTACAAATAGAAAGTATTTCTCTTATCCATGTAGAAAACAGAATTTATGAATTAGGCTAGCTACCTAGAAGCTTCCACCCTTAATTCACAAGTTACTCATATTCACTCATGACCATTTTTAATTAGGGATTTCACCAATAGATAAGAGTTGGGATATTTCATTTCCTACCTTTCATTTCTACCTATATAGTTTTTCATTTTCTACCTTGTGTACATCAANTAAAATTTTTTTTTTTTTTTTTTTTAAATTCTTCATGCCATATCCTCTCTCCTTCAGTATTTCTTTTAATCTGAAGGGGGAAATGGTCTCTTTCCAGGTATCAGTTTTAAGACTTCAAAATTACAGGGAACTGTCATTGTGGTTTCTGTGTTGGCTTATTTTAGTGGATTAGTGGATTTTTGTTTTCTTAAAAACAAAACTTGCTGCTCTTCTCCTGTCCAGTTACAGAAGATTAAGATAGTATTTTACTTTTCTAGTCTTGCCCCATTCTCTCCACCCCAAATATTTCTTTCTACACACAGCACTATTTAATTCTTGCTAAAACTTGGCTTTTGTCATGTTCAGGAGTCACATTATATTAGTTTATTCATTCTCCATATGTTTATTCAGTGACTGATGTGAGCCAGGCAATGCCCAACTCCAAATTCCTCCAACTAGCTATATATGTTGTCTGTACCCTGCCGTCCTCTCACTTATCCAGGCTCTAGTTGCCTGTCCTTAGTTACCAGTGTTTGCTTTATACCGCATATCTTGCCGTGCTTTTCTGAAACACCATCCCCCTCCTTCAGGTGCTCTTATAAAAAGATTTAATAAGTCATTTATTATATAGTTGAATTTAAGTCACTATTTTACCTCTTAAGGCTTTTACATTTTGACTTTTCCTGTAAATGTGAATGAAAAACTATCTTTGAAAGAATTCAGAGCTGTGTGCACATGCAGAGGTTTTGGAGGGGCAGAGCGCCCCCTGCTGATTTCTTTGAAATCACACCTAATGAACAGCCCTCTGCCTTCCCCTCCCACCTTGTACTGTTTGTGCTTCATCCCATTTCCATAGCCCTGTAGCTGTCACCCTTCCTGCTTGAACTGCCTGTACCTCTTTCCCTCAGCGTTCAGCTCAACCTATCCTACATCCTTCCTCAGGGTGTTTCTGTGTCCTCTGTCATTCACTTCCTTTCTGTGAGTTCCTCTGTGGTTCATGGTCACCATCACTGAGATTGGAACTTAGTTGTTTGTTTCAACTGGCTCTTTTCTTTTTCCCCATCTCAAGTATAATCTTGAAGAAAATTGATCCTGTCATCTTAACTTTCTGTTTAGATGGTGCCTAGCAAAAAGACACAGTTGGCATTCAATGAATATCTAAATAGAAATGAGAACATGCCTAGGCCCACATATTTATATTGTATTTAGCAACATTTTGCAAAATGAGTTCATCCTTCATTAGAAAGTGGAAACGTCATCATGTCATACTTCAGGGCATTGTTAAAATTTTTTAAAAGGGAAAAAACGTCAGCAGTTTTTTTTTCTGTAAGTGCTAACATCTGAAGAAAGTTTGATTTTTACTTCTTAATAGGTGGTTTGTTCTGGATGCAGAAACCAGAGATCTAGTTTCTATCCACACAGATGGGAATGAACAGCTCTCTGTGATGCGCTACTCAGTAGGTAGGCAGATTTACCCCCTCCTGGCATTCACAGCATTTCTCTGAAATTGCATATTTTCACTTCCAATAAAAGTAACTACGTTTTCTTCTACTCTCTAGACTTGTTAACTATTGAATATGTTTCCCCCAACATCATATTAAATTCTGCTGCAGGAGACTGCAAAAGAACTTCTTGAGTTAAACAACAATACATATAAATCGTCAAGCAAAATTAGAATGAACTGTTACAACTGCTTTTGCAATTGAAAGCAGAATATAGTACAGTCAAATACCACTTTAGGGGAATTACATATACTTAGAATTTTGAATAGGTATTAGGCTGACTGTTATATCTATTTGGCAACCTTTTTTTGTATGTAAGAAAATATAAAAGAAGTTAATAGTAATGTTCAAAATACACACTGTGATAGAACCTATTCAGGTTCTTTAAAATCTAGTTACATTGTTACTGGCTACATAGTAGTGATTGGTTTTGTTAATTAGATAAAATACTCAGCAGCTCATTATAAGAGTTTAATAAATTCATTTGGCCTTGTTTGAAAAATTCTTCATACCTTACTCAAAATGTTAATTATGTTTTCACAGTATTCCAATTTCTTTTCCCTATTATTAATCTGGTTTTGACTCATATTGTTCTTCCCTGGAGTTAGTGTGAGTGACATTTGCTTATATTTGAAAATCTATGCCAGTAGTTGTTGGCTTAGTGTGGGATCCAAAGGATCTTTTTGATTGCTTCTAAGTTGTTTCAAAGGAAGCACAGAATACTGTTTTCAGAGTTGAACATGGAAGGAAAAGTATTTGCTTCAAGCTATAAGCCTGGCAAGTTATCTTAAAGCAGAAAAGGTATTCTATTTGGTTTGGCTTTTTTAGTCTATACTAGCAAATTATTGCAAATGTAGCAGTTAAAAATCCAAAGGTCAGTTGGACTTTATTGACCATCTGTTCAAAGTGGTAAGAACAATAGAAGAGACCATGAAAGAAGAGAACATAGTCCCTTCCCAAGAGACTGTAGTTGGAGAAGTCATATATGCTCGGCTGAAATGAGCAATTGTACCCTCAGCTTATGAGTACTGTGTGCCGAGACCCATAAGAACAGGTTAACCTCCCTGGGGCCATATCGTAGCTGCCTAGAAAAGATGAGGCTAAGGTCCAAGGCCTGTAAGTATCTCCAGAAAAATGACTGCTTCTCAAGTGCGCTTAGTGATGGAAGGATTTATTCATCAAATGTCAAATACCAGTTAAATCTGTGAGATTGAGCAACATTTGTAAAAAAGCTTTTAGTACAGGTCCATAGCAGCAAGTAAATCCGTCAATACATTTCTCTAGTTAACACTTTTTCCTGTTCATTCTAGATGGCACCCTCCTGGCTGTAGGATCTCATGACAACTTTATTTACCTCTATGTAGTCTCAGAAAATGGAAGAAAATATAGCAGATATGGAAAGTGCACTGTAAGTGGTTGAAGTAAAGTAAGCTGTAAAATTGTTGGAAAATTTTACTTCTGTTAAAAAGAGTTAAATGTTTACATTGATGTTTCCGTTATTTTCTCTCACTGCTTTAAACTTTAATCTCACTCTTTGAAAATGGAGATTACTTGATGCAAAATACTGCAGTTCCCTGTGTGCTTTAGAAATATTTCTTCTTTTGGGGTGCCTGCGTGGCTCAGTCGGTTAAGCATCCAACTCTTGATTTCAGCTCAGGTCATGATCTCACAGTTGTGAGATCGAGCTCCATGTTGGGTTCTGTGCTGAAAATGGAACATGCTTAAGATTCTCTCCTCCTTCTGCCCGTCTCGCCTGCTCACATGCTCAATCTCTCCCCTCCCCCCCATCCCTACCCACCTTCTCTCTCTCAAAAAAAAGTTTCTCCTTTTGATGGAAGTTTAACACTTCTTTTTAACTAGATTTAAGGCAGTTTCTTAAATCACAGCTCTGTCCAAAGGAAACCCTTAGAATAATAACAATTCTTAAAAATGGAGTAAGTCAGAAATGAGAGAGAATAATCTTTTAATCCCAGTGTCCCACATTCTTGTCCTCCCTGCAGTTTCCACAGATCTCTCTTACCACTAAAGGTGATTTATTTAGAGATGTGTCTGCATTAAGAGAGTTAACAGAAGCATATTTTCTTTCATTTGTTGTCCTGATTGACTAGGTTATCATTGTAAGGTAAAGATTCGATTTAGTACTACAGGTATACTGAGTACTTACCTTAATGGCAGTATTCTGCTAATTTAAGAAATGTTCTGGACACCAGGAATATACATCGGATTTTTGTTTCTTGTCTTCAAAAAGTGTACATTTGAGCTGAGGGCAAGATAAGAAAGTGGTCAAGGGCACAAATTTGGGATCAGACTACCTAGATTTGAATTCTTACTTCACTACTTATGAGCCGTTGTAACCTTGGGCAAGTTAACTTAAACCTTCTGTTTCAGTTTTCTCATGTCTGAAATGAGCATAATAGCAGTTTTCTACTTCACTGGATTAAAATAAGTTAATACGTATCAAGTATTTTGAATAGTGCTTGGCAAATAATAGGTACTCAGTATGTGGTAACTATTATTTTTATAGAAAATGAGGTAGCATGGTGTGTATGTATGTCAGGAGATTAGGGTTAGAAAATTGATGAATTAGTGATTAGTGGCCGCACAGATCACAAAATAGTTTTAGGGAGATAAAAGAATTTGTTTTTAGAAGCATGTACATAAGCAAAACCCATTTACTATTCAAAGAAGAGACTTATTTATTTACTTTGTGTATATGCACCTAAAACCAGCCTATATAAGCAATCTACAAACAACCTCAAAGTTTTAGAATTTATCCAAATTTTTTTGCCTGACAACAATTATGAATCATTACCCAGTAATTTATTGAAATCTCTCTCTTAATTGATTTTTATCTTAATATTTGTGATGTGGCATCCTAGAGCAATGCCTCTTTGTACCACATGAGTAAATGAAATGCTCCAGTGAAAGGAATTTTCAGGTTACTGAGGTTTACCCCACCAGGCACCAAAGTTTTTCTTATTTTCTTTACCTCAGCCTTTTAAAAAAGTCCATGTCTTAGTGAAGAGAGCATATCAATTATAATTTAGTTGTGGAACCATATGAAATTTTTCCAGGGATCCTTATATATATAGCACATACTTGGCTCAGCTCATTGTACTGATGTAGAGACTGAGTTTGAGAGAAGATAAAGAACTTGGCCTTGGTTACATCTTGACATGGTGGCAAACCTGGGGTGGGAACCCTCTTCTCTTCCTAGAGCAGACTTTCTACTGTAATGATAATGCCTCAGATTTTTCAATATATATCTCATTGTCCTGAGAATGACCTTGAGAGTGTTGAGAAATGGCAAGCTTATCAATTGCATGAGACTTGGCCTCCAATTAGGCAACTTTTGTCTTGAAAGCGCTTGAAAGTATTATTTTGAGATACCCTTAGGAACTGTTAAAGTTGATAGTACTGTTTGAGCCTGTAATGAGAGGCTCTGCTACTCTGCTTTTCTAATTATCTTCTGTTTTGTACTTTGCTTCCAGCTGTCACTTCTCCTTGCTGTCTCCTTCCACCAGCTGGTGTTACAGTTTCATGTTAGCTGCTTTTATCTGGTATCTGTTAGGGTAGAGGACAGACAGAACAGAGCTAATGCTGGTTTTGCCGCTTAATAGATTTCAACTTCAGGCAAGTTAGTTGACTTCTCTCTTGATTTTGTTTTTTTTGTTTTTTTTTTTTAATGTTTATTTTTGAGAGAGAGAGAATGATCAGGGGAGGAATAGAGAGGGAGACACAGAATCTGAAGCAGGCTCTAGGCTCTGAGCTGTCAGCACAGAGCCTGACGTGGGGCTCGAACCCACGAACTCTGAGATCATGACCTGAGCTGAAGTCAGATCCTTAACCAACTGAACCACTCAGGCGCCCCAATTTTGTTATCTTAAAATTGGACATTTTAATAGTTCCTACTACATAGGATTGTTGTCAAGATTAGGAACTACTCTCAGTTGCAAATACAAATGCTGTTTTCTGTTTCAATTTCAATATTTTCCTATTACTAGCCAATATTTTAAGTAACCAGCATAGCTGCAGAAGCATATTTATTTAGAATTTTTAGAGAATGTCTCTCTAATAAATTAACCAAGCAGTTGGAGCCTGTCCCTCTTGATGGCATCACTTTATGTGGAAATGACAATTGGGAAGGTGACTGGTACCAAGAACACCAAGAAGTACTTCTCAGTAGAAGGCAGCTAACTGATGGTATGTGAGTTCTTTCCTCATCAGTGGCTTGCTTGACAGGGTTGTGACAGGCCAGAGCCTTGCTCACAGTCATAAGCTAAGAAACAAAGCCAGACCCATTTTAAAGACATGGACTTACATCATGCATATTCTCCAAAGCTGATTTGTAAAATACCAATTTATGAGAGCTATAACTGATAAGGGACTGAATCCTAGTTTCCTCTGGGTGACCCAATTTTCTCTCCATAAGCAGGCCTCAGGAAACCAGCTCATAATCAGAACGCTAGTTTATTCATTTAAATAAGATCTATAAATGCCAAGGGGACAGGACATGCACTTAGACAGAAATATGCATGTGAGACCAGAGTGTCGTCAGGAAGTGAGCAAGCTTGGCACCTCCGTCCCCAGGAGGTCAGCAGCTGCCTCTGCACCCGGTCCTGCTGCAGGTCCCTCTACCCTAGACCTTCGGTGGTGCTGGACACACTTGCCGTGGCTCTGTGTATATGCTGACCCCCTCCCGCCACCACCTCAGTAATACTTGCTGTGGACAGATTCGTACGTGCAGTCGGGTAGTACTGTAGACTTGCCGGCCTTGGACCGATTAGCACTTTTGTTTCTTTACCCTTTTCTCACATGACTTATTTGATGTTAATTCTAAACATCACATTCCCACTGCAGTTTCCGCAAACCCACAAAATTTGTTCTTCCATTTATTGACATTTACTTGCTATTATGTTGCAAATATACCCCTTCAAACACCTCAAGTTTGTTTCTACACCTAGCTGGTACTGGAACTTCTCTTTGAAGGAACCCTAGTGATCTTCCAAGAAATCATCTGCTCTTCATGAGCCTGACCTCTCTGGGCTGGCTGAGGGATAGAGAGGAGGAGACATAGAATAGAGTCCTCCTGGGGCGCCTGGGTGGTTCAGTCAGGTAAGCATCCCACTCGGCTCAGGTCTTGATCTCACAGTTCGAGCCGCGCACAGGGCTCCCTGCTGTCAGCACAGAGCCCACTTCAGATCCTCTGTCCCCTTCTCTCTCTGCTCCTCCCCCACTCTTACTCTCTCTTTCAAAAATAAACATTAAAAAAAAAAAAAAAAAGGAATGAAGCCATCCCTCTGTCCTGTTTCTGTGTGACCAGCCTTTCATTTTCTCTTCTGTGGCCTGTCTGCGTCTCACTTCCCGTGTCTGCCCCTGGGAGCGCACGGTCTTCCTGCTGCTCTTGGGTTCCCGCATCCCCTCCAGCACACACCCCCCAAGCCTACTTGACCAGATCTGTGGCATTTTGTGCCTCTTAATCAGATCATACAATTTAGAATGACCTTTTGTCTTTCTTTTACTTCCCATGAAAACATTCATCCTCTTAGCGTTTAGTACACACTAGAAAAGGTGGTTTGACTAACCTGTAGGCTTCAGGGGTTCATGGTTATATCATATATTCACTGTATAAGCAGTTTGATTTTATAAGTGCTGCTGTGGAAAAGTGTATATAAAAAGGCTTTGGATTCAGAAGCTCTTTTTAACTTGTATTCTGTAAAGCCCCAGGGTTTGGGGGTGGGGCTGGGCCAGGCTAGTATGGATCTGATTTTCTTTGCTTTGCATATGGGGCTTCTCTTGTAAGATTTAATATGACAGAAAGATTTTTTAGCTAAAAAGAATTTGAGGACTGGTTGGTTATCTGAAATACCTCTGAGGATTGTGACGTTTTATAGTTTTGTTGCTTTCCATACAATGTTTCTTTACCTCAGCTTTTCCTGTGCTATTTTGAAAATGCACTGAAAAAGTCCTTACTTGTACATTCCTTTTCTAAAATGCTACTTTTAAATTACTTTCTGCTCATCTTCAGTGTTAGAGAAATGACTAAATGATAAGCATGATTGAAATGCTGTGCTTCATTTGGTCCAGATGTCTCTGACCTGGGCTTAAACTCTGGCTCTACCTATTCTTTATTATAATGGTGACTTCAGAAAAGTTATGTAACCTCTCTGCCTCCTGGATTTGCTCATCTGCTAAGTGGGCGTCTTCGTGCAGGCTCCTGGGAGATTGAGAGTTGACCGTGTATGTCCTGTGCCTAGAATGTTCTCTGCTTGGTGTTGGGTGCCAGCAGCAGCAGCAGCACTGTGCTCAGGAACTAGATGAGACAACCCCGGGTGTTATGTAAGGTGTTTTTCAGCATTTAGTATGAATCTATGAAAGTTCAAACATAGTTTTCTAATTATGGATGATTGTATATTTTCCTTGAAAGAGTTTAAGTGTTCTGACCAACCTGAAGTTTCTAGTCTATTTGCAGTGGGATTAAGATGACTGTTTTTTTTTTTTTTTTTGAAAATTAAAAAAAATTTTTTAATGCTTATTTCTTTTTGAGAGACAAACTGGAGGAGGAGTAGAGTGAGGGAGACAGGATCTGACATAGGCTCTGCATTGACAGCAGAGAGCCTTACAGGGGGCTCAAACTCACAAACCGTGAGATCATGACCTGAGCCGAAGTCGGGCACTTAACCAACTGAGCCACCCAGGTGCCCCAAGGATTAAGATGCTTTTATTCTGCATCTGAGTGCCAGCACACTGGCTTTGTCTTTGACTCCAATTCCTGGTAAAAGGATTTAACTAACACTGCTACTCTGAGACCTTAGTGTAGGAAATGTAATAGTACATTGAAGGTGCAGTGGTGTACTGTTAGAAAGTCTATTCTGATAGGAAAGAAATGCTAATAAAAGTAAGGTCCTTTTTGCCAGGATTTTGGTAATTGAAAATGTACATCAAAAAGAGAAGCATAAAAGAGTCTTTAACAGTCTGCTTAGAAATCTCCAAAAAAAATGGGGCAGCTGGGTTGCTCAGTGGTTAAGTGTCCTGTTGATTTCGGCTCAGGTCATGATCTCATGGTTTGTGAGCCACGCATTGTGCTCTATGCTGACAGCACAGATGCTGCTTGGAATTCTCTCTCTCTCCTCTCTCTCTGCCCTCTCCCACTCGTCCTTTCTCCCTCTCTCTAAATAAACAAACATTAAAAAATCTTTAAGAAACTAATCCAGTATTTCAGTACTTTGGAAAGGCATAGGATTCAGTGTTCATGTAACAGGATATATTACAGTAAAAAAATGAGGGATTTGTTATCATTTAAATAAAAGTCATCAGGGACTCAAGATCCTCCTTTCTTTATATTCCATCATCCTCCAATCATCAGATCCCAGTTCCAGGAGGAAAAGATCAGAGCAAGGGAAAAAGACATGGCCCCTCCAAAGTCAGTTCTCTTAAGAGTTTGCCTGGAAGCCCCACTCAATGATTTCTACACCACCTCTAGCTGCAAAAGAAGTTGAAAAATCCAGTGTTTTAAGTGGGCATTTAACAAAAGGGTGGCAGAATGTGGATTGGATAGGTAGCTAGCAGCCTATATGCTAAAGAATAACTTTCTCTCAGGGCGCCTGGCTGGCTCAGTCAGAAGAGCATGCAGCTATTGATCTCGAAGTCTTTGAGTTCAAGCCCCACATAGGGTGTAGAGATTAAGTAAATAAACAAACTAAAGTAATAATAATAACTTTCCCTCAGACCCGCAAAAGGACATCAGAACTTTGATGGGGGGAAAATTCCTGTTTGCAGTAGCAACCAGAACTGTAGATGTTTTGAGACTAAACCTAGCAAGTAAAGCACAGGAAACAAGAGACTTGATAGAAATAGCTGTTCTCTACAAATTACTCTCTAAATTTGATGCAGTCTTAAATATTTTCATTTATTTATTTATTTTGGAAGAGAGAACGCACAAGCTGGGGAAGGTCAGAGAGAGGGGGAGAGGGAGAATCCCAAGTAGGCTCCGTACTCTCAGTGCAGAGCCCAACATGGGGCTCGAGCTCCTGAACCGTAAGATCATGACTGGAGCCCATATCAAGAGTCAGAGGCTTTAACTAACTGAGCCACCCAAGCACCCCCTTATTTAAATTTTCAACATGTTATTTATGAGCTTGATAAAATGGTTTTAAAGTTCATCTGAAACTTTCCACATACCACAAAACTATTCACAGTTGGCTGGAGATAGGCAGACTAATGGAACAGAAAAAAAGAGACCAGAAACAAAGATCTGTTTATATGGAAATTTACTAGATGATAAGAGATACTTCAAATCAGGGTAAGAATGGATTGTTCTCTGCATTATCCAGCATCACAGCTACAACTTTCTGTTCATGATATTGAATACAGTCCAGTTCCCTGGGAGCGCCAGCCATATTTCAGGTCCTGGCTAGTTGCTGCTGCACTGGACTGCGTACATACACAGCATTTTCATTACTACAGAGAGTTCCGTTAGCACTGCTCTAGGTGGTAAGGGGAAGTCATGTGTGGTACCTACTTAAAAGGAAAAGGTTAGATTCCTAACCCTAGCCACCTTTTTAAAAAACTCTCCATATAATTTTTAATATATAGGCCAGGGCTCCAAACCACTGATGTAAATGCTCCTCTAGTAGACAAAGATTCAGCTAAAATATTTCTCATTTGAGAGTAGTATCCTTGAGCTCCATCACTTGTGATTATTACTCTGATTATTTAATAGCAATAATGACAGTTCTGGCTTAGAGTACTCTACTGCTTCTTTTCAAGGAAGTATAGAAAAAAAAAAAAAAAATTTTTTTTTTTTTTTTTTTTTTTTTTTTTTTTTGAGAGAGCAGGCAGGGGAGGGGGGGGGGAAGTTAAGCAGGCTCCGTGTAGATTCCAGTGCAGAGTCGGACATTCAGCCACCAGGACCACCCGGACACCCCCACAGGTGTGCCAGATTTTCCTCCCAACTGTGCCGTGCCCTTGGGGTGATATTTGAAGCTCCCTTCCCCCAAGCTGTGCCTATATCTTCCACGACCTAGAAGTGGACATAGATGCCAAACTGTGCATTTAATTTTTTCTTTGCTTATTTATTAGAATCCATACAAGGGAGAAAATACTCACTTTGTTTTTCTGGTATGAACTGGTAACTTCCCCAAGGTCTTTTCTACTGGGTACTTTTGCCACCCAGCAGTCCTTTTTGAGAATACTTTATACTGATTTACCTTCTAAATATGTTATGTGTCCAATACAGATGGAGCTACTTGAATATTATGTATACATACAGTGCTTTTTTTTTTTTAATGTTAGAGAGCAAGCAAGTGGGGGAGGGGCAGAGAGAGAAGGAGACCGAGAATCTGAAGCAGGCCCTGCACCGCCATCACACAACCTGATGTGCGGCTCAAACGCACAAATTGTGAGATCATGACCTGAGCTGAAGTTGTACGCTCACCCGACTGAGGCACCCAGGCGCCCCTACATATAATGCTTTTGATGCTCTTCTAAGTAATGTTATTAAAACCTTTTCACAGAGATCCAGGTGATATTTTTAAACACTTCTACGTTAATGTGAATACTTCTTGGAGGTCTGCGCTTTGCAGATTAATCTAGTGAGATCATTCCTTCATGTAGTTTTCTTACCTGAGAAGCATGGTGGCTCCTGACGCCAGGGCCGAGCATCATCAGACTCGTGTGCACCAGGAAAGGGATTTGTGTGAACCCCATCCTTCTGCCATATTCAGAAAATATCCAGTAACCCCATGTGTCTTTCTGGCTTTGAAAATTTATTTCTTGTTAAGTTGGTAGATCTCTATTGTTCCCTAGCAGGTGATTCCAAACCCGTTTTCCAGTATACCTCCTGATCTATGGTGAGTTTGGGAGCTTCACAGTTCTCAAATTCCCATAATGTAAATTTATTTAAATGTGTAAGTATATATATTTGCCATACAGCCCTGTGAGGAGATCGTAACTCTAGGGAGGTGTCGTTAGACTTCAGAAGGGTAAGGGAATAAATAGAATACTTTGTGTGAACCATTAAAAACTGCACCTAAAGTACTTTGAATTTTTTAACTTAAAAAAATGTGTGCAGAAAGCTAGTAATTCAAAAAGTACAATAGAAATTAAATATATTTTTACCACAGACTGTAGGAGATAAAAGTGCTTTTGACTCTCCATTGACTTTGGTAAACCATTAAGACCTATGTGTGGTTTATCTTAGAAATCATGAGATGCTCACATAGCAAGCCAACAAAATACAGCATTTAGTAGTTTTTTGTCTTAATTCCCACAGTGTTAGTAAAACCAGAGCAGAAAAAGATCATGGTCTTAGGGCATCTAGGTGACTCAGTCAGTTAAGCGTCTGACTCTTGAGTTTGACTCACATCATAATCTCAGGGTTCATGGTTTCAAGTCCCACATCGGGCTCTGTGCTGACAGCTCAGTGCAGAGCTTGCTTGAGATCTTCTCTCTCCTCTTTCTGCCCCTCCCCTGAAGCTCACTTTCTCAGAATGAAGAAGTTAAAAAAAAAAAAAATCACTGTCTCTCTGTTTAAGGAGTTAGATAATTATATTGGATCCAGCTAGCTGTTCTGAAGGAGTACATGTTGGGTGACTTTTTCCCCAGACATATTCTTTGGAGATTAGAGTTTTTCTAGGAGCCCTCCATATACCCATATACATGCACCATATTCCCCAGCCTCTGGGGTGTACTGTGGATACTAAGAAGCAGCCTAGGAAAACTTACTTTTTGTGAACAGCCTGGAACCATTACTTCATTCTCCAAAATGAAGCCCCTCTAAAGGGGACATCCGTGACTTTAAATAAGGCCTGAGGATATGGTTATCTGTGAAGTATCCTTTAAGGCATAAGTTTAAGAGACTCCTCTTTCTTGGAAGTCTGACACAAGTAGCCAGTGCTTGTTGCTGCTATCTGGGTGGAAAGGCCAACAGCATATTCCCAAGTTCCAATTGTTTCCACGTTTGCACTGTGGTGAGATCTCTGTCTCCCAGAGTTCTGCCGCAACCCTTCACGTATCACTGACAGTTTTGTATACCTGCATCTTCAGTTGCCAACGAGAGAGGGTAAGAAAGAACTAAGGACCTGCTGTGAGCCCTGTTCAGTTCTAGAGGCTGTGATACTCCTCTCTCTACTTTGGAAATTCCAGATGAGTGGCTACTCAGAAAATGTATCAACTAACTACTAAACGACTTATTCAAAACACTGAATGCTTTCTAATAGTCGCTCTGTTATTCCCTAGGGACATTCCAGCTATATCACACACCTTGACTGGTCCCCAGACAATAAGTATATAATGTCTAACTCAGGAGACTATGAGATACTGTACTGTAAGTATGAACGACTCCGTATGGCTGAGATGGGTCTGTCGGGCACAGGTGAACAGGCTGTGTAGAGAGTACCTGCTGGCCTCTCTGACTTGACACAGCAGATGTTACTCTGAGAGGAGGGAGAATCTCAAATGTGGTTCACTTCTCCAAGAAAGTGATGAATTAATTTAAATAGGTAGACATATAGTCTTAAGAAATTACTCCGGGAGATTGCCGCTCTAATATGGTTTTGTATTTAACAACTTCCTGGAGACAGGAAAGACATAATGGGTGGGCATTTATGCTTCTTAAAGAAACAAGAACAATTTTAGTGGGGAACAAGTTTGTGGTTCTCTTTTCCTTTTTAAATGTGTCTTAATGTTTTTCAGTGTATGGATTATAAATACAAGTAAACGTGGCTAGTTTGAATCAAGATGCACTTTCAAATACATTTGTACACAGGCACTATGGTTATACTTCCTGTTTCTAAATTTAAAGGGGACATTCCAAGTGGCTGCAAGCTAATCAGGAATCGATCAGATTGTAAGGACATCGATTGGACAACATACACCTGCGTGCTAGGCTTTCAGGTCTTTGGTAAGAACATGACACCTGATGGGAAAAGGCAGTTTGTGGGATTTTTATATATAATAGTTACTTAAATTGCTGAGAGAAAAATAGTCTGCGTATGTTCTTCAGTGCTGTCACTGTTGATGCCAGATGCAGGGAGATGAAGTGGATTAGGATTGAGCCAGTGCGAATGTGTTCTCTGCAAAGTCCGGCAGACTTTTGGTCCTCAATAAATATGAAAGACCATTAAAAGGAAAAAAATTTACACTAATAAATAGCACAGATTGCCTTCCCATGTTTTTCCTCCAATTGAAAACTAAAGTTTTTAAATTTGTAAAGGCATTTTTAAAAGCTTTATTGAGCTGTCATTCACATACTACATAATTTGTCTATTTAAAGTATACAATACAGTGGTTTTAGGATATTCAGAATTGTGTGGCCATCAGCACTATCTACTTGTAGAACATTTTCCTCATCCCAAAAAGAAACCCTCTTGCCATTAGCAGTCACTCCCCATCTCTCCCCCTTCCTCTGCCTCCAGCAGCACTAATCCACTTTAATGACTTGCCTATTGAGTACATTCATATAAATGCAGGCATACAGTGTGTGATGCACTGACACAGTCCTCTTTCCTATAGAATGTTTTTAAGGTTCATCCCCATTGTAACCTGTATGAGCACTTTGTTTTATGGCTGAATAATATCCCGTTGTATGCATGTACCACATTTTGCTATCTGGGTGGAAAGGCCAACAGCATATTCCCAAGTTCCAAGTGTTTCCACGTTTGCACTGTTTGTCAGTTGATGGACACAGCTGTTATAAATAATGCCGCTCTGAACAAGTATGTGTAGGCTTTCATATAGACAGGTCTTCATTTCCCTGGAGTCTATACCTCAGAGTGGAATTCCAGGGTCAAATGGTAACCTCGTGTTTAACCTTTTGAAGAACATCAGATTTTTTTTTTTCTTTTTTTTTTTTTTTCTTTTCTATATTTTTATTTTATTTCTAGGAGAGAGAGAGACAGTGTGAGCAGGGGAGGGTCAGAGAGAGGGGGAGATACAGACTCTGAAATAGGCTCCAGGCTCTGAGCTGGCAGTCAGCACAGAGCCCGACACGGGGCTCGAACCCACGAACTGTGAGATCATGACCTAAGCGAAAGTCGGACACTTAACCGACTAAGCCACCCAGGCACCCCAGATTGTTTTTCCGAAGTGGCTGCACCATTTACATTCCCACCGGTGATGTACAAGGTTCTGTTTCCCCACATCCTTGTCAACAGTTCTTACTCTCTTGCACGTGAATGTCCAGGTATCCTACCACCATCTGTTGAAATATAAAGACACTTTTAATAGACATTAATTATTTAAAGATAAAACTTGGGAGTTTGGGGGTGCCCAGGTGGCTCAGTTGGTTAAGCATACTGCCTCTTGATTTCAGCTCCGGTCATGATCTCAGGGTCAGGGGATCAAGCCCTATGTCAGACTCCAAGCTGGGCATGGAGCCTGCTTGGGATTCTCTCTCTCCCGCTGTCCCTCCACTTGCCTGCTCTCTCAAAAAAGTAAACACAACTGCTATAGAGATGGAGGAAGAGTACTAGGCTAACAAGAAATTTAAAAAATAATCCTGACTAGTCCACATATAGTTTCATTGCTCTGGGTGAAACTGAAGCCGTAGCCAATAGCTGGTAATTTGCCTAGCTACGTTAATGAAACAGGATTTATTTACTTTTAGTAAGAGGTGTCAGTTAAGAAAAGTTTTGACTCGTCTTAGCCAATTTACCAAGAACTTACTTGTTCTCTAGAATAGCACTGAACCATAGGAGGCCAGCATCTCAGCCCTTACACATTCCATAATTTCCATCTAGTCTAATACAGTTTTGTGCTAATGACATGGAACATGATCACCGGTGCCTCATAATAATTCAGAAAAATTTGTAATGTCTCTGGACGTAAATTATAGTTACAGGAAAATTCTGTGGGACAGCATGATAGGCTTGTAGATGGTCTATGCATTTCCATTAAGAAAGAATCTTTGAGATTTTCTTCAGGTGCCTGCCTGAAGTGAACAGCAAAGAGTGTGTACATTTATACAGTTTCCCCACAGTCTACTTTGAAGAACTAATGCTATGGCCTTGTTTCCACACCTTGCCGTACAACTGAGAATTTCCCCTCCAGCTAGAAACTTTAGAAAGGAACTTATTTGCTGAGGTGAGTTAAGCTAAAACAAATTATTAGTGCCACCTGCTGGTTACTAGGGAGTACTTTAGTGTCTTAAAATTTTCCATCTTGAGGCTGTTTTGGTTTAATTTTATTAGATTTTGGGTAAAACTTCATCCTTTGAAAGAAGTATGGCGCTACTAAGAAATCTGTAAGGAAAATGTCAGCAGCTAATAGTTTGAACACAAGATGAAAGATTCTAAAAATAAATAAATGTTATTGTGATACTACATAGGTTTTAGACTGATTTTTCTCCACTGCTGTGTTTCCGTATCAAAGGTGTCTGGCCAGAAGGATCCGATGGGACAGATATCAATGCACTGGTGCGATCCCACAACAGGAAGGTGATCGCTGTTGCTGATGACTTTTGCAAAGTCCATCTGTTTCAATATCCCTGCTCCAAAGCAAAGGTAAAAATCGATGTAATAAAAACTAGTGTTGTAGGGCCTTTTGTTTGGGACTGATTTTGTGTCAGTGGCGAGAAGATATGTGCAGAGTTACCCACGCTGCTGTGGCGTGCAGGCCCTGCTTCTTTTAAGGTCAAGACCAGTACAGAAGGCAGCTGGCAGCTGATGTTTTATTACTGTTTATCGTCTACCTTTTAAATAATTTCTAGAAGGTTTAAATGTCTTCTAATCCTCCTAACATACTTAGTTACACATATGATCACCATTATAAAGCTTATGGAGCCGGAGTGCCTGGGGGACTCTGTCAGCTGAGCATCCTGGCTCGTGATTTTGGCCCAGATCACGATCCCAGGGTCATGGGATTGAGCCCTGTGTTGGGCTCCATCCTGAGCATGGGCCCTGCTTAAGATTCTCTCTCTCCCCCTCTGCACCTCTTCAATAAAAAATAAATAAAAATAAATAAAACTTATGGAGCCATTTCCTAAATCAGTTACAGTCCTGCCCGCCTAGTAAATTCTTCCTTCGCCATCTCAGCAGAATAGTCACTGAGGTCTGCTAAGTATACCAAAATGATCTCCAGAAGAGACAGACTGTTATTTTTTAAAATATATGGTCTGACAGTATGGATGTATGTCCAATTACTCTGTTTTGTTTCTCCATGTAAGTAGGTACTGAAAGGAAACTGCTGCTAGCTCTATTCCTCAGATTTGATGACTGGGGCTTTGGTTTGAATTACCTGTTTAGAAACTGAATTACTTCCCTTACCTCGTCGCTTCCATTGCTGTAAGGAGGCACGTAAAGAATGAGGTTAATTTTCCTGTCTGATTTGTTTCATACAGGCTCCCAGTCACAAGTACAGCGCCCACAGCAGCCATGTCACCAATGTCAGTTTTACTCACAATGACAGTCACCTGATTTCAACTGGTGGAAAAGACATGAGCATCATTCAGTGGAAACTTGTAGAAAAGTTATCTTTGCCTCAAAATGAGATTGTAGCCGATGGTACTCTAAGCAAAGCCCCCATCTCTTCCATTGAAAGTGTCATGCAATCTGATACTCCCACACCGCCTCCTTCTCAGCCCTTAAATGAGGCAGCTGAAGACGAGAGTAGAATAAGCAATTCTCCCACACTTCTGGAGAACAGCCTGGAACAGACCATGGAGCCCAGCGAAGACCACATCGAGGAACAGAGTGAAGGGGGCAGCGATGACCTCGGTGAGCCTACTTTTGAGGAGCCATCCAGCGAGATGAGCAAGGAGCAGAGGGAAGCTATTCTCACCGAGGCCCTGCAGAGCCCCCCACCCCTGTCTTAACGCCAGGGCTTCGGTGCGATTCTCTCCTCCTCCAGCTGCATGTGATCTTGTGATAGGGGTCAGATAACAGGCCGGGAAGTGAGGCAGATCGCTAGTGATTGAGATTTGGTTTCCACACGATCTGTTTTCAGTGGTCTTACCTTCAGTCTCAAATGCAGCCGACCTAATGGTTGTTTGGTGTGTGCTGAAAATTAACCAAACTCTTAAATAGCAGGAGAGACTGAAACATTAATGTCTCAGAAATGACAACGGATGTAAGTGGTGTGATGTAAATACTGGAAACAAAAACAGCAGTTGTATGGATTTAAAATAAACCCCTTGTCATCTGAACAAGTTTTCTTCAGGAACAACCAGAGGCATCACAAACACTGTTACTCATCTACTGGCTCAGACTGTGCTTTTTTTTTTTCCTGATGCAGAAGAAGAAATCAGAAAGAAAAAAAAATGCTCTCTTACTGAGCTGTGCTCCCACCCCAGTTGTCTAGTGGAAATTTTTTTGTTAAAAACTTCAGTCTTGCCACAAGCGATGGTGTTGCCTTTGCCTTGAGTCCTGACGCCGTTTCCTTCCCGTAGCGGTAGGCGTCACGTGCTGCCTTTCTCAGTCGCGAGGAGGAGCAGTCCCTTCAGTTCTTGTGCGCAGACCTGGTGTATATGAGACCTAAGAAAGCAGGCGTTTGTTAAAGAGCTTTTAATGTATATTAAACCAGTAATACTCAGAAATAATGGATTCCTCCAAGGATTCCTTTACTGGCCTAAACATTTTTCAGTGTTTGGCATCCAGGTGAATGGAAAAAACCGCATGCCTATAAAACTGTAATAATTACTTGGCTAATTTGAACTTAGCCTTCCTCATAATTTGTTTCTTGGATAACAGGAGATATACAAAGACCGTAAGTTTGAATTGGTGCTTGAAATTCCTTGGTTTCGTTGTAATTTTTATACAGATTACATTGAGGGATAAGATACTCAGCAAATTACAAATTCTTTTTTATATAAGTATGAATAACAGTCACTTTTTATAAATGGCATACTTAACAGACTTGCTACATATGCTACTTTTTCTCTGGTGGAGTCGCTCACGCCCTTTTGGTTCTGATGGGACTGCCCGCCGCTGGTGTGGGCGATGCAGGTGTTGTGCAGTGGCGGGGGGGGGGGGCGGTGTTTTGTTTTGAAGTTTTGTCAGATAACTATGTTTTTCTTAAGTACATGTTTCCTACTATAAAGGTAATTACTGACAAATACGCATTTCCTATATATTTGTTTATACATTGATTATAAAATACTGTTTTGATTTATTTTTTAACTTGCTGAATTGTTTTGATTTTTTTTTTTGTTAGACCATGTTTAGAAACTTTGAATGAGTTCAGAAGTCTTAAGTATAAGTATGCAAGTGTTTACGTGATTGTGCCATTCCAAAGTGCATCAGAACTGTCATTCCCTTCTAGTATCTTCTCAGGAGTAATACAAATCAGGTATTTCATCATCATTTGGTAATTAACATACAAACTCCAGTGAACTCCCAAGGACACTCACAACGTTTATATTCACATGCTGTATGTAAGGGTGTGGGTATGTGTGAAGGGGTGAGTGTAGACACTCTATAGGGGAAGATATACACCACATTGAAAATACTCAGTGTATATTTCTACGTGTATAGGTATATGTCCACGTATCTCTTTCCTTTTGTTTACAGTTCAAAACAACCTCAAAGGAGTTCTCTTCAAAAGAGACCTAGATTCCAAGCAATCCATCTTTTTTCAGTATGTTCTGTACCTAATCATCAGAGCATCAGTAAATGTCAGGCATATATACTTGCCTATCAGTGTAACTAAGTCATCAGATCAGCATGTGCTCTTCCCTGCAAGAAAAATACGGAGACGAACAAGTAGTTCTAGAAGAAAAAGCATTTCTTTACCTGGGAGATACAGCTCTCCGATCAGCAGGGCGTGAACCCGGGACCCCAGGCGCCGCCGCGGTTGCCGTGTACAAGATGTATACTCGTGAGACTCTTGGGTGGTAGTTTCAAAATGAGACACTACTAACACGCAGAAGCGGTCCAGCCCTCTTGCTGGCAACTACTGTTTAATGGTCAATTAAATCTGTGATAATGGTTGCAGGTGGGTGGGATTATGAAATTGTAGATGTTTTTAGAAAAACTCGTGAATGAAAATGAATCCAAGCGTTTCATGTGAAGATGTTGAGCCATTTCTATCATGCATTCCTGTCTCGTGGCAGAAAATTTTGAAGATTATGAAATAAAATAATCAAAATGTTCCACGTGTCTCGACTTTTCCTTTGCTCATGCTGCTGGTTTCCAGGACTGTCCGGCTGCTGCTGCAGACACCGTCATTCTGGTAGGAACGAAGTCCCATCTCCTCACATGACAGGAAATTACTTTTCGTTTACGCTCCCACCTGATAGGCGAATAGCTTCATTTTCATTTATGGCATGACTGCGCTCTCTAATGCTGCCGCTGGGTAACCCTGGTGATCCTGGCTGGCCTCCCCTCCCCCCGAGCCAGCCCTTGTGCGCCGCACCCCCTCTAACCGGCTCGCCGGTGCTACGCAGGGACCCAGAGCCTCTAGCCACAGCCCTACGCTGGCTGCTGCAAAATTTTCTTTCTGAGGACTTCGGGAGCATTCGTACATTCCTCAGTTTTGAAAGCATGGAAATGATGGGGTTTTCACCGCTCCCTTATTCATCCTCGCTGACCATGAATCTATGACCCACAGACACGAACCCCCGAAAGGCTGCCCTGGGGGAAGAATTGCTGGTCTCAATGAGTCAGACACAGAATGGCTGACACATCTGAGCAAACTCCCTGAACAATGTCATTTTTCCTCAATAACATGGGAATCAAAAGGGGGAAATGGTGTTGGATTAGATTTTGAACACACTGAGGTGTTAGTATAACTTCTAGAAGGAATTCGGTTTCCAGCTTAAAGCTGGAACTGAAACGAGAGTTCAAGAGCATGTTTTTAGGACAAAGCTGACAAGCCTGAAGAACGGACANGAAGTGGCCTGGGAAGGGCCAGGACTTCACTTCGCATTTTGTAACCTCAAAGCTTGTGTTTCTGCCACTCAAACTACAAGGAAGACCTGCTTCAGGAACAGAGAGGGAGGAGGTCAGGAGGGTACGTGTTCAGAGAGCTGGCAGGGGGCGAGGGAAACGAGCCATCCGTGTCCGGCTCCAACTAGGCTGCGGGAGTGGGGGAGCCTGGGACGCCCAGGGCTGTGGTCCTCAAGGACCACAGAAAGGTCTCGGGCATTTTTCCCAAAATCACAGATGTAACTCTATTTGTAAAGAGGCAGCTCCTGCTCTCCTCACAGGGTCTTACATAATGTTAGACTTTCTGTGCTAAGTGGCTCACCTTTCCAAGGAAAACAAATTTCTACTCTACGTTCGTTAATAAACCCCTACGATAATCCCTAATGCTCTGATATAAAGGCGGCAAAGGAATAAAGAGAATCCCGAACGGAAAGAAGAAAGTTTCATGGTCTCCTCTGGAAATGTCAGCGTGTTTCTGCATCCCTGGGTGACATCCTCTGGAGACCAGAGCTCATGGAAGTGAACATTTTTTTTTTTTAACCAATCCAGAAATCTGGCAGAAAAACCTACTGGTACTACTTCTAGATCTCAAAGGACAAAAACAGGAAATGGGCAAAAACAAGTGCTCAGTGGCTAAAATCTGGCCCAGCCATATATCGGATTGCTATTCCACAGTAATAGCAAACGCCTCATATAACACATGCTTTCTGGTGTTAACTCGTTCAGTTCTTCCAACAATCCTAAATCCCATTCTCTCCATTTTACACACAAGGCAACTTGAGGAACAGAGAAGTTGAGTCCCACTACCAGCAAGCGGCCAGGCCAAGACTGGAAGCCAGGTCCCTGGGCCTCCGAGTGAGTGATCATTCAGTCGCCGTTAACACAAAGAATGAACTAGGTTAAACGAATAGCCAGCATTTAAGAGCAGCATAGGGGGAAACTACAGAAAGCAATTAGACTTGGAGAAGGCAGCACTGGGCTCTGAACAGAGTCACAAAGTTGATGGGACCCTTCTCGTGCCCAAGTCCCCTCTCCTACCACCCCTACAACCAGAGCGCAGGGCAGAGAAGCTTCCAGACCCTTACACCATCCTGTGGCACCTGCTGCCAGCAACTGCCTGCTCTTCCTGCCTTCTTTGGCTGCAGCCGGGCACATGCGTCCTCTGTCCCTAATATTCAATTTAAACCTGTTTGTGTGGAGACGCTGCTCCCTCTTTTTCCAACCTTTGGGCAATTTCCATTACACCGAACAAGGAGCGTAGCAACTTCTGTCATTAGCCAAGTGCATTCTGCACTTTGTCCTCATTCCCCATCCCAGGACAAGCCTGGGGGGCTCTGCCAGCCCCCTGCTCAGCCACGGGGCTTTGATCTGGCACCCCCTCCCCCTCAGCAATGTAAACATGTGGTCCTGAAAACAGATCTTCCCAGGGAGCCACCCATCGACAGAGATGAATATGCATAACTATGGTGCTGATGACTCAACATCTTAGTGGGATTACACAAAATGGGCTCCAGAGGCACATTTCAACCAGATCTCCCAAAAGGAACAGAAAACAGTGGCGGTGCCAGAAGAAAGGGTCCCAGGTAGGAAAAATAACTTTTCGGTAAAAAGCAAGGCCTTCATACCTGGTCTTCCTGCTTCCTTCTGGATGTTCACACGGCCCCCAGGCCAGAGCGCATCCTGGGAAAGGGCTTCGGAGCCTGCCTCTCCCGGCGAGGCCCATTGAGCCCACGCTGGGTTGGGCTGACTTGGAAAGCTGGTTAGAATCAAGAAAACCAGAAGCTGGCATTCTCACCATGTCAACCGCAGACATGTGGTTCTCTAGTTCGGTTAACCTAAGTCAGGTATCCGGGTAAGGCGGGTCCTCTTCCTTCTAAGGCTTGTGTCCCTACAGTAAAAATGTCTTGTGCTGCCACCAGCACCTTCCAAGTGGTAGCCAGTGGGCGACCTGGGGCTGGGGGGACTACATCCAAAGGGGTCGTCGCGCACCCGGTGTTTGTTACCACCTGCCCTGTGCAGGGGGCTGTGCTGGGATCAGCAGGGAATCCGACAGCGAGACCTCCCCGCCCGCCCTTGCGGCGCCTGTAACCTAGAAAGGTTGTATAGTTTAGAATTAGTATATAGAGCAAAGCGGACTTCCCCCAAAGCTAGAAAACTAAGTGCATGCTATCAGTAGTGTATAAGATCTGAAATGTGAGAAACGTCCTTAACTAAGGAATCTTGGGTTGGTCATCTACTGAAACCACCCATCCACTTCTTAAATTCTAGAACAGCCAAAAGGTTAAATTTTTATATTTAATTTAAAAATGGTGTCGAGGCACCTGGGTAGCTCAGTCGGTTAAACATCTGACTCTTGAATTCAGCTCAGGTCACCATCTCAGAGCTTGTGAATCTCTGCCTCTGTACTGACAGGGCGGAGCTGACTTGGGATTCTCTCTGCCCTCTCTCCCTGCCCTGCCCCCCCCTCCCCAGACACATGCATTCTCTCTAAATAAACTACTTAATAAAAATAAAAAAAAAAAGAACTATTGGTATGTGAAAATTTAGAGGAAGCATAAGGGCATTCGTTATTCATAGTGAATAAACCAATCTTGAAAGCTTATCAACTGTATTTCCATTTCTGTAACATTCTTGAAATGACACTACGACTACGGGGAACTGATTAGTGATTCCCAGGGGACCGGACAGAAGGGAAGAGATATCACTATAAAGATATCACCTGGAAGGTTGCTCTGTGGTGATACACAGTCTGCAGGCATCTTGGTTGTGCGGGTGAATATATGAATCTATACACGGGATTTGAATGCACAGAACTAACCACACGCACATGCAACACTAGTGCAGACTGACCAAGGTCTGCCGTGCGGAGTGCGGATCGCTCTGTTGGCCGGACTTCCTCCTCTCGGTGTTCTCCATCACAGAAGTTGCCACCGTTGGGTGAAACTGAGGGAATGGCTCACCGAACTCCGTACTGCGTCTGAAACCTCCTGAGTCTACCTATTTCAAAATAAAAAGTTTAAACATAATGATGTAGAAACCTGACCTTCCGGTTATGCTTTGGAAGGGAACGTGGACAAGAAAATGGGCCTTAATACCCCATTTTTTCATAAAATGTCGAACCTTGTGCACTTGAGGTGCTCCACCTGCAGGTCAGATAAAGCATTGCTGCTTATCAGCCAGGGCTCTGCCCCCGGGGTCTGTGGGAGAATTCCTAGCTCCCCGTGGGCGTGCAGGAGCCCCAGGCAAGGCAGGGACTGCAAAGGGGGGGCAGCCTGGGGGCACTAGGGATCCACCAGGCCGTGCGTGCGGCCCCTCTGATGATCGGCACGGAGGGAAGATGGCCCCCTGGTGTCCTCCCCCTTTGCTGGGCCACCCTGCGGCCCCTCCCTCCAAATGGTTTCTCACCAGCTTCTAATCTGGAAACACCCTTTCTTGGAAATCCTCTCCTGAAGCGACCCTGCTGCCGCTTCCTGCCCTCGGGGGGCTGGGGCTGAATCACCTTATTCAGAACTAATAAAATGACAAGAAAAAAAACTCCACTCCTTAGCCGGCCCTCTTGAAACTGCTGCAGAATTGAGATTAGGTTATCAGGGTTTCTCCCTCGAGAGAGACAGATCCCGCTTCCTGGGCAAAATCCATTTTCACGTGGCCTACTGTTTGCCGCCCGTGAATTCCTCATCACCAGAATCATTAGCACGAATGTTTGCCAGGCTTTGACATTTCCATTTAGAAGATGAATTAATTCGGGACTGAGCCAAGAGTCCCCTCTCTCCTGGAAGAATTGTGTTAAGACTCAGCCCTCACAGGACCGCGGAGCAGGCATCGCAGAGATCCAATCCTGTTCCCACTGCACAATGGGTCGGCCCTGCCTTGGGGGCAAGTGAGGAATTTGACAGAAAAAAACAAAGCTGAGATGAGAAAGCCAGTTTTCATTGTGGGCTTCGGGAAGTTCAGGTCTAGGCTGAGAGGCGAGTGAGGGCCGGACCTGCCCACAGCGTCCCAGGTACAGGAGAGGCCCTGCCCCTACCTGCCCGCTGAAGGCCCAGCATTCACAGGAGAGAGACCAGCTGTGCTGCTGTCACAGGGAGGGACGGCCGTCCCCTCCCGATGGCTGGCTGGAGCCTCCCGCACAATAAACAGTGTTTGCACTGGAAGCGCGCGGAGCAGGACGACAGCTTGTCAGGAAAGCCAGCAAAGCCTGCAGATGGCTCCCTTAATGAAGCCGCCATTGAGGGCCTCCGGAGCTGAAGTGGTTTCTATGGCAAACCCGCGAGTTAAGATACAAGACAGTTCTTTTCAATTAAATTACAGTAATTAATCACCTTTTTAAATTAAACGTTATCAAATTTAAACACCGGGATTTGTCGGGGAACCACAGACGCGGCCATTCGCCCTGGTCTACGGACCAGGCACGGGAGATTCCTCAGGCTTGGCTGCGACCTGAGGACCTTCACTCCTCCCTGTGCCGATGCCACGTCAGGGTCTGTTCTATGCCGCTCATTGGACGGAACCCGCGCGAGGGACCGCGGGAGGCTGACGGGGCAGCCTCCAAGGACACGGCCACCCGCATGCCGCTCTGCAGGGCCAGCCTGGGGCCGCGCGCTCGGTGTGAGCGACACTGGCCATCGTTCTTTCCTGAATATCCATCCTCTCCTGACACCACTGGCTCCAGGCTTCCTTCTTCCCCCTCCTTCCTCCCTTCTTTCCATCTTCCTTCCAAAGTGAAGCAGAAAACATGCCACCCAAAAATAGGCCACTCTGGTAGGTGAGGGCTTGGGGCTGTAGGCACTTGAAAACCAGCAGATGTGAGGAGAGCCTTTCTGTGAACCCCCTTCCTGCCTAGACAGATGCTCCAAAAGGAACTCACTGTCACAGACCCCCTCCCTGGGAGTGTCTCCAGCCACCGCCACAGGAGAGGAGACTAGAGGTGGACGCCGCATGCTGACAAACTTTGCCACAAACCGTTCTTCCCAGGGCCCTTCCGCCTTCCCTAAAAACCATCTGCCTTCCCCTCTGAGGCCTGTGTTCCCCTTGCCCCACCGAGAGGTGTTCGAGCCTGAGATCTAAGCCCCACAGGGAATGACTCACTGCCCCCCCTCCCGGGGCATCTCCTGTGTGCACGAGGTAAACATGTTATTAAACTTTCTTCTCTTGTTAATCTTTTATGACAGGGGGCTCAGCCAAGTCAGAAGAGCGGAAAGAAAATTATTTTTCCTTCCCTCCACTTCTGTCTTCCTTTTCAGATGGTCGTTTAGGTGTAACTTACAGTTGTGCGGCCACATCTTGCATAGCTGTCTACACACATACAAACATGGAACCACCCACTGGCAGACCTAGAACATTCCTCACGAGGCTGACCTCTATCACCACGGGTTAGTCCTGCCTGGTTTGGACACAGACATGGAATCATACGGTATGTTCTTTTGTGTCTGGCTTCCTCCATATAACATGCCTATGGTCCCCTGTTCTTGTCCCCCTCTGAGCCATCACAGCCTCCCTATCCCCAGTCCGGAAGCACTGCAGTTCCCCCCATCCTGGCTCCTCACGTACACGAACGCCCTAGCAGTCGGCAGACACCACTGCCCCCGAATCCTCACTCTCCAATTTCTTTTTAATTTCTGTTAATGTTTTTATTCATTTTCTGAGGAAGAGAGCACGAGCAGAGAAAGAGGGAGACACAGAATCCAAAGCAGGCTCCAGGCTCTGAGCTGTCAGCACAGAACCCAACGCGGGGCTTGAATCTGGGAACTGCAAGCTCATGACCTGAGCCTACGTCGGTCACTTAACCGATTGAGCCACCCAGGCGTCCCTCACTCTTCAATTTCTATCTCCAGACCCAACTGCCTATCAGAATTCTTTGCCTAGAGCCCTCACAGACCATCCATTTTTCCCCAACAAACATGCCCTGCTCTGTTTAACCGCCCCAACCCCGTCTTGTACCTCCACTCGCCCAGAAGCCAAGCTGAGTCATCACTGAAGGCTTTCTCTCTCTCTCTCTTACTCACACACACACACACACACACACACACACACACACACACACACACACACACACACACACACACACACACACACGGGTTGTTCATGAGCTGGCCCGAGCCTCCTCTTCAGTCACAGGCCTCGCCGTTCCTGTCTCCCCACCTGCCCACACGTGTGCAGGGCGCTCTCACGCCTCAGCACGTGCTCTTCCCTCGGGCCAATGTCCTTCCCCACCGTGTTCGGGAAAGCACCTTCAGCGCACTACGCAGTGCACACAGTGCCCCCCTCCGAGCGTCCCTGCCGCTCCTCCCCTGGCCCTGGCTCCGCCTGTAGCTGTTCTGCGGTATATGGCTTGTGCTCCTAACTCTGAGCCCTGGAGACCAGACAGGGTCACCCCTCCCTGGTGTTTCCTGCCCAACACGGGATCTGGCACAGCAATTAGAGAATGAACAGTCTGTGCTGAGGCTCAGTGATGGTGAAGAAGGAGCAAGTCCCCAGTCTGACAGGGAAACAGGACGTCTATCCTCAGAGGACCCCAGATCTGCCTGTGGCAAAGTCTGTGGGAAAGGACAACAGGGCACCTGATGGCCCGTAAGGTTAAGACCATAAAACTCATGAGGAGCCAGAGAGAGACAGCCCAGGGAGCGAGGGAACCAAGAAAGAAAAGAACAAGACTTGAAGAGCCAGCTCAGGAGGGGTGGGGTTGACCGGCAGCGCTAAGACACCCCAGGCCTAAGCGGCTCTTGCGTACAAAGCCTGTCTGTCTTCACAAGTGGAGTCAGGCTGTCCCTTCTGTTTGGTTTTGTTCAGATTTTATTTTCTAAGTAATCTCTACACCCAACCTGGGATTCAAACTCACAACCCCAAGGTTAAGAGTCACTCGCTCTACCAAGTGAGCCAGCCAGGCTCCCTGCCCTGTTTTTCTTTAAGTCTATTTATTTTTGAGACAGAACATGAGCAGGGGGAGGAGCAGGGAGAGAGGGAGACCCAGAATCCCAAGCAGACGCGCGCCATCAGCGCAGAGCCGGACAACGGAGCCAGATCTCACGAACTGTGAGATCACAACCTGAGCCAAAATCAAGAGTCATAGATGCTTGGAAAACTGA
>NW_027531896.1:3558997-3580962 GCF_008692635.1 Crocuta crocuta | reverse complement strand
GGCAGCACCCACACTCTCCTCCCAACCCACAAGCCCCGCTGGGCAGACCATACCTCACCTCGACTTCCCAGGCTGGGCAGACTACTTATCCATTCCTTACCTTTGTCTCCCGCAGCCACGCCAGTCCCCTCACCCAGCCACAGCAGTGACGACTCATGCCAGCCTGCCTGCGGCCGCGGCCCACTCCCCCTGGTGCAATTCTTCCTGGTGTTCAAAGAATAGGTCCTGACTGAAGGAGGGACGGGCAGACACAAAGTTACAAACCAATTTTCCAAATGACCGTTTCTTCAAGAGGACATAATTCCAGAGGAGAAAAGGGAACAGACACCAAGTATAAACAAAGGCTCTTCTGTGTGACTCTACTTTAATTAGAATGACAACTAATTGAAAGCTTTTAATGTGGTTCACCAAAGGTTAATGGAATTCATGTTTTGGAGATGCCGAATGCAACACAGACTCAGCCAGAAACACAAATCTAACCTTTATTCTCTTTAATTATTCGGTCAGAATAATTTCCTGGGAGCAGGTTTGGTCTCTGGATGGCTTTAATTAAACACCACTGAACTTTGAAGTTGACATCAACTCATCCAGCTGCAACTCAATTTTCAAATTAATCTGCTGTCTAACATGAAGGTTCTGTGGCCGGAGCAGGGGAGCTGGGGGGGAGTAGTAGGAAATGGACCTGGTATTAACGGATTCTGGAACATCCTCCATCTTCTTGCCCACCCTCTCTGGTGGCAAAGCAATTCCGGAACCTCTGCCAGGGCCTAAGGAGAGGGGCTTGCACTGAGCCGAGCGACCAAGCTGCCTCCTTCCTCAGCTTTTCCCACAAAGGCTGGGGACGGCAGACCCCTGTCCCGGCCCATCTCCCCGCTCCCGAGGTGGCTGAAGCACATGAGGGGCCCTCAGGAACCCTCTGGAAGCCAGCAGCCTGCACGGCAGCCCAGCCCCGAGCTCTCCTGGTCGGCCGAGGCTCTTTTCCGCTGCTGACCGGGAGGCGCCTCCTGCAGCCTGGGGGGCTTCCACCAGAATGTGGGATGTACACTTGGCAAATCTGGCAGTATGTGAAGGGCCCGTGCTTTGGCCCTGAGGTACACCCATGAGACCATACAAAGCTGAAGGTCACGGACAAGGTCAGGACAAGGAAAGGCATGATGTGCCAGGACGGCTTTGTCAGAACTGGAGGAAAAGGAAAGAGAGGAAAACGCCATTCCCAGCCACTCTGCTGGCCCTCTTTCCAGTGGTTTTTGCAGCAACCCCCTTGGACATCAGTTCTAACGGGCTCCAGAGCAGCGTCTGCCCACAGTCCACACAGCCAACACCTCCTGAGACCGCATGGCACCCCTGCATCCTGGAACCACACAAAGGTCAGGATTCCCAACTGAAGCTTATGCAAGTGACAGCTGCCAATGGCAGAAAAGGGGAATGACCCACCCACTCCTGTCCCCACCCTGGGAGGTGGCTGGGCTATACCAGTTGCTCCACTTACGTCAGGAGAGTAAGGTTCAGCGGATGCTAACGACAGCAGGGGTGACCTCCAGCCTTAGCACACGGAGTTTTCCAGAACAGCGGCCACAGTCAGGCTTTCCCCCCGCCGTCCGCACCAGGGGCAGCCTGTCCCAGAGCAGCAAAGCCACCAGTCACGTGGAGCTCCCAGATTGGGACAGGGGAGGGACAGTAGCGGAATTCCTCCGTAACAAGCTTCTTGGTCACATGGTTTACCAACGCGGACCCTGAGAGACCCCAGCAAGGATGTAAAAACTTTTATGGAGCTTCCTTAAATATGATCCCAGCGCCTGCTCACAAAGACAAAGGTCTCTGATGCACCTCTGGGTCCCTGGCACCTGAGGGCATGTGCTTTTGCACACTGACGAAGTACCTTGTAGAAGCAGAGGTACCTTATAGTAGTAGAAGTGCTTGATACCAATGGGTCAAAGGAGCCCCAGACAACCAAGGAGGACGGCCCATGACCCTGACAAGAAGAGCACGAAGGACAGGACCCCGCCTGCCAACCACACTCAACTCAGGCAATGTCACCTGCTAGATTAATGGTCCAACCCAGGGTATGTGCAACATGTCAAATAAATGTATTGACTGTGGAGACCAGGTAGTATCACAATTTCTAAGCAATCAATCATTGTCCCCGGCCTAACCTCTAGCTACTGAAGGTCACTGGGTCAGAAAGTAAAGAGGTTTGCACAGTTTGCCACCATAAGAAAAGTCTGAAAGAAGGGGCGCCTGGGTGGCTCAGAAGATTGAGCTTCTGAGTGACTTTGGCTCAGGTCATGATCTTGCGGTTTGTGGGTGTGAGCCCCGATTCTATGCTCTGTGCTGACGGCTCAGAGCCTGCAACCTGCTTTGGATTCTGTCTCCCTCTCTCTCTCTCAAACTAAACAAACATTTAAAAAATAAAAAAATAAAAAAGAGGGGCACCTGGGTGGCTTAGCATTTGAGGGTCTGCCTTTGGCTCTGGTCATGATCCTGCAGTTCGGGAGTTCGAGCCCCACATCGGGCTCTGTACGGACACTGGGAGCCTGGAGCCTGCTTCGGATTCTGTGTCCCCCTCTCTCTCTGCCCTTCCCCCATACACACCCTGTATCTCTCACTCTCTGAAAAATAAGTAAACATTAAAAGATTATTTTACAGAAAAAGAGAAGTGTGAAGGATGACTGGGGGAGTGGAAACCTCAACACCGAACAAGCCCGGGGGGCCTGCCCAGGCCACACACACAAAGGGAAGGAAAAGTACAAATCAAAGCCAGCCAGCCAGCGTTCCTAAGCCACCAGCTACGACCTTCCCCACACCACAAGCAGAGCCATCCAGGTTGAAGGGTTGAGGGACCAGGAAGGAGAGTCAGGCTGATAGAGAAAACAAAGAAAGGGGCGGTTCTCTGAGAGACGTGTAAAGCAGTCATTTGCAACCTTTCTTGCTCTCCTGCACCTGAAAAGAATTTTTAGAATCTATGTGTGCCCTTTTGTATATAGAAGTTTAACACCTCAAATGTTTCACTGTAAGGTTAAATAGCCGCAAAGAGTATATAGTTTCTGGTATATGGTAAATATGAGCTTAACCTATTAAATCACTCTTATGAGTGTATTCAGTGGAATATAAATACCATTACAATTAGACACCTTCAATTTACTTCTCCACCTAAAATTTTACCTCCTCCCACAAATTTTATCCCAATGGGATACATTTTTAGGCTTTTGAAAGTCTTACCGATACTTCTAATTCTCTGCAACATGTTAAAATCCCTAGGACCATAAGATCTAAGTGTTAAAAGTATTTTATTCTGGATTACACTATAGCACAGCTTTGATTAAAACCGCAGAATATAAATATTGATAATTATTAGATACGGGCAGTTTTACTAGAAATGCATCCTGATAAGGGGACGGGAGCTTGGCTCCCACGTCCAGGGATTGGTCCCGCTCGCTGCTGGTACGACACCTGCTGCACCAATTCCATTCCAGTTCTGTGGTAGCAGCGTCTCTGATTTCTCAACTCCTGAGTTACACACCAAAAGCCATGTAAGTAATCTATTACCAAAACTTTTTTTTTTTTTCTAGGAGAGAGAGAGAGAGAGAGAGAGAGAGACAGCATGAATAGGGGAGGGTCAGAGAGAGAGGGAGTCACAGACTCCGAAACAGGCTCCAGGCTCTGAGCTGGCAGTCAGCACAAAGCCCGATGCGGGGCTTGAACCCACAAAACGCGAGATCATGACCTAAGCGAAAGTCGGACGCTTAACCGACTAAGCCACCCAGGCGCCCCTACCAAAACTACTTTTAATGATCAACTGAACTCAACTGGTGAAAAGCAAAGACTCAGAAAACTTGTAACTTGCAAAGGGACCGGAAGGAGTGGCAAATGATTATAAGGGAGCCCCTGAGCCAGGTGCATTCTCAGCTCAATTTTATGAAGTGTCACGGAAGCTGAAGACCTAAAATTTGATTCCCTTAAAACTACCGTTGCCTGAGTAACCTACGGACGCTTCCTGCCCCCCAGGGGTATGTGAGTCCACACCAGCACTGAGAAGACTAACCACATGACCTGCAGGAAGGGGAGGAGAGGCGAGTGTCCCTCTGGTGACAGCATTTCATCCAGACAGCACTGACAAGGAGGAGAGTCAGTCTCCCTGAGTAGGCAGTCCAACCTAACAAAGGTTCAAAGTAGCATGCTTAGCAGGAATAGTCCTGAGGACACACCCCAAAGGCTCGAAGCCATCGTTTAAGGTCCAAGAACGCACCAACCAGTGATCCTTCTCTGTATCTACCCCCAAGGCCCGGCCCCATGGGGAACCCGACCCAGGAGGAGCCAAAGACAGTCTCTCTCCTGAAATTTTTTTAAAGTATTTTTTTAACATGTATTTATTATTGAGAAACAGAGAGAGAGCATGAGCAGGGGAGGGGAGAGAGAAGGGGAGACACAGAATCTGAGGAAGGCCCCAGGCTCTGAGCTGTCAGCACAGAGCCTGATGCCGGGCTCCAACACCACAAACCATGAGATCATGACCTAAGCAGAAGTCGGACACTTAACCGACTGAGCCACCCAGGCGCCCCTCTCTCTCCTGAAATTTGAGGCTTGTTTCTGGTGACTGGACAACTGGACATTTCCTACCATGTGCAACAAACAAGAAACAGAAAGAAAAAGCTATACAGCCAACTGTGACAAACATCAAGCACCTTATCCCAAAAGTCCATCTTTGTGAGGCCCAGCCCCACTGGGGTTCAGCAAAGTCCCTCTTTCTGTACTGGCTGGTTTTAATAAATTTCTGGGACTTACGATCAGAAGAGGTTCTGCTCACACAGGAGGCAGCAGAATCTCTGTTCCAGAGAAGTCGGCCACGTGAACCAATGGCATTTACAGTATTATCAAAGAGCACCTGGACATGTGTGGGCAAAGTACCTGAACGGATAGTTCACAAAAAAAGAAATAAAACTTTAAAAATGAAAGGATTTTAGGGGTGCCTGGCTGGCTCAGTTGGAGTGTGCAACTCTTTTTTTGTTTTTGTTTTAAATGTTTTATTTATTTTTGAGAGAGAGACAATGTGAGCAGGGGAGGGTCAGAGAGAGAGGGAGACACAGAATCCGAAGACGGGCTCCAGGCTCTGAGCTGTCAGTACAAGAACCCAAGGTGGGGCTTGAATTCACAAACCGCAAGATCATGACCTGAGCTGAAACCAGACGCTCAATCAACTGAGCCACCCATGCGCCCCAGGAGTGTCAACTCTTGATCTCAGGTTGGGAGTTCAAGCCCCATGTTGCATGTAGCAGTTACTTAAAAACAAGGGGCACCTGGGTGGCTTAGTCAGTTAAGCATCCGAGTCGATTTTGGCTCAGGTCAACATCTCATGGTTTGGGAGTCTGAGCCCCACGTCAGGCTCTGCACTGACAGCGTGAAGCCTAGTTGAGACTCTCTCTTTCTCTGCCTCTCTCCCCCACTCACTCTCTCTCAAAATAAATAAATGGACCAAAAAAAAAAAAAAACAAACAAATAAAATCTTGGGGCACCTGGGTGGCTCAGTCAGTTAAAAGTCTGATCCTTGACTGCGGCTCTGGTCATGATCTCATGGTTTGTGAGTTCAAGCCCCATGTCGGGCTCTGAGTGGACAGCAAGGAGCCTGCTTGGGATTCTCTCTCCTCTCTCTGTCCCTCCCTGCTCACTTTCTCCCTCAAAATAAACAAACTTAAAAAAAAAAAAAAAAAGGATTTTAAAAATTAAAAATAAATTTTAAATAAAAGAAAGATATTTGACATCACGAATTACAACAGAAAGACAATGTAAACCAAAGAACTGTATCACTTACCAGGATAACAAAGATAAAATCTGATACAGCATTTTGCTGGCAAAAGGGAGGAGGGAGGGACAGGTACCGTCATCACAGCTAACCAGGGCCGTACGTGAGCACCGCTCTCTGACAGCAGGAGGGGCTATCAAAATTTGAAACACCTATCGCGTTTGCCTTATGGTCTCACTTTGAGAAATTATCCTACAAATACATTCAACAATATGTAAAATGAGATGGAAAGATTATATATTAAAGCATTGTTTATAAAAGCAAAACACTTAAGACTAAATTGCCATTGGAAGGAGACCTGCTAAGTAAACTATGGTGTGTTCATAAAGTTGAATATAATTCAGAAAAATGAGGCAGAGAACAAGTTCCAGACTATGACTATGACTGACTAGTAGGAATGTGCAGTACCATTTAGGCAAAAATAAACCAGGCAGCGAAGGAAAATGCATCCATATATAAAAATAGAACATATCTGAAAGTAAACAGAGGAATCTAGGGTAGAGAAAAAAGCAAGGTAAGCGTAGAAAGCATCTGGTGCGTCGGAACGTAAAGTAGTCCAACGCTGATGGGCCATGTCAATACGACACAGAAGCCAAACCTGGGCTGAATTTAAGCACTGGAACGAATAATGACAGGGATGGTTATGACACTGAATGAGGAAATTACACTAAAATTTCTTAAAGGAGTGGGGGTAACCCAGCTTCACAGGTAAATGTCAACAGTGTGGAAGGAGTCACAGAATACCGAATCACGTTTTTACAACCACCTTAGTAATAAAAGACTCAGTCACGAATCACCAAGGACTGCACACTGGGTGCCACACTGCTGAGGACAGGCTATTCCCAGTCTCAAATATCCCCCCACAATTCCTTTAGAGAAAGGGTATCTTATAAGGGAGAAATCTGGCAGAAAACAGTGGAATTAAGTTATCCTAACTTCAAACTGCCAGTAATGGTTATCAAGTGCTACTTGATATAGTAAGAATACCACATCGTATGTGAAGAATTCCTGACAAAAATGTTTTAACTTCAACCCAATCATAAGGAGACAGAAAGACAAATCCAAGGATTTGTCGAAGGATCTTCTACAAAACACTGCCCTGAACTCTTCAAACTCTTCAACGAAGGGCCCCAGGGACAACTCTGGATTACAAGACTAAAGGGACATGACAAATACACTGTGTGATCCGTGAGTGGATCCTTGACCTAAACCAAAAGTCAACTAGCACTGCTGGTAGAAATGTAAAATGATAAAGTTGATTCAGAAAGTCTGGCGATTCTTCAAAAAATTAAACATGGGGTTACCAAATGACCAAGTAATTCCACTCCTAGGTATATCCCAGGCACGGACCCAAGAGAAATGAAAACACAGGCCCATTTAAAAAACCTGTATGTATATCAACTTCCATCAAAGCATAGTCATAGTAAGTAAAAAAGTGGAAATAAGCCAAATCCACAAACTGATGAACGGATAAACAAAATGTGTTGTGTCTATACAACAAAACATTATTCAGGCATAAAAAGGAATGAAGCACTGACATGTGCTACAACACAGATGAACCTCAAAATCGTTACACTGAGAGAAACCAGTCACAGAAGATCACACACTAAATGATATTTATGGGGCACCTGCGTGGCTCTGTTATGGTCTCTGACTTTTGATTTTGGCTCAGGTCACTATTTCACAGGTTTATGAGATTGAGCCGTGTCGGGCTCTACACGGACAGTGTGGCGAGTGTGGGGCCTGCCTGGGATTCTCTCTCTCTCTGCCCCTCTTGTGCACTTGCTTGCTCTCTCTCAGGGGAAAAAAAAAAAAAATGACATTTACATGAAATGCCCAGAAAAGATAAATCTGTGTAGACAGAAAATAGATCAGTGGTTGCTTAAGGCTAGGCATTGGGATGGGGAAGATGAACGACTGCTAACAGGCACAGACACAGAACTTCCTCTTAGGGTAATGAAAATATTTTAAAATTGATTATGGAGATGGTTGCACAACTCTATATGTAATAAAAACCACTGAATTGTACATTTTAAATTTTTTTTAAGAGAGAGGGCAAGCACGCACACACAGAAGCAGCGGGGGTGGGGAGGGGAGGCAGAAGTGGGAGAGAAAGAAACCCAAGGAGGCTCCACACTCAGCGTTCCCCAAAGGGGGCTCGATCCCTAAGACCGTGGGATCATGACCTAAGAAGAAATGAAGAGTGGAACTCTTGGGGCACCTGGGTGCCTCAGTCGGTTAGGCATCCGACTTCTACTCAGGTCATGATCTCATGGTTCGTGGGTTCGAGCCCCACGTCGGGCTCTGTGCTGATAGCTCAGAGCCTGGAGCCCACTTCTCTCTCTCTCTCTCTCTCTCAAAACTAAGTCAACATTTTAAAAAAAAAAAAAAAAAAAAAAAAAAAAAAAAAAATTAAGAGACACAGTCAACCTACTTTGAGCCACCCCAGCACCCTTGAACTGTACACTTTAAATCGGTGAATTGTATGGTATATAAATTATATCCCACTAAAGTTATTTTTACAGTTCATCTTAACCAAAAGGCCAGGAAGCAATTAAAGTTATTTTTAAAAATACAACTATAAAGGATACATCATTGAGATACCTGGGGAAGTTTAAATATAGACTATATATTAAATAGTAATGTTACCAATGTTAAATTCAGTATGACAACTGTATTATGATCATGAAGGAGAATGTCCTTATTCTTAGGAGATACTGCCTGAAGTAATTATGGCTGAATTATCATAATTGCATGACTTAAATGATTCAGCAAAAAACAAATGTGTGTGTATTTACATACATTCATTGTGTGTCCACATTTGTGAGAAAACAAGGCAAAGGTGGCAATATATTGCTATCTGTACATACCATACTATTCTTATCATCTTTCTGTAGTCTGAAATTTTTCAAATTAAAAACTTGGGGGATGGGGTGCCTGGGTGGCTCAGTCGGTTAAGCATCTGACTTCGGCTCAGGTCATGATCTCACAGTTCATGGGTTCAAGCCCCGCGTCAGGCTCTGTGCTGACAGCTAGCTCAGAGCCTGGAGCCTGCTACAGATTCTGTGTCTCATTCTCTGACCCTCCCCTACTCACACTGTATCAGAAATATCTCTCAAAAATAAATAAAACTTAAAAAACATTTTTTTAAAACTTGGGGGAAATAACAGAGATAAATACAGTTTGGATTTGTATAGACTTCCTACCCAGTGAGGATGCTAGTTGTGTGTTTATTTTATCCTTAGTAAAAGGTCACTCGTCTTTGCTATGGCAAGATACAGACTATCACTTTCTATAAAAAAATTCCACCTTTTCTCAGCATTAATATAGGGTATGTGAAGTCTACCAATTGTGACAGCACAGGAAATTAATGTCTAAAGAACCGTGTGTTACAGGCACATTTCACGAAGGGGCAAAGCTGGTTTCCTACAAGGAACCATATGGTAATCATCAATACGCCATTGGCCTATTACTTGACTTTGCGGAACTATTTTGTAAAGATTATCTGGTGCCCAATTAAAAAGAAAGAAATTAGATTCAAGTTTAAGATGCCTCTGGTTTTCTGAAAGTATTCTGAAAGGTCATTCAAAAGGACTTGAAAATTTAGATTTTTCATTCATGTATTTATTCCACATTCAAAGTGAATCACAATTTAAAGCCATAACATTTTGAAGAGGTAAAGGATAATCTGTGTCACAGCTGCATTAATAAAACACACTGGTCTAAAGCGCAACACTAAACAGGTGTTCTCTGTTCCCAAGGTGGAATAAATACATAACAATTACACATAAAATTTCACTAAAGATCTGAGATGAGGCAAATAACCCTTGGAAACAAACTGCCTGATGAATAGATGCAGGCTACAAATAATTTTTCTTAACATTTTATCGCAAGAAGGAAAAATCCCCAAGGTGTCTACTACCTCAAACCCCTGTGTCATGCCCTTGGCCTCGGCTTCTGTCTTCCTTCGTCACATCCAAATCCAGAAAGGCTTCTGCACCCCATGCTCAAAAACACTCCCCTAAGTCCCTAAGGACCTCAGCACAGACTGCTGTTAATGAGCCTGTGTGCAACCTTCATTCAGAACCTCCAGGGAAATCAGGAGCTCAAAGAGCAGCAGCATTTCTTTAAACAATAGTCTTAACTATCCAATGAGCTCTGATGGACCATGTGCATTTCATAAACAAATCAAAATATTGCCTTAATATCTTTCTATTTTTCTGGGAAAATGTTAAGTAAACTAGTCAAGTAAAAAAGAGAATGTTTACAGAATAATGAAAAATGAGAATTCAAAGGGTTTATGCCAAAAAGCAAACCAGTCCTCTGCAGCCTAACTCATTTGTTTTTGGGCTGGGAAGCCATGTAGAGAGCAATCAGGCAGTAGATGGTCCCTCCCACCGTCAGCGCCATGGTGGTCCGGTACAGCATTTGGTCAGGCAGGCCTCGTTTCAGGTGGATGGGCACACCGTCGGACTTCTGGAAACCAAGAATCATCAAGGACATGGTTAATAAAAATATTTTACAGTTTAGGCTAATAAAGAACAAAGGCCTTTATAACTAAGCCATCAACACACTGCAGTGGAAAAGACCCTAACCAATTAGAAATCCATTAGAATCCTGACTGAAACGGTTTTCTAATATGCAGCTAAAGCTTGTAAGGCCAAAGTCATTCTCCAAAATGGGGCCTCAGGAACATGTATGCAACAAATTCCATGTTTCTAAGGAATTTATCATATATTGCTTAACTAGGCCAGTAGCACTGGTGCATTTCTTTTAAAGGCAAAAGTAATCCTCAGCTGAATGACTCCAGGCACAAGGCCTGCTCCACATTTAGTCTGACTTCTGACCATTAGTCATTGATGTCTGCGCACACCAGGTCAGTTAGTGGGTTCAAGTCCACGTTGTATTCAACTTCTGTCCATTAAGCTGGTAAATCCTTGTTTAAAAAAAAAAGACTCAGGGCGCCTGCGTGGCTCAGTTGGTTAAGCGTCCGACTCTGGCTCAGGTCATAATCTCACAGTTCATGGGTTCGAGCCCCGCATCGGGCTCTGTGCTAACAGCTCAGAGCCTGGAGCCTGTTTCAGATTCTGTGTCTCCCTCTCTCTCTGCCCTCCCCCACTCGTGCTCGGTCTCTGTCTCAAAAATAAACTATAAAAGAAAAAAATTAAAAAAAAAGAAAAAGACTCCAGGAGCACCTGGCTGGCTCAGTTGGTAGAGCACACAACTCTTGATCTCCGTGTCATTGAGATTAAACCACACAATGGGCCTGGAGCCTACTTAAAAAATAATAATAATAAAGTCTTTAAAAAAGAGATTAAAAAAGATTCCATAAAATGTTTAGTCCATTATTTTGCACAGTCTCCAAAAATCCCTCCCCCACTATAATTCAAGACTCCGAATGTCCAATCAAGTCTTTTTTTTTCTTTTTTAAATGTTTTTCATTTTTTATTTTTGAGAGAGAAATAGAGACAGCATGAGCAGGGGAGGGTCAGAGAGAGAGAGAGAGAGACACAGAATGTGAAATAGGCTCCAGGCTCTGAGCTAGCTGTTAGCACAGAGCCTGACACGGGGCTCGAACCCACGAGCCGTGAGATCGTGACCTGAGCCAAAGTCGGATGCTTAACCGACTGAGCCACCCAGGCGCCCCCCAATCAGGTCTTACTTATCAGATAAAAAAAGGGTTTGACATGATCAGAAGTGCCAAGCCAGGCCTGAATCTGCACATATTTCTGAGGACAGGGAAGCTACCTTCTAGCAACAGCAGTAACAGACACTCACTCCCGCGGCACCAGAGATGCAGCTGGGCCACTGACCTCTCAATTATCTGTATGTAGATTAACATTAATAATATTCTAAAATCCAATTCTGGCTTCTCTCTGTTGATCAGCAAACCCAAGAGAGCCTTTTCTACTTCTAACAGCTCAGTGAATTTTAATATCGCAAGCAAAAACAATAAGAAAACTTGTTGCCAAAATAACAAGTCATTCTCTAGTGTCTGTTCTAGTGTTTTCTCTCACCTGGAAAAACTTCTGCAGCTCGGGAACTTTGTTTTTCCCAGCATAATCATATGCAGTAAAATCTGAACTCAGTTTGGTGGGTGTGGCAAATATGATAGGTGGTGCTTCTGTGGAAACCACAGGCCTTAATCCCTGTAGGAAAAAGGAAAATGTCAAGTTGAAAGCACGTCTGGGCATATAAACTACCTTTCAACAAGCAGGCTGTCTGGAATCATGGAGGCAGTCATTCAACCACACAAGAGGGAAGGAAAGGCTCTTCGAGTCTGCATTACAAGGCCTTTAATTTTAAGATTTAAAGTTCGTAAACTTTTAACAAAAACAGTTTCCCACAGCAAACCCCATCAAGAATTCCCTGCCATTAAGATGGGGGTTTGAGGTGAGGAAGAGAGAAGCAAACAATCACAAAAGCCCAATCTGAGCTTCCAGAAATACCTATTATGTCTACCTTCCTATCATATCAATAAAACATTTTTTAAATTTTATATTTATTTATTTTTGAGACAGAGACAGTGTGGATGAGGGAGGGGCAGAGAGAGAGAGAGGGAGACAGTATCCTAAGCAGGTTCCAGACTCTGAACTGTCAGCACAGAGCCCAACGCATGGCTCAAACTCATGGAACCGTGAGATCATAACCTGAGCTGAAGTCGGATGCTTAACTGACTGAGCCCCCCAGGTGCCCCTCAATAAAACATTTTTAATCTGTATGAACTTTTGGCTACATTTCAAAAGGAACCTGGCTGTCCCTTTTCTACTCTGGATGAGCTGATGTACTAACACAGTATTTCTAACCCCAGAGTACACTTCAGAACTTTCTAGACACACAATAAAGAAACAGCTTAATCTGGAAGAGACTGCAATGGTAAGAGACCTGTCTTTCAGGTCAAGAAAACAAACAAAAAAATTAGAGAAATTGAGGGGCGCCTGGGTGGCTCAGTTGGTTAAGCATCGGACTTCGGCTCAGGTCATGATCTCACAGTTCGTGGGTTCCAGCCCCGCATCGGGCTCTGTGCTGACAGCCAGCTCAGAGCCTGGAGCCTGTTTCAGATTCTGTATCTCCCTCTCTCTCTGACCCTCCCCTGCTCACTCTGTCTCTCTCTCTCTCCTAGAAATAAATAAAACATTAAAAAAAAAGAAAGAAAGAAAGAAAGAAAGAAAGAAAACATTAAAAAAAAATTTTTTAAATTAGAGTAATTGAACTTCCAGCATTAATACAGCCATAAGTTAAAAAACATACATAGTAAAACTTAAGGAAATTTCACTGTTCTCATCTGTGACATGTATACAAACGTAATAATATCTACCAGTAAAAAAACAGCATGATATAATATGTGCCTAACACTGAATATTTATATTCAATAAATATAAACAGAATGAGACTTGGGAGTTAACACAGGTTTGCTGTTAGTAACTCCCTGAGCCACATGGACAGAAGGACCTAGGACAGAAGGCTTAAAAAGAACCTAAAGGAGAAGAAAAATGGAAGTACTGTTACAGGCTATGCCAAGTAAAAGAAGCTGGTCAGAAGACCACAGATTATATGATCCATTCATATGAAAGTCCAGAATAAAAAAACCTACAAAAACAGCAGTAGAGAAGCAGCTGCTCAGGGCTGGGGGTGAGCAGCAGGGGGAGACAACTGCAGGGTACAGGTTTCTTCTTGAGGGGATGAAAATGCTCTAATATGGTAACAGTTGCACATGGTCTATTAAAAAAAACACTGTTGTACACTTTAAATGAGTGAATGTATGGTATGTGAATTATATCTCAATAAAGCTACTTTAAAAAAAAAAGGAACCCAAGGGAAATTCTGGTGTTCTATGTGATGGAGTGAATCTACAGTGGCAAATATAGATAAAGATGGTTCTCTAAAATAACCTGCAGATTAAGATAGAAGCGAAGAGTTACAAACCAACACAATCACATCCTTTTATATTAAATTCTAACTATAAAAAATAAAATTTAAAGTTAGGAAGCAGAGTTCAAGCCCACCCTCTTCTATTTTACAGATGAAGGAGGAAACCCTTTGTTCAAATTAACATCGCTGTCAGACCCCTGGTTCTTGATCTCTTCAAGGAAATATAAATTTACCTATAACTGACAAGACATATTCTAAAGATCCTATACCGAACGCCTCAATGATACTCCCATCAGGTAAGCATTAGGATCAACAGGGCAACAAAAAGTATTAAAGCAAATTTGGTTTTGGTCCAAGATGACAGCACATAAAGACCCTGAACTCCCCTCCTCCCAGGAACACACCAAATCTACGCCTACACAGAGAGCAATTCCTGCTGAATAAGGACTGAAGGCTGACTGAACAGCTTCCACACAACAAAGGATAGTGGGACCGCACAGAACAGGAGACAGAGATGCGGGGTTAACAACAGGAATCCCAGGCAGAGAAGGACAAATATCATATGTTTGCACGTATAGGAGGATTGGGAGGACCTTAACGGAGGACCAAGGGGGAGAAGAAGGGGGGAAATGGTGGGGGAGAGGGAGAGAGGCAAACCATGAGAGACTCTTGAATGCTGACAAAAACTGAGGACTGATGGGTGTGGGGGGGAGGGGTGATGAGCATGGAGGAGGGCCCTTGTAGGGATGAGCACTGGGTGTTGTGTGGAAACTAATTTGACAATAAACTATTTGTTAAAAAAAAAAAAACGGGAATCCCACCCTGATACAAGGAATGGCAGGAGCGACGGACAGCACAGAAAGGGCTGCACACATTCACCCAACCTGCGCCACAGCAAAAACAACAACAACAAACCCCACAACAGTATAAACAGCAAATAGACTACAAGTGAAGGAAACCCGTTTATTAACCCCAGAGCAACTACTCGCTGGTAGGGGAACTGTTAGGACTCTCTCCGGTTAGAAGGTGCTAGCAAGCACCACTGTTTCCATTCCCTCCTCTACCCTGGCAGTGCAGCGGGAGCAGGCGCCCTAGCCCCAGCCTGCACGCTCTAGCCCCAGGCCCTGGCCCGCACACCGGCTGCAGGCCCCCCACCGCATGCACCTCCCTCGCCTCCAGCTGTCTCACCAAGGCCACCTCAGCCCGCACCAGCTACAGCCCTAGCTGTCTCACCAAGGTGGCCCAGGCAAGAAGCACCCTGGGACACACCCCTCCACCCCGGCCTGCATCTCCTTCCGCTCCACCCACCCAGCCAGGGCACTTCCTACGCAGAGCACCCCGCCCATACCTGCCCCAGCTCCAGCCATCCCACTAGGGAGAGGCCCAGGGCAGAGAGCCTGAGAACAACCCAGCCAAGGCCTGACCCAGCTCCTGCTGTCCCAGTAGGGCAGTGCTGGCACCAAGCACTCCTGAACCATCTGGTCTGAACTTACCCCAGCTCCCACCATCCCACAGGGAATGTGCCCTCAGCCTGAGCCCACTACAGCTCTAGCAAAACAAGGCCACCAGACACACACAGTCTACACAAGACCACCCCTTAGAGACTGGGGAAGGTAACTGTTTCACTTAATTCATAGAAACAAACACAGAAAGTCAAACAAAATGAGAAAAAAGAAAAAAGAATACCTTCCAAAGAAAAGAACAAAACTTTAGAAAAAATAAAAAACAACGGAGATAAGAAATCTACCTGATAGCGGCACCTGGGCGGCTCAGTCGGTTGAGCGTCCAACTTCGGCTGAGGTCATGATCTCACGGTCTGTGGGTTCCAGCCCCGCATCGGGCTCTGTGCTGACAGCTAGCTCCGAGCCTGGAGCCTGCTTCAGATTCTGTATCTCCCTCTCTCTCTGACCCTCCCCTGCTCACGCTGTCTCTCTCAGAAATAAATAAAAACATTTTAAAAATTAAAAAAAAAAAAACAAAAACATTTAAAACAAAATAAATCTACCTGACAGAGTTCAGAGCAATGGTCATAAAGATGCTCACTGGAACTGAGAGAAGAGTTTAAGAGTACTCAATAAAGAAATAAGAACCAATCAGTATTGAAGAGTACAGCAATTGAAAAACACACTAGAAGGAATCAACAGCAGATTAGAAGATACAGATAAACAGATTAGCAATCTGGAAGACAGGGTAACAGAAAGTACCCAAGTTGAACAGCAAAAAGAATAAGAAAAATGAGGATGGGGGACCTGGGTGGCTCAGGTGGTTGAGTGCCTGACTTCAGCTCAGGTCATGATCTCATGGTTCACCAGTTCAAGCTCAGCATCAGGCTCTATGCTGACAGCTCAGAGCCTAGAGCCTACTTCAGATTCTGTGTCTCCCTCTCTCTCTCTCTGCCCCTTCCCCTCCCCGGTCCACTCATTCTCTCTCAAAAATAAATACAAACATTAAAAAATAAATAAAAGAAAAAATGGGATTGGTTAAGGGGACCCACGGGACAATGTCAAGTGTACTAATATTCACATTATAGGGGTCCCAGAAGGGACAGAGGGAAAGGGGCAGAAAACTTATTTGAAGAAATAACAGCTGAAAACTTCTCTAACCTGGGAAAAGCAGACATCTAGGTTCAGGAAGCAGAGAAAGCCCCGAACAAGATGGACCCAAAAAGGTCCGTACCAAGACATAATTAACAAAATGACAAAGATTAGACAGAATCGTAAAAGGAGTAAGAGAGAAGCAGCTAATTATGTACAAAGAAAACCCCATAAGACTATCAGCTGATTTTCCAGCAAAAATGGTGCAGTCCAGAAAGGAGTGGTACAATATATGCAAAGCATTGAAAGGAAAAAACTTACAACCAAGAATGCTCTACTCTACAAGATTATCATTCAGAACTGAAGGACAAATAAGTTTCCCAGCAACAGTTAAAGAAGTTCATCACCACTTAACTAACCTTAGAAAAGTGTTAAAGGGACTTTAAGTGGAAAAGAAAAGGCCATAACTAAAAGAAAATTAGGAAAGGAAAAAATTTCACTGGTAAAAACAAACATATAATAAAGGTAGTGAATCAATCGCTAAGAAAACTAGTATTGAAGTTAAAAGACAAGAGTAGTAAAATCAATTACATCTAAAATCAATTACATCAATTACATCAAATTTGCTGGGGGTGTCTGGGTGGCTCACTTGGTTAAGTGTCCAACTCTTGACTTTGGCTCAGGTCATCATCTCACAACTCATGGGATCAAGCCCCATGTCGGGCTCTGTACTGACAGCATGAAGGCTGCTTGGGATTCTCTCTCTACCTCTGTCTGCCCCTTCTCTGCTCCTGCTCTCTCTCAAAATAAGTATTAATAAAAAATTTGTTGGGGCGCCTGGGTGGCTCAGTCAGTTAAGCATCCGACTTCAGTTCTGGTCATGATTTCACCGTTGAGGAGTTCGAGCCCCGTATCAGGCTCTGTGCTGACAGCTAAAAGCCTAGACCTTGCTTCAGATTCTGTGTCTCCCTCTCTCTCTTTGCCCCTCCTCTGCTCATACTCTGTCTCTATCTCAAAAATAAACATTAAAAAGTTTTTTAATTCATTGAGATTCATAAAATAAAAAGATGTAAAATATGACAGTATACACATACACACATGGGGAAGTTTTTATTATGTAATGCTTTTAGAATGTGTCTGAACTTAAGCAACCAACAACTTAATATAGATTGCTATATACTTAGGGTGTTATATATGAACCTCGCGCTAACCATATACCTATAAAAACCTATTACAAAATCCACAAAGAATAAAAAGAAAGGAATCCAAGCAAAAGACTAAAGTCATCAGTTACAAGGGAAGAAAGCAAGTAGAGGAAACAGAAAACCTACAAAAACAGGGAGAAAACAACTGACAAAATAGCAAGCAATAAGCACAAACCTGTCAATTATTACTTTAAATGTAAACTATCTAAATAAATACTTCAATCAAAAGACAAGGGTGACTCAATGGATAAAAAACAAGACCCATCTATACGCTGCCTACCAGAGGCTCTTTCAGTCCTAAAGACGCATACAAACTGAAAAGTTAAGGGATATAAAAAATATATATATTCCACATAAACGAAGCAAAAAGAAAGCTGGAATAGCAAAACTTATGTCAAGACAAAGTAGAATTTAAAACAGAGATAGTAACGGGGCACGGGGGTGGCTCAGTTGGTTAACTGTCCAAATTTGGGTCAGGTCACGATCTTGTAGTTAGTGAGTTCGAGCCTCGCATTGGTGTTTGTGCTGACAGCTCAAAACCTGGAGCCTGCTTCAAATTCTGTGTCTCCCTCTATCTCTGCCCCTTCCCCATTCATGTGCGTGCTCTCTCTCTCTCTCAAACATTAATAAAAATTTAAAACAAAAACTCTAACAAGAGACAAAAAAGGGTATTATATAAAGGGATTAATCCAACAAGATGATGTAACAACTGTAAATATCTATCTATGCACCCAACACAAGGGCACCTAAATATACAAAGTAAATATTAATAGGTACAAAGAGAGAAATTGACAGTAACACAATAACAGCAAGGGACTTTAACAACCCACTTACATCAATGGATAAAGCATCCAGACATAAAAATCAATATGGATTTGAACACATTAGACCAGACAGACCTAGCAGATATATATAGAATATTCCACCCCAAAAGAGCATAATATACATTTTTTTCAAGTGCACATGAACATTCTCCAGGACATATTAGGCCACAAAACAAGTCTCAATTAATTTAATAAGACAGAGCATCTTCTCCAATCACAACAGTATAAAATCAGAAATTATTGGGGGGGGGGGACTAGGAAAAAACCCACAAACACATGGAGGCTAAACAACATGCTCCTAAACAACCCAGGAGTCAAAGAAGAAACCAAACAGGAAATTTAAAAATTCACAGAGAAATGAAAATGGAAACAATGTTCAAAATCTTTGGGATACAACAAAAGCAGCTCTAAGAGGGAAGTTTAAAGCCATACAGGTCTACCTCAAGAAACGAGAAAAATCTCAAACAATCTTAACTTTACACCTAGAGGAACTAGAAAAAGAACAAAGACCAAAGTTAGAAAAAAGAAGAAAATAACAATTACAGTAGAACTAAGTTAAACAGAGACTAAAGTAGAAATAAGTGAAATGGGAACTAAAAAAAAAGATGTGAAACTAAGAGCTGGTTCTTCAAAAAGCTAAACAAAATTTATAAACCTTTAGCCAGACTTATCAAGAAAAAGAGAACTCAAAATCACAAATAGAAGTTACAACTGACACCACAGAAATACAAAGGATTGTAAGACACTACTATGAAAATTATATACCCACAAGTTGGATAACTTAGAAGAAAGGGATAAATTCCTAGAAACACAGAATGCTTCCAAGACTGAATCAGGAAGAAATAGAAAATCTGACCAGACCGATTACTAGCAGTGAAAGTGGTATCTGTAATTAAAATAACTCCCAAGAAAGAAAAGCCCAGGACCACATGCTTCACAAGTAAATTCTACTTGTGATAACACCTATCCTTCTCAAATGATTCCAAAAACCAGAAGAGGAAGAAACTCTTCCAAATTCATTCTACAAAGCCAGCATAACCCTGATAACAAAACCAAAGGTGAACAAATATATAATTACACACACACACACACACACACACACACACACACAGGCCACTATCTCTGATGAGCACAGATGCAAAAACCACTCACCAGGATGCAAGATTGGTTTCATACCCACAAATCAATCAAGGTGATACACAACGTTAACAAAATGAAGCTGGACGCTTAACAACTGAGCCACCCAGGTGATCCTTAAAACTATTAAGACAATGATGAAAGAAACTGAAGACACAAACAAATGGAAAAATATACCAGGTGCATTAATTGGAAGAATTCATACTGCTAAAATGTCCATATTGGGGCACCTGGGTGGCTCAGTCGGTTAGGCGTCCGACTTCGGCTCAGGTCATGATCTCACGGCTCGTGGGGTCGAGCCCTGTGCTGACAGCTAGCTCAGAGCCTGGAGCCTGCTTCAGATTCTGTATCTCCCTCTCTCTATGACCCTCCTCTGCTCATGCTGTCTCTCTCTCTCTCAGAAATAAACAAAAAACATTAAAAAAAATTTTTTTTAAAGCAAAATGCCCATATTACCCAAAGCAACCTACAGATTCAATGCAAACCCTATCAAAATACCAATATGATTTTTCACAGACCTAGAATACTAAAATTTGTATGGAATCACAAAAGATCCAAAATAGCCAAAGCAATCTTAAGAACAAAGCTAAAGTTATCACAATCCCAAATTTCAAGATATTTGGGATTAGTAATCAAAACAGTACTAGCACTAAAACAGATTAACAGAACAGAGCCCAGAAATAAAATCACATTTATATGGTCAATCCTACAACAAAGGAGACAAACTTACAGAATGGGGAAATGACAGTCTCTTCATAAATAGTGCTGGTAAAACTGGACAGCTACATGCAGAAGAATGAAACTGGGCACACCTGACTGGCTCGGCTCAGTGGCAGAGGATGTGACTCTTGATTCTAGGATCAGGAGTTCAAGCCCCACGTTGGGTAGAGAGCTTACTTTAAAATAAAAAAAAAACAAAAAACTTTTGACTTTTGCCTTGGAGAAGGTGAAGGTGCAACTGTCTTCGGTCATCCCAAATCTGGGTTCATCCGACACCAGCCACCTCCACATGCCACCTAAGTTCAACCCTAATGAGATCAAAGTCCCATACTGAGGTGCACCGGGAGGGGAAGTTGGTGCCATGTTTGCCCCGGCCCAGAAGATCGTCTCCCTGAGTCTGACCAAGAAAAAAGCTTCCAGGGGCGCCTGGGTGGCTTAGTCAGTTAAGTGTGCGACTTTCGCTTGGGTCATGATCTCGCGGTTCGTGGGTTCGAGCCCTGCGTCGGGCTCTGTGCTGACTGCCGGCTCAGAGCCTGGAGCCTGTTTCAGAGTCTGTCACTCCCTCTCTCTCTGACCCTCCCCTGCTCACGCTGTCTCTCTCTCTCTCCTAGAAATAAATAAAACATTAAAAAAAAAAAAAAAAGACTCCATAGCCAAGGCAACTGATGAATGGAAAGATCTAGGGATTACAGTGAAACTGACCATTCAGAACAGATAAGCCCAGATTAAAGTGGGACCTCGCTCCTTGCCTCTGCTCTGAACACCTCAAGGAACCACCAGGAGACAGAAAGAAGCAGAGAACTATTAAGCAGATGGAAATACCACTTTTGATAAGTCTATCAACACTGCCAGACAGATGTGGCACCAATCTTTAGCCAGAGAACTCTCTGAAACCATTAAAGTAATCTTGGAAACTGTCCAGTCTGTGGGCTGCAATGCTGATGGCCATCACCCTCAGGACATCACAGATGACATCAATAATGGTGCAGTAGGATGCCCTGCTAGTTAAGAACTACAAAGGAGAATATTTCAATAAAGGATCATTTGACAACCAAAAAAAAAAAAAAAAAGAATGAAACTGGACTTTTCTTACACAATACACAAAAATAAATTCAAAATGGATTAAAACTTAAATGTAAGTCTTAACTCCTAAGAAGAAAACATACACAGTAATCTCTTGGACGTCAGTCTTAGCAATATTTTTCTGAATCTGTCTCCTCAGGTAAGGGGAACAAAAGCAAAAATAAGCTGGGACTACATCAAACTAAAAAATTTTTTGCACAGTGAAGGAAACCAACAAAACAAAAGGGCAGCCTACTGAATGGGAGAAGATACATGCAAATGATACATCCCAGAAGAGTTAATATCCAAAATATATAAAGATCTTATACAACTCAATACGAAAAACATACAAAGGGCCTGAACACACATTTTCCAAAGACGACTTACAGATGGCCAACAGGCACATCAAAAGTTGTTCAATTATCACTACTCATCAAGGAAATACAAATCAAAACCACAGTGAGATATTACCTCACACCACTCAGAATGGCAAGTATCAAAAAGACAAGAAATAACAAGTGCTGGCAAAGATGTAAAGAAAAGACAAGCCTCATCCACAGCTGATGGAGATACAGACTGGTGTAGTCATTATGGAAAACAGTATGGAGGTTCCTAAAAAAATTAAAAATACAATACAAATACAATACACACCAGTAATTCTGTTTGAGTATTTACCTGAAGAAAACAAAAATGTCAATTCAAAAGGATATGTGCACCCCTGTGTTTACTGCAGCATTATTTACAACAGCCAAGATACAAAAACAACCTAAGAGTCTACTGAGAGATGAAGGGATAAAGAAGATGGGGGGGGGGG
>NW_027531896.1:3549339-3558955 GCF_008692635.1 Crocuta crocuta | reverse complement strand
GGGGGGGGGGGCTGTGCACAGTGGAATAATATTCAGCCATAAAAATGAGATCTTGCCACTGCCAACAACCTGGATAGGAATGAGGATATTATGCTAAGTGTAATAAGTAAGACAGAAAAAGACAAATACATTATTCCACTTGTGTGGAATCAAAAAAATAAAGAATAGATACAGACCCATAAATACAGAGAACAAACTGGAGGTTGCCAGAGGGGAGGGGGTCATAGGATGAAAAAGTCGAAGGAAATTAAGAAGTACAAATGTCCAATTATAAGGTTAAGGAATCGCTTTGTGAGGTGACAGATGTTAAGTACCTTACTGTGGTGAGCATTTTGTAATGTACATAATTGGGAAATCACTCTGTTGTATACACCTAAAACTAATATAGTATTGTAAATCAACTATACTTCAGTTAAACTTCCCCCTCCAAAAGTAAACTTGGTTTCTATTTCTTTCACAAAGTCCCACAAATGGGAATTATCTGCACTGCATTCACTCATTCAGCATATATTATTGAACACTTCCTCTATACTGAAAATATACAATGAAGACAAATACAATCTCTGCCATTATGGAGATTAATGTTAAGGAATAACAGCCACTAATTATCTACTGAGCCCTTGTTATAAGCCCAGTATCCTGTCAAGCATTTCACATGCATCATCTCATTTAATCCTGCCAGCAAACCTACCAAGATGTTACTATTCCTATTTTATAGAAAAGAAAACTAGATCAGAGAGGGTAACTTGCCTAAGATCATGTAGCAAAAAAGATGGAGTCTAGTGCCAAAATTCAGGCCTTTCTAAAGTCCAGATACTTGAGTTTGTTTGTTTTTTAATTTTCCTTTTTAACATTTATTTTTTGAGAGAGAAAGAGAGAGCGAGCGCGTAAGCAGGGTGAAGGGCAGAGAGAGAGAAAGGCAGATTCTGAAGCAGACTCCAGGCTCAGAGCTGTCCACACAGAGCCCCACACAGGGCACGATCTCACACACCATGAGATCATGGCCTGGGCCAAAGTCAGATGCTTAATTAACCAACTGAGCCACCCAGGTGCCCCTGAGAGTCTTGGGTTTTTAAATATTCTACTACCTCTCCCACTGCCCCTCTCAACTACTGCTTAAAACCAACAATTCATTTAAAGTTTGGTGAGTAAGCCACTAGCCTAAATTTAGTATATAATATACTCAGACTCACAAGGATTCAGAGATGGGAAGAGAGTCCCTAACGACTAAGAAGGCTAAAAAGGATCACTCTGAACTGAAAATTCTAACATGCTTCCTAATTCTGCGAGCTTTGTATTTTCTTCTATAAGGATTTCTCCTTGAATGCAAAAATTTAAAAACCTTTATACCAAGTATCTCCAAAAATGGTTTGAAATTCTTGTTTTGACAGGACTAATGTGAAAGCGTTTTTAGAAAGGATTATACCTAATTGCTCAGTGTTTGTTCACCCATCAAATGACTCAGAACTAGAGAAGCTTCTGAACAATATCTGAAAACAGGAGTATCAACCATCTGAATGGTTTTAAATAACTCCGTTATTTCCATTTAGAATACTTTAAAAGTCTGGAATACAAAATTTTAAAATGACCTATAATCCCATTACTTTATCCCATCAACCGTTATGAATTGTATATTCTCTTCCCATCTTTCTTCATATGCATATTTGAACATAAAATTCTATATTCTGGGTTTTTTTTCATTTAATAAGCATTTCTTCTCAGAATCCTACAAAACTTTCATGAATAAAGTTACTCTTCACATCAACCCTGTAAGTAAGGTCTTATCAGCCCATCTAATAGATGATTAAAACAAAGCTCAGAGATTCCATAAGGAAAATGGGATTCAAACCCACACACTTTTATTATACCACACAATCAATAATTCAACTGTCCTAGCCCCGCCGATAAAAGGAATGGATATTCATCTATCTGTCAGTAAACCTAACAATTTAAGAGCAGTCAGTGTTTCCAGTGTCTCAAGGCAGCTAGACAGGAATGACACCGCGGTTCTCAAAAGTGGACTTAATTAACCAGGAATGTAAATACAAAGCAAATTTGTATCTAAAGCAAATCCCTTCACGTATGCCTCTTCCAGTGTGGCAGCTGTCCCAACAGAGAATTATGAGCCTCCCCATCCTAATAACTGACAGGTTTTCTGGCCAAAATCCTTGGAATCATTCTTAATTTGATGCACACACATTGTAAATCCTTTTGCTCTACCTTCAAAATCTATTCAGAATCTGACCACTTCTCCCCATCTCTACCAATCCATATTCTGGTCCAAACCCCTGGATTTTTTTTTTAAGTTTAGAGACAACACGACCAAGAGAGGAGCAGAGAAAGAGGGAGATTATGACCTGAGCCGATATCAAGCATCAAAGGCTCAACCAACTGAGCCACCCAGCTGTCCCCAAACTCCTGGATCTTTATAACACCCTTCTAACTGATCACCCTCCTTCCATTTCCACACTTGTTACCCTGCATGCTACTTTTAATTCAGCAACCAGTGACTAGAGATGTCACTCTTCAGCTCAAACTTCCACCAAAGCGTCCCATCTCATTGAGCTAAACCCAAAATTACAATGGCTTCCAGCACCACGAGATGCAGCCTTCAAACCCCACCACCCCGCCACCTACATCATCCCCTCTCTCTACTGTAGCCCACTAGATAAGCCCCTTAAATCTCCCAGGCATCAGGCACTAGAATCCCTCTACCTAGAATGCTCTTCTCTAGGTACCCACATAACTGGCACCCTCACCTCCTTCAGGTCTTTGCCCGTGTCTCACCTTCTCAGTGAGACATTCCTTACCACCTTTTAAACTGCATGTCCTCCTCTTTACCTGGCTTTTTTTTTTTTTTCCCTCCACAGCACTTACCAGCACCTAGCATATCGTACTTTTCTTTGTTTACTGTGTCCCCCACTACCGCAATGGAAGCCCCGTGAGGGCAGGTTTTGTTCACTGCTCTTACTTCCCTAGACTTAAAAAAGCAAAAAGCATATTCAGTAAATATTTGTTTAAGGTATAAACAAACAGGGGCACCTGGGTGGCTCAGTCGGTTAAGCGTCCAACTTCGGCTCAGGTCATGATCTCACGGTTTGTGGGTTCCAGCCCCGCGTTGGGCTCTGCGCTGACAGCTAGCTCAGAGCCTGGAGCCTGTTTCAGATTCTGTGTCTCCCTCTCTCTCTGACCCTCCCCTGCTCATGCTGTCTCTAGCCCTCTCTCAAAAATAAATAAATAAAAACATTAAAAATACAATAAAGTATAAATAAACAATAGCTTCACAACAAGGTAGACTTTAGTATTTCAGAACTGAAGTCTGTAAATCAAGTCAGCACTTGATGGCAGAGCCTCCCATACCTCCCACAAAGAAAACTAGTGAATAAATGCTGCCACTGTTCTTAAAATAGTGGACTGTAAACCAAGTGGAAATTACAGGTTTTGCTTTTTAGTATCAAATCTCTTAGCCATTTACACAATCACTACCCCTACAATTAAGACCACTCAACCACAACCATTTAGCAGTTGAATTGTTTTTAGTCTAATTGCTCCAAAATAAATTTTTTTAAGATTTTATTTTTAAGTAATCACTACACTCAACACAGGGCTCAAACTCACAACCCCAAGACCCAAGAGAGCCAGCTCCACCAAATGAGCCAGCCAAGGGCTCCTATTTGCTCCAAATTTTTAGAGAGAAGTAAATTTGATAATTTCCCCTTGAAGTTGACTGGCCCAAGTTTCCCTTTTGTTCTACCTTTTAGGTTTGAGAAGGAGAGAGGAGTAATAAGAGAATTACCCTTTTTTTTTTTTTAATTTTTAGGGGCACCTGGGTGGCTCAGTTGGTTAAGTGTCCAACTTCAGCTCAGTGACCTTGCGGTCTATGAGTTCAAGCCCCGTGTCAGGCTCTGTGATGACAGCTCAGAGCCTGGATCCTGCTTTAGATTCCAAGTCTCCCTTTCTCTGCCCCTCCGCTGCTCGTGCTAGGTCTCAAACAAAATAAACGTTAAAAAAAAAAAAAAAAACTTTTTTTTTTTTGACACACGACAGGTTAATATCTTTAATATAGAATGAGCTCATTACAAATTGATCGTTTTTTGTTTTTGTTTTTTTACTGCTAGAAACCTAAGAACTCTTGCACTGTGATTTAGGACTAGAAACAAGTTTCAATCTGCAGTGATTCAAGTTCTTTCTAACTCCCATCTAGATATCAATCACCACCTCCATGTTTCCCGGACACATCACACTCTGCAAGTCCAAAATTCACCGTTTCTCACAAATCTATTCAGGAGTTCCCTGTTTCTAAGGACAGCACCACCATCCTCTCATTACCCAGTCATCTGCAAGATCTCCTTTCTCATCCCCCCAATCTCCCTTATTGGTCACTAAGTCCTTATCTCCCAGACCTGTTCCTCTTTCCCACTCAAACGACCCTGAACTATTCTAGGAGTATAACTCATAGAATATCCTATGGGGATAACAGGCATCCCCAGCACTGGTCTCTCCCAGGCAGACTATCTTTCCGAAGCATAGCTCTGGTTATGATACCTTCTCCTCCATATTAAATCTTCATGGGGCGCCTGGGTGGCTTAGTCAGTTAAGCGTCCGACTTTCGCTTAGGTCATGATCTCGCGGTTCGTGGGTTCGAGCCCCGCGTCGGGCTCTGTGCTGACTGCCAGCTCAGAGCCTGGAGCCTGTTTCAGAGTCTGTGACTCCCTCTCTCTCTGACCCTCCCCTGCTCATGCTGTCTCTCTCTCTCTCTCCTACAAATAAATAAAACATTTAAAAAAAATTTAAATCTTCATGAAACTAAAGGTGAGAAGTATGTCCTTGTTCCAACCTCTGGGTAAGATTCTACCACAACTTTCTGCATCAAGTTGCTTTGTAAATCCTATTTGTTTCTCACAAAATTAAGTCCTACCATCCTAGACCCTTCATGACCTACTCCACCTACCGCTAAACTTACTACTCAGTGATTTCCCTGCAGCCCCCCCCACTTCCTCCTTCACTCCCACAGTTACCTTTACCTAGAAGGTCATCCTACCCTCTTAATTAGGAGAACTGTTGGGTCATAAGGTAAAAATGTTTCACTTTTTAAAAAACTTTTAATGTTTATTTTTGAGAGAGCGTGCACAAGCAGAGGAGGGCCAGAGAGGAGACACAGAATCCAAAGCAGGCTCCAGGCTGAGTTGTCAGCACAGAGCGGGATGTGGGTTCAAACCCACAGACTGCAAGATCATGACCTGAGCCAAAGTCGGACGCCTAACTGAATGAGCCGCCCCGGCACTCCAAAATGTTCACTTTTTAAGAAATTACTAGACTATTTCCAAAGTGGCTGTGCAGTAGGGTCCCTTCCCTAAGGAAACAAAAAAAACCTCAAGGCAACCAGACTACACCTCCTATGGGACAATCCCTCACGACCTTGTTAAAATGAGACCACTTAATCAGGATACATGTTTGTGTGTTACCATACGTGGGAGACAAAGAAGCAAAAAATATATAAAAAACTATGCCACAAGGCGTTCAGTGATCAGTTCTTAAGAGTACAAACCCAACTGAGCAGTGTGGGCAAGAATTAAGTTGCTTCCTGGAAAGAAAAGCCTTAGTGTCACCACTTACTGTGTGAGAATCCCGCTACAGCGGAATCATTTCACATCCCCACCAGCAATACAGTAGGGTTCCTGCTTCTCCACATTCTCACTGACACCTGTTGTCTGTCTTCTGATTTTAGCAGGTGTGAAGTAGTATCTCACCGTAGTTTTGATTTGCATTTCCCTACTGACTAATGATGTTCAGCATCTTTTCATGTGTTTATTAGCCTCAATTTATTTTGACATAGGACACAGAAAGGTAAGGAAAATGCTTTTCATTCAACCACTGGAAAATACAATTACTGGTCATCTAATCTACCCGTACCATTGTTAGAAAACTAGCTTTTCTATACCAAGTTTTTCAATGCACATTAGCTTATTCACTTTACATAATACTGGAAGTTACAAACATTTTACAGTGTTAATGTTTCCAAGAAAAGAAAAAGGAAAGTATTCCTAATTACTAAAGCTGTAACACCTGGCCAGGGGGGTATGCCTCTCACAAGCACTCTGAAATCTACATATAAAACCTAAAAAGTATCATTTCTTTCAACATAGCTTAAGAAATCCCTGAGTGCCTGGGTGGCTCAATCAGTTGAGCTCTTGATTTTGGTTCAGGTCATGTCCCCAGAGTCCTGGGGTAAGGCCTGCATAGAGTAGAGCCTGCTTGGGATATTTTCTCTCTCCCTCTCTCTCTGCCCCTTTCCCCCACTCGCTCAGGATCTCTCTCTTAAAAAATAAAAATAAATAGGGGCGCCTGGGTGGCCCAGTTGGTTGAGTGTCCGACTTCAGCTCAGGTCATGATCTCACAGTTCTTGAGTTCCAGGCCCCCATCAGGCTCTGTGCTGATAGCTCAGCTTCAGATTCTGTGTCTCCCTCTCTCTCTGCCCCTCCCCTGTTCACACACAGTCTCCAAAATAAACATTAAAAAGATTTTTTTTAATAAAAACAGATTTTAAAAAACCCTTAAGTGACTAAGAAGCACGGAGCCTGCTTGGGTCATTCTCTCTCTCTCCCTCTGCCCCTCTCCCCCACTCGCTCATGCTCTAAAAGTAAATAATAAAAATAGATCAAGGAAAAAAAAAAAGAAAATCCTTAAGTAACTAAGAAGTTTAAAATTCTCAAGAGATGCACAATTTAAGAGGTGCTAGAAATCTGAAGGCCCTATCTGTACATGAATTTCAGGGTAATAATCTCTGCTAATCTCAGGGTAATCTCTGAGAGCTAATTTTAATGTGCTGGGGTGCGTGGGTGACTCTTGGTTAAGAATTCAACTTCGGCTCAGATCGTGGTCTCAAGGTTCGTGAGTTTGAGCCGCGCATCAGGCTCTGTGCTGACAGCTCAGCACCTGGAACCTGCTTCGGATTCTCTGACCCCTTCTCTTCCCTGCCCCCTTCTCGTACTTTCTCTCCCTCATCCTCAAAAATAAGCAAACAAAAAGTACTGAGGGAGAAAAAAACCTTACAAATGAGTAGTGTGTGGTTCCACATCCATGAAATTCAGAAACAGGCAGAACTATTTATAAAAGTCTGAACGGGGAAGGAAACTTCCTAGGGGTGACTAAATGTCCTATAATGTTAACAGGGCTGGAGATTACAGTGTATGCCTTTGTCAAAACTCATTAAAACTGTAACATTTAAGTTCAGTGCATGAAAACTACATTACATGTCTTTTACTGAAACAAACAGGATAGAAATGGTTACTCCCCTGTAATCTGCAAAATAAATCCTTATTGACATTTCTTTCTTTGATCTCATTACCAATTTGGCTTCAGGGACACCACCACACTGGTTTCCCTTCTAATTGTGGTTTTCTTTTTGTTTTTCTTCCTAAACGTTTATTTATTTTTGAGAGAGAGACAGAGACGGAGCAGGAGGAGGGCAGAGAGAGACACACACACAGAATCTGAAGCAGGCTCCAGGCCCTGAGCTGTCAGCACAAAGCCCAAAGCAGGACTTGAACTCTCAAACCACAAGACTATGACATGAACTGAAGTTGGGCACTTAACAGACTGAGCCACCGAGGCGCCCCACCTGGTTTGTTCTTTTGATAAATTTTCCTCCTCTACCCTCCGCTTAGTGTTCCCGCAGCCTAACCATCTTCCCACCTTTTTTCTCTATATGCTCCCTGGATGATCTCCTTCCCACCACAGATTCTACCAATTATGGGCTTATAAATCCAGCTGCTGCCAGACATGACATCATCACACGCTCAACATTTATAAACCTCGACCCTTCCTCCTGAACCCCACACTCCCCAAACTTGCCCTTTCCCCCTCTCTACTCGAGTTAATATTAATAGCACATCTTAGACTGAAATTACTCTTAAACATCTTCCCCACATGGACAAGCTGCCATGTCCCCCAGAAAAAGGAAGAAGTAACATAATAGCGCATTCTTTACACCCCACCTGGGATCCTTACTATTCCAGTACAGTTTTCCAACTGCATATTTCACCAACGGTTCCCACACTATAAGAATAAGGAATATGATGGTATCTCACACTCAACTTCTAGAGGGGAAGTAGCTACCACTTATCCAGTACCAACCACCTGCCAAAGGCTGCTAGTCACTTCATTTAACCTGTACGAAAGGTGCCCCAGATGAAACTAAACTCACAATAAAGTAACCTGGTGAAGCCCATAAAACTAAAGCAGCAAAGCCAGGATGTTAGCTCATGTTAAGAGTCTACAACTGAGAGGCACCTGGGTGGCTCAGTCGGTTAAGCTCTTGATTTCAGCCCAGGTCGTATCTCATAGTTTGTGAATTCGAGCCTAGAGCTGGGCTGGGCTGTGCTGTGCTGATGGTATGGAGCCTACTTGGGATTCTCTCGCTCTCCCTCTCTCTGCCCGCGCGCTCTCTCAAAATAAGTAAACGTAAGGAAAAAAGTCTACAACTGAGACAAACTCCAATTGGTAAAATCTAAATGAAATCAGATTACTTTTTTAGACTCAAATAACAGCGATCAGTTGAGACGCGTAAGGTCGTTACACTGCCCAGGCTCGCCTAAACATTTAAAAAGAACCCATTAAGTCTCTTAATTCTGACCCGATAGCCTCTCCTGCCCCTACGGCTTCCCTCGGTGCTGTCGTCCCAGCTCTCCAATCTCGAGCTTTGATGAGGCTTTTGGGCTACGCGGGGTGGGGTAGCAATGGAACACCGAGGAGACTAAAAGCGAGACCTCCTTAAAGAGGACAAAGACGAACTTCGGACTCTGCTGGGTCGCAATTCGGGGCCACGCCGACCCCACAAGCCACCCCGACGACGCAAAAGCAACGACCTCGGAGGTCACCTTGACCCCAGCTAAGTGCCAGGCCAGGCCCAACTTCCGCCGCGGGCCAACCCCGCGGGGGAAGCAGCTACAGAATTAGGAGCCTCTAAGGCCGCCACAAGAAGATGCTGAGAGGCGGCCGGAGGGGTGGTACCGAGCTAAACCGAACCGCAGGCAGGAATCCCACCCGGCTCCGGCGCCACGACTGCCTGGCGCAGAGGCTCGGGCGGCCCTTCCGAGAGGGCCTGGAGCTATCTGTACCTGCGGGCTATAAGCGTCGGAAGCCCATGTTCCAGTCAACTTCTGCGTGAAGCCACTAAACTTGTAATACATGACGCCCGGTAACCGGCTTCCCACAGCCGCTGCCTGCGCGACTGCCTCAGAGAAGGACCCTGCCTTCCCTGCGGTCGCCTTAAGCTTCAGCCCAAGGACCCTGCGCCAGGAGACAGGCTGCCCGGAGATCGCCTAATTTGTAACATGCCCTCTTCAGCCACATCAGGGAGCAAGAAGCCGGAGTCTCAGGACCAAGAAAGGCAAAACAAAAACAAACAAACAAAAAACAGCTCTAAGAGAGTACAGAAGCCGCCAGAAAGGGACCTGTAGAAACTACGAAGTTCCCTGCCTCTCACCCATATTTAGATTCGGGCAGTGCCAAGACGCCTTAAGAAATGCGCAAGCGCCCCACAAAACCAGGATGGAGGCTACGGGACTCGCGGGTTGAGTGGGGCGGAATCCTGGGCGGAGCCTGGGGCGAACCT
>NW_027531896.1:3542372-3549280 GCF_008692635.1 Crocuta crocuta | reverse complement strand
GTTGAAGGGCTGCCACTTGACCCTTGGTTTGAAGGCTTCTCTTCCTTTACAAACTTTACTTGCTCAGTCTTATTTCTTTCCTCCCTTTCTTTGGTCACCTGGCAAAGGGCCCAGTTTCTCACTCAGTCGGAGGATGAATCCGTCTACCAGGCTTCTTCGGCAGCCTGGGAGTGGGAGAGCAAATAAGAAAATGTGGAATCTTCTGCTGAGAGCCTTTTAGTGTAGAGGGCTGTTAGGGGTTTCGCCCCAGTAATAAAGATAACCTCTTGCGCTTTGTGCAGATGAAATACCTAGTGACCTAAACTTCAAGCACCAGGATGTAAATTTTGCAAAAGTTTCTCAGAACTGGTTTTTACCCTTGAGTTTTATGGGAATTGGTTGGTTATTCATCCTTTTTCAGGCCTCTGCCCTTTGAGATGAATGAGGTGGGGAGTAAAGGGAAAGTAAACTAGAAATAACTTGAATTTTTTGGTCATTGAGGGGCACTTGGTGGCTCTGTCAATTAAGCCTCCAAGTCTTGATTTTGGCTCTGGTTCTTGGGATCAAGCCACCTATGCAGCTGCTTGGGATTTTCTCTCTCTCTCTCTGCCCATCCCCCCACTGGTATATTCTCTCTCTTTCTCAAAAAATAAACTTAAAAAAATTTTTTGGACCTTGAACGTAGAAGGTCTAGGACTACCATTTTAAGTTCCAGTAGTATTCACTTTAGTTCAATCTAAAGATGTTTCTAAATTAAAAATGAAAATACCATGTGATTCAATAATTCCACTAGTATTTACCCAAAGAAAATGAAAACACTAATTTGAAAAGATATGTATGCAGCCCTGTTTATTGCAGCATTATTTACAATAGGCAAAATATGGAAGCAACCTATGTGTCGATCAGTAGACAGATAAGGAGTGTGTGTGTGTGTGTGTGTTTGTAGATAGATAGATATAATGGAATATTACATACTCATAAAAAAAGACATTCCCATTTGTGACAATATTGATGGACCTAGAAGGTATTATGCTAAGTGAAATAAGTCAGACTAGAAAAGACAAATACTATATGATTTCATTCATAAGCAGAATGTAAAAAAACTTTGAATAAGCAGAATCAGACCTGTAAATAAATACCCAGAGGGAAGAGGGGTACATGGTTGGACTAAATGGGTGAAGGGGAGTGGGAGATACAGGCCTCCAGTTACAGAATGAGTAAGTCACAGGAATAAAAGCATAGCAGAAGGAATAGAGCAATGATATTGTAACAGTGATCTTTTGGAACAGACAGTGGCTACACCGGCAGTAAGCACTGCATAATATATTAACTTGTCCAATCACAATGTTGTACACCTGAAACAAATGTAACATTATGTCAACTAAACTAAAAAAATAAAATAAAATAAAGCTGTTTTTTAAACCTCTGCTATGTGCAAGGTACTGTATGAAAGGAGTATAGTAGTTTCCTACCCCCAGGGAAAGAGCAAGGCTTTTCTTTTTTTTTTTTAATTTTTTAATGTTTTATTTATTTCTAGGAGAGAGATAGAAACAGCATGAGCAGGGGAGGGTCAGAGAGAGAGGGAATCACAGACTCTGAAACAGGCTCCAGGCTCTGAGCTGGCAGTCAGCACAGAGCCCCACGCGGGGCTCAAACCCACGAACCGTGAGATCACGACCTAAGTGAAAGTCGGACGCTTAACCGACTAAGCCACCCAGGTGCCCCAGAGCAAGGCTTTTCTTACCTTTATCATCTAACTACAGGTTTTCACAAGCATATTATAATGCATTTATGAAAGCATGTGGAAAACTGATAGATGATACTAATCTTTATATTGCATTTTCCACAAATAAACTCATTTTATCTTTACAACAGTCCTATGAGGCAAGTGCTATTATCATCTTGATCTTTTAATACAGGAAAAGGCCCAGAAAAGTTAAGTGGCTTGCCCAGGTCAGCTACTAGTTAGTAGCAGAACTAGTAATCTGGCTCAAAACCTGAACTCTGAAGCACTGCATTATAGAGAATAGACATAACTGAAGGAGGATGAAGGTCGAGTGCTGAAGATCTGGGGTATACACCAGCACCCTAACTTTGCCAGGTCTAAGCCCAAGAGCCCCAAGTGCTCAGCACTGCCAAAGCTCTTAAGAGCAAAGGTTTCAGGCACATTCATATGATCAGCTCATCCAAAGTGGCTGCTTTTTCAAAGCAGCATTGTGGTATCATGCAAGGAACGTGCAATTTGGGTTTGAGATGCAATTTCTTAAAGGCTGAGTGATTTGCTACTAGTCATTTCCATTTTCTGAGCTTCCCTTGCCTCTTCTGTAAGGTAGGAATCATCATCATCACATCATATTTTCCCTCACTAGTGTTCTGAGAATCAACAGCTTAGTGAGTTATAAAGTTTACACAAATGTTAACTTGCTGATCTTACCTTTCACTCATTTGACTTTCCCCTGGTTCTTTTTTTTTTTTTCTGAGAGGGAGAGAGCGTGAGCAGGGGAGGGTCAGAGAGAGAGGAAGACACAGAATCTGAAACAGGCTCCAGGCTCTGAGCTAGCTGTCAGCACAGAGCCCAATGCGGGGCTCGAACCCACGAACCGTGAGATCATGACCTGAGCCGAGTCAGACGCTTAACTGACTGAGCCACCCAGGTGCCCCTCCCATGGTTCTTGATGATGTAGAAGTCTTTTCTTGATTACTATAATTTAATTAATTTTTTAAATGCTGGAATCACTCATACTAAGAAAGGGGACTAAGCTTGCTAACAAATACTAGGTGGAAGGAAAGGTGTTTCATAGAGTTTGGATTGAAAAGAGAACTTAAACGATTTAGGACGGCTCTTTGTTTCCATTCTACTGTCCCCAACATATATTGGAAGAAGTAAGTAGAAAACATTCCCCAACTCTTAGTAGCACTCAGGTGTACCAGCTTCTTGAAGTATAAAGGTGCCTGTCAACACTGGTTCTTTTCTTCAAGTTACTGCCATCTGATTTTAGATCCTGCAAGACATAAATTAAGAATCCTGAAAATGTTACAACAGCCGGGCTGTTCAGTGGGAGGTAAAATGTCAGTAGCAGAGTGTGGGTTGGGATGTCACATGGAGTGGCTGATCATAGGAAGATTTTGTCTCATTTCTCAAATAAAACACAGCACTCTGACAGCACTAAAGCCAGCTATTCTCATTCTTATTTGCATATCCCACCCAACATCAAAGCATATCTTCCTTTATATCATGATCCCTTCAGGTTGTTCGCTGGATCCTATTCTGAGGGGAAGTGACCACAATTCACAGTGCAAAGAGGCTTGTCGGTCGTCAGGTGATCTGAGAGAGTGCAAGTGCCAGTCTGGCTCTGGGTGAATCAGACTACCACCGCTTCTCTGCTTGTGAGGACTGTGTGCTAATGGCTTCTGGCAGGCTACTCCGTGAAAGCACTGGGCAGTGGATGGAAGACCAATACAAATTTTAAATTGGTTTGTGCTGAATATAAATAGAAACCGCCTCCATGTGAAAGGGTTCTTAATTTTTTTTAATTATCCAATTTTCCAAGAATTGACTTTTTAAAAATTGAAGCTTGGTGGGTCTGGCCAACTGAAAACACGTAGGTCCTGTAGTAGTTGAGGGAGGTCATTGTGGGAGCCTCTCTCTGACTCCTTCAATCCTTCCCTGTCTTCAGAAGGGTTTGTGTATCACCTGGCCTCGGTGTCACCAGCGGGGAGCAGGAACCTGAGTAACCAGCAAGTGTTCCAGGCTGGTTTACCCTGGGGAAGGCATCTCGGGCATCCAGGCCTCCAGGAAGCCTCACTTTTCCCACTTTTACGGTTCCTTTGCTGCCAAATCTGCAAACCGAAGGACGTTTCTAACCTGGCGAGGCATGTTTGTGCATGTGGATTTTGCCCATTCTAATGCAGCTTCCCTGGTGGGAAATGGACTATAACAGTATCATGGGTTCTTTATTGTGCCTTCTGTCTGTCCTCTCTTTGGCAAAAAAGGAAGGCAGAGGAAAAACAGTTTCCCGACATTTAAAATGGCTAATGATGTCCCCAGGAAAAGCAGCCCCAGTAAAAATACTGGAAAACAAAATGGCGAGCTACACACATTTTTATGATGCTCAGAACGATGACAGCTGTCATGCGTTTACTTGGTGATTTTCATGTAGCAGAATAGGAATTGCAGTGGCCATCCTGTAGTCTTTTTGTGAAACAAAGCCCTATGTCGTGCACAAATTTAAGTTTGTCTTTGAAACCTGAAATCTAGATTATATCGATATTATTGAAAAACAATTAAACCTGTGTTAAAGCCTTGTAATTTCACAGGAGGAAGTAAGGGTCTGAATGTCACATTTCTCACCATAGGAGGGGGAAAGGCAGTTGGGGTTGCAGTTGCTGGGACAGCTTTATTGCAATGCAGGATGAACATATTGACATCAACTCCCTGCTCTGACCTTCTCGTTGTTGAAAGTCAATATGGTGTGTGAAGCTGCCTCGCTCTCATCTGCCTGCTTCTCATTATGTGCAAGTCAAAAGCACATCCACGGAGATTATGGATTTAACTCAATTTTGACACATCACATTTCATCTCTCTTGTTAAGAAAGGCTGAGGTATGACTCATAATTTATTTTAAATCATTTTAAATACACTTAATTATGCATAGAAAAAAGTTGAAATCCAAAATAAGATTCATGCAACTTTGCATTAACATCATCTATTCAAATTTAGCATATGTAACATAACGTTGTCTTGTACATAGAATGAAAGAAGTGGCCTTCTCTGTGTGTCTCAGAGGGTGGTTCCTAACTACTGGAGATTCTCACTCTGCGTCCCAGATGTCTGCAGTGTTGCAAGATGTTACAATGAGCTTTAGTAACCTTTTTTGTAAGTCCATATACAGACAAATTATACAAAGTCCCCCAAAGTCACAAAAATTAGAATTTTTAAATGTTTCTGTGTACTTATACCCCAAACTACCAATTAATTTATAAGATTCTTTTATCATCCCTTGCGTAGACGTGAGGAGGCTATTGAGTGACAGTCTCCAAGTTTTAAGCCACAAGAAAGGTCACCGGAGGGTCCTTCTGCCCCTTAGGGTTAACATTTTAGTGGTTCTTCTTCACAGGGCTGTTGGAGAAATGAATGAATGAATGATGAACAAACAAAATGAACAAACATCACCTCCACCTATTGCTGTGGGAAATGAGTGACCATCCTGGGTAGTTATTTACATGAGCATTCTGATGCCCATGGAAACTGGTGATTAAGTGAAAAAAGAAATGAAAAACCTGGGATTCAAGAAGGCAAATGTTGATGGATCATTTTCTTTTCAGGTAGCAGAACTTTCTGTCTTTAGAAGAAAAATCTGTGTGACTTTAACCGATATCAAAACATGGGCTCTCCATAGCCAATAAAAGTTAATATGTCCAAGTGTCAGCTCTGTGCTGGACTGATGTATGCTACTTCCTTAACCTTTCTCAGCCACAGAATAAAAATTTCAACTTAACAGGGTGATTGCAAGAATTAAATAAGATGGTGTGAAAAAAAATTAGGGGAAAATATGTAAATACTTAGAAGTCTCTATGGAAAATAATATTGAGCAAAAATTGGAGCACCTGGATGGTGCAGTCGGTTGGGCATCCAACTTTGGCTCAGGTCACGATCTCACAGTTCGTGGGTTTGAGCCCCGCATCGGGCTCTGTGATGACAGCTCAGAGCCTGAAGTCTGCTTCGGATTCTGTGTCTCCCTCTCTCTGTGCCCCTCCCCCACTCATGCTCTGTTTCTGTCTCAATAATAAATAAACATTTTAAAAAAATTTAATATTGAGGGGCACCTGGGTGGCTCAGTCAGTTGAGTGTCTGACTTCGGCTCAGGTCATGATCTCACGGTTCGTGGGTTCGAGCCCCGTGTCAGGCTCTGTGCGACAGCCAGCTCAGAGCCTGGAGCCTGTTTCGGATTCTGTGTCTCCCTCTCTCTCTGACCTTGCCCTGCTCAAGGTGCTTCTCTCTCTCTCTCTCAGAAAAAAATAAAATAAAAAAAAACAAAAAAAAATTTTTAATATTGAGCAAAATTATAAAACTGAATCTAGTCACTGATATGAACCAAAAATTAACTTAGGATGATATATAAAGCATGAGAATTTTAAGTCCATTGGATTTCGTGTTTGTATAAAGTTAGCTGGTTTCAATTAAAATTGTAACCTAAAAATCTTTCCATTTCCTCAAACACCACCACTATCTCCCTTTAGCCTTTCCCTCTTCCTTTCTCCTTTCCCCAAGAGTGGTAAAGATTAGTTAAGGCCATGGGACAATAGATCAGAACTGTCAGGTAGAACACAGTATGACAACAGGCCCCAAAGATGTGGAATCTATCTTGAAAGCTTGAAGGCCAAAGAGATGAGTATCCCACTAAAATAATAGCCAACCTTTTAACATCAGCGTGAAAATAAAAAATCACATCATTTTCAAATGCCTAATCCATAATTTTACTTGCCTCTCCCGCCTTAGATTCTTAAACAGTAGAGATTTGACATTTCTCTAGTTTTTGCTACACAGAAACAGAGTCACAGGTCTAGCTTCAGATCACCTTCTGTAAGAGGGTGACAGGTACTTGGCTTGAACATTTGGCCAGAACATCAGACCAGCCTAGCGCTGAATCCCAGCTCTTCCTACTGACAAGTTTAGTTACCTTGGGAAAGTGACTTCCCCATTCAGGAGTCTCAGAAGTGAAATGAAGGATCTATATCATAGGACTGATTGTGTTATCCAGTAGCAAAGGTACCAGCCTGTGTTCACTAGTACCTGGGCACAGTTTGCTAGGTGATTCTAGATGGCTGACTTGGGGTGGAGGCACAGGGAGGTTAGCCTGAAGATCTTCTTCCAAGAAATGGTCAGGCTTCTGACTCTCACCATTACAGTCTGGGAAACAAGACCATGG